>NC_041234.1:80409426-80464296 GCF_002837175.3 Physeter macrocephalus | reverse complement strand
GGCCGCTGAGCCTGCGCGTCCGGAGCCTGTGCTCCGCAACGGGAGAGGCCACAACAGTGAGAGGCCAGCCTACCGGAAAAAAAAAAAAATTAAGATGGCTTCACTGATTTCTCTTACATTTAATAAAGCATAAGTAAATGGGAATCATGTTACTATAAAAATAAAGTCAAATGTATTTTTGCTTATTTTAAAAAGTAAATTATGAATAAAGTTTACAACTTTATTCCTAGTAACTGTATTAGCTTTCTAGACTGCCATAACAAAGTAACACAGACTAGGTAGCTTGAACAACAGAAATTTATTTTCTAACATCTCTGGAGGACAGAAGTTCCAGATCAAGGTTTAGGCAAGACTGGTTTCTCCTAAGGGCCTCTCTCCTTGGCTTTTAGATGGCAGTCTTCCTCCTGTGTCTTCACTTGGTCTTCCCTCTGTGGCTGTCTGTGTCCCAATCTCCTCTTTTCATAATGACAGATTGGATTAGGACCTCACCTTAATTGTTTCATTTTACCTTAATTACTTCTTTAAAGGCCTTGTTCCAATTCAGTCACAATCTTAGGTACTGGGGGTTAGAAATTGAATTTGGGGGGAGACATGATTTAGCTCACAACAATAACCAACAAGCTGTTCAATACAAGCAGGTCACAAATTGCCGTTCACCAATGCGCCTTGAGATACAGTACAGATCTTTAATATAACATAAAAGGGCTACCGTGTTCAAGTCTATATCAGCCTTTCCAGCAACATCGTTCACTTCTTCCTCTTACACTAAATTTCAGTCTCAAACTACATTCAAGTTGTACCTTGCTGTTTCATGCTGCAGAGCATTTATGTAGGCTGTTCTATGCCTGGAACGCCTTCCCTCCCTTTGTCTAACAAACTCTTATTTATCCTTTAGACCCAGCTCAAACTTCATCTCTTTTCTGGCTACACTTTTCCTTGTACCTATGTTTGACAGAACCTACCACACTCTTATTTTTTATTATGTCTGTCTCTTCTGCAATATAGAGAGTTCCTTGAGGGCACTAATTGCATTTTATTTGCATTTATGTCCCCAGTCCTCCCAGATGCCTGGCACATAGTGGACAGTCAATAAGTATTTGTTAATAAGCAGACAAATAATTTACCTATTAAAGAAAAAGTAGACTTGTTTAGGGGTCACTCTTAGCCTTATGAAACTGAATGATATAAAGAACAACCAAAATGATTTTCCATGAAGCATTTTTGGAATCTTTGTCAGTTAAAATACTAACAAGACAAACCACTGATCTGACCTGTAATAGCATTTTGTCAAGGGAGGGGATTTTAGCATTTCTTTCTAAACCTTCTAGGTGTTTGAAGAATCCACGTAATACAGTTAAGAGTAAGGCCCTGGTAATAAAGGTGGAAAATACTAGGCAGAAGTCTAGGTCAAGGTTTGTCAGTATGAGATGATATGTACCAAGGCCAAAGTCCAAGGAGAGGGAAAGAAAAGGAGGAAATGAGACAGCTAGAGTCAAGATCTAGGAAGACCATCTGGAGGCCTTAAGTCCTTGACTGCAGTTGGAAGTAGTCTCACATCATTCTTATCCTGGATTCCAATTTAACTAATTTCCTCCTACTTGGACAACCTGGCCCTTCACTGAGATAGTTTTTATTTTCCAGCCATATATCGTTTTTCTAGATGTTCCATGAGGCAAGGGTGATGTTTAATACATCTTTGGTGTGTCATATACCACACAAAGTTCCAATTCAGGTGAGCAAGGGTAATAACTGTTGATTAATTATGTTTGAAATTCAGAAAGAACGTCATATGCCATGCAGAGGACAAAGGTAGACACAAAGAAACAGAGGGAAAAAAACAGAAAAAACAAATCAACTGAGCAAGTGAAAATAACAATGGTGGCATTTTCCCCACCATATCTACTTTATCCTGAGATACAGCCAGGGGATAGAAAAAGTTTTTTCACCATGAGCTATTTCTTTATATTCATTACAGAATTACAGGGCAAGGACTGCCTGTCTCCAGCCTCCATCTCTGATAAATGGGTCAGCTCCATTGGCTATAGTTAGTGACAGTCCTTGGTCTTGACAGCTTGACTTCATTAATCTATTTAATTTATTGATCAAGCAGACAGCAAAAGAACATTCTCCATTAAATGGGTTTTTATCATCTGGAGTTATAGAGCTAAATGTCTTTTTAAAATCTGAAATGTAGTTAGCACATGACATGCTGTCTGTCTTACAAACTACTTGCAAAGAGGAAAATGCAAAGATTAAAAATGGCTCTGTGGCTTTAAGTAATGACCAAGAGGTCAGACTGTAAAATTGAACTCTATTCTGCCTGTCCACTTCACTGAAACTGCAACGCAAAGCAATATTGCCTCCAAGTAGTTTTAGGCTGATGTCTGAAGTTACAGTCATTAAACTATATTACATATGTTGTGCAGAGCAGGCAGGTGATAGGCTGTGATTTTCTGAGGCCCATTATGTTCATTTTAGAGAAGGCGGTTACCTTACACCAGTTAGAATAAATCCCCATCCTATCCAGATCCAATAACTTATTGTTTCCCCAAATTACAGTTCCATGGCCAACTCCCTAATACCAGTCTGTGATAATCACAGCACCCATCATTAACTGGGATTCAGGAACTGCATTAGGCACTTTAACATGTTTTTCCTTTGATCTATACATCAATCATATCAGGAAAATCTCATTATAGAAGCACTTTTTACAGCTGAGGAGACTGAGGCTTAGAGACATTGATAGGGCTGGAGTTTGAACCTAGAGCTGTGTGATTCCAAAGCCTGTGCTCTTTCCACTATACCTTGCTGCCCCACTCTGACCCTGCTTCAGCACATAATTTAGCACTTGATTAGAGGTGTCTTTGTGTCACTTTCAGGTTGTTTCATGTCTCTTTCAGCAAACTAAAAGCCTTTACTTTATCCTCTCCCTTTACTCTTGGCCTTCACACATCCAGAAGATTCATAGGTAAATAAATGCCCACAAGTAAAGGCACCCATAGATATCTCAGTAGAACAGCTAGAAACAGTGAACTCTTTAAGGCTGACACAGCATTCAATATGGAGGGAAAAACATATTAGCAATAGAGCACACACCCTAGTAGCCTCATTAGAAATAAATTTAAAAGCCATTTGAACAAAACCTCAATGGGAGAAGAGCTGAATAGGATGGGTCAATCAAGCCATTATCTGTTTAAATTTAGTACCATATTACTGTTTCAGAGTCTCAGCAATGTGGGAAAGAGATTAATCTCTGGTCTTCCTTGCAATCCCATTTTTATTTATTTCTAGCCAGCTGTCTAGCTAAAGAATGACTCTTCCAATGCAAAGGCTAAATGAAAGGTCATTGGCTCTTGACAATATTTTCAGATCCTTTGGGGAAACACTTGGTTTTTGCTCATCTCTATATGTAATACCACTTCATTCATATTATTCTGATTTGAGCATTTTCTTTTAAACTGTTCTCTATAAAATGCAATAGGCCTTTATTTTAGACCAGACACATGCTTCACACTTAACCTAAACCAGATGAGTGAATGTGGAGTGGAAGGTGGTTTAAATTTTTTTTAAGTTTACATTTCTCTTGATCTATGAATTCTTTGGAAGAGGTTAAGAGCTCCTAAAAGCTTTAGGCAAATGAATTTGAGTTTTATTCTCTTTTAATTACTAATTTTAATGAAATACAGAAGTTGGGTTTTGTTTTGAAACAAATTTGTTCACAAGTTTACTTGTTTGTGTTTAACTTTGCCTTGGTTTATGGCTCACCAAAAAAACTAGCAATTGGTCTAAATTAGGAAAATGGTGACGCTCATGCCAATAGGAGCTCTGCAGTCGAGGTCAAGTCCCTCCGCCAAAAATTCTGTAAAGCCTGTGCTGTAGGTAACCTCCCAAATGCTTAATTAATATGAATTACAATCATTTAAAAATTTCTTCTGAGCATCTACCATGTACAAAACTCACTGCTAGACATTAGGGATACCAAGTAAATATAGTCTCTACCCTCAAGGAACAAAGGAATCCCAAATCTTGGACACTGCGTTATTTAGCAATTAAATCTAAGAGCATTTTGATTTATATTTTCATCATGGTACTAACACATGCCTTTATTATCATTATTAATAACTTTACTGAAGTCCAAATTCATCCTTCAACCTTAGGATCTGAGTGATGAAAGACTATGTGTACTGGGTGAACAAAAAATTTTTAGACTATTGCCTCCTGCAATATAAAGGTGAGAGAACTCTAAATACAATCCCCTGATTTTCCTCTAAAACTACAGGATTCTAAAAATTAGCTAAAAGAATGAATATTTGATTACAGGCATACCTTGGAAATACTGTGTGTTCAGTTCTAGACCACTGAATAAAGTGAATATTGCAAAAAAGCATGTCACACAAATTGTTTGGTTTCCCAGGCCATATAAAGTTATGTTTACCCTATACTATAATCTGTTAATTGTAAATACCATTATGTCTAAGAAAACAATGCATATATCTTAATTTAAAAATAATGCTGTTGGAAAAATGGCACAAATAAGCTTGCTTGACCCAGGGTTGCAACAAACCTTCAATCTGTAGAAAATGCATTACCTGTGAAGTGCAATAAAGCAAAGCACAATAAAACAAGGTATGCCTGTATGTGTAGCTGTATGATTGCTACCAGCAGCAGGTACTATAGGGACAAGAACATAAATTCAGGGAGAAGAAAGCAATGACATTCCATATGGCAGCCCTGATTAACACGAAGAGTGGGAGGACTTAAAGCTACTACCCAGGCAATAGTGTTCTGCAAGCCATCCAATAGCCACTTGTTCTCAGCTCTAAAATTGTGGCCTGAGGACTGTTGATAGACTACAAGGGTCCTCCATAGAAAATCCACACTGGCCGCTAATTTAAATATTTATAATAAGGCCATTCAACACCACTTTCCATCACGAAAATATAATAGCAACATTTAATAAAGAAACAGGTCTCACTATATTGGAATCTCATAGAAGTGATTCCAGTCTTTCCATTAATTCTGGGGTGAGAGTTTTCTTTGTGGAGAGCCAGATTTGGGATAGTATGTACACTATGGGAGATGATTTGTTGCATCTGTGAACTAAAGAAATGTTTGAGAATTACTAACCTGCTCTGATCTGGTACATCTTTATAATTCTTCACCCTCCAGCCCTTGGAGCCTCAAGAAAGGACAAAGAAATTTACACACAGAAAGGATTATGTCATTCCTCAACACCCTGCCACCTGCAGGTCTAATATCTTAAGTCCTAAACCTATATGCCCCAACCTGTCTGACTTTCTCTTACCACTAGGGAGGCCCATGACCTTTTCAAACATTCACTAAAGAACTGACTTGTCAAGTATTTAGGAGTCAGGCCAGGCATAGGAGTTCTAGCCTCCAGAGGCCAAATAAGTGTTTTCTCAGTTGCCTGTAAGATAACCAGTATTTTTTTTAAGTTCTGAGGAGTGCTAAAGTGAACAACAGAGGATTGTCACACGTAGGAGTTCTAATAAGTAATATAGCATTATGGGAATTTTCTCGGCCTGTCTTATAAACAGTATAAGACAGCCATTTCACTCAAATAGAGAAAACAAAGTTTAAAGGCAAAGGTGAAAACCTGACAGAATTGTTTTGAAGCCCCTGGAATAGTTAAAAGCAAATTTATATTGAAATCTCACTTTCTGATTAGAAAAAAATTAAACCACAGATTATAACGTTTTTATATAGTATTGCAGAAAGCATTTCCTCTATAAAATTTATCTATGAATCAAAGCTATTAAAATCTTTTATTCTTAATAAATTGCAAAATGCACACATTAATTTAGCTTTAGAAGATAAGTTTTACAAAGGCCAAAAATAGCTACCAATTTCTATGAGCTGAACCAATCTGTATATGAGCACCCACTACCATTCTATATAAGACACTGGTATTAAGCATAGCAGGAGTAGAGACAGTTAAAGAAGTATAAGAAATTATTCCAAAATTAAGTGTGCATATTCTCTAAACACGCAAGAATTCACAACAAAAAATGTAGCCCTATAAAGGCATTTTAATCATTCATGACCTTTCAAGGTCATGTGGAAAATAATTTCTTATTAAGCCATTCCCTTTAGGTTAGAGACTAATTTCTGCCATCCATTTCCATGTGAGCTTCTGCAGAATTTGTCCTGATTTCTTGTTGTGAATGTGAAAGTTGTCTTGTTGACATATCAAATACACAGCTGAGTTTCAGCACTTAGAAGGCTTTGGGCTCTGAGATAATAAATATTTGAATAGCAGGTAACTGAAATTTTCTGTCTCAAATATTTTAAAATCCCTAGTCTAGAGAATGTTCCCAAAAGAAAAAGACATCCCAGATCATTTGGTTCAATCTTTGTGGACTACCATATACTGTTGTTTTGCTGCTCCAAATTGTGTTAATGACCCTGTGGTGGAGGAAGGGAAGCAGCAACAATAGTAATTCCAGCTACTTTATATTGAACGCTCACTCTGTGCCAGGCACTGTGTCAGATATTTAACAAATGTTATTCCATTGAACTCATACCACAAATCTCTGTGGTCAAATACTACAGTTGTCCTCATTTTCAAAACTGAGCCTTATGAGAGTTAAGAAATTTACTCGCGGTACCACAGCTAGTGGTTGGCATAGTTGAGA
This sequence comes from Physeter macrocephalus, assembly GCF_002837175.3. Taxonomy (NCBI): domain Eukaryota; kingdom Metazoa; phylum Chordata; class Mammalia; order Artiodactyla; family Physeteridae; genus Physeter; species Physeter macrocephalus. The sequence goes on along the minus strand of NC_041234.1, from coordinate 80,457,640 downwards.
ATGGTGTTCAGGCTATCTGATTCTAAAACTTGTACTGTTAACCCTGTGCTCAAGTATACAGGCTCTTTAAACATGTGAGACACTTTGCTAAGAGAAATCTGGGCAATCGCCCCTAACTTTGGCTTAACCTCTGCTATACTGACCTTTTAACGTCCCCCATTTTGAATCACAATTTTCTCATCATACATCAGCCTTGGTTTCTAGCCCACTCTGTTCCAGATTACCATTCCCTCACCCCATCCCTTCCCCTTGGATTACATATTCTTGCTCCCTAATCCATTTGAGTAAGTAGTTGCCAGCTTCAGCTAAGATTAGTCTGACTCCGTAGCCCCAAGCTCTGCCACCCCATCCATCACCCTGGCATCGCACATCCTGTCTTGTTTTCTGGACACGCATATGGACCCCAGTCTAAGAACCTCTATTTGTGAGTTCAGAAGATGGGGAGTTGCTTAGAGTCTAGGACAGAGGTCAGTCCCTTAGCCCAGAGTGAATAGATATGCTGGCATGAGGAACAGAGTCTCACTCTGTGATTCTAGAGTCACTTATAAAAGCCTCTTGTATAGCATACAGTAGTCCCCCCTTATCAGGGGTTTTGTTTTCTGTGGTTTCAATTACCCACGGTAACCTGTGACCAAAAATATTATATGGAAAGTTCCATAAATAAACAATTCATAAGTTTTAAATTGTGCACTGTTCTGAATAGCGTGATGAAATCTCGCACCACCCAGCTCCATCCCACCCTGGACATGAATCATTCCTTTGTCCAGTATAACATGCCCATTAGTCCCTTAGTAGCTGTCTAGGTTATCAGATGGACTGTCCTAGTATTGCACTACTTGTGCTCAAGTAACCTTTATGCTATTAATAAGGGCCCCATAGTGCAAGAGTAGTGGTGCTGGCAATTTGGATATGCCAAAGAGAAGCCATAAAGCGTTTCCTTTTCATGAAAAGGTGAAAATTCTCAACTTAATTAGGAAAGAAAAAAATTGTATGTTGAGGTTGCTAAGATCTATGTTGAGAATGAATCTTCTATCTGTGAAACTGTGAAGAAGGAAAAAGAAATTCATGCTACTTTTGCTGTCACACCTCAAACTGCAAAAGGTATGGCCACTGTACATGATAAGTGCTTAGTTAAGATGGAAAGGACATTAAATTTGTGGGTGTAAGATGTGAACAGAAAACATGTTCCCATTGATAGCAACATGTTGTGCATGGAGCCTATACGAAGACTTCGCAAGGAATCACCTGAAATGAGTGACACCAAGCCATTTGCTTCAAGTAAAGGATGGTTACACAGATTCAGGAATAGGTTGTGATTGAAAAATATAAAAATTACTGGAGAGGCTGAGTGTGACAATGAAGAAGCAACCGTCTTACTTCAGGCAGAGTTAAAGAAATTGACTGAGAGACCACATTCACATAATTTTTTATTACAGTACAGTGTTATAATTGTTCAATTTTACCATTAATTACTGTTGTTAATCTCTTACTGTGCCTAATTTCTAAATTAAACTTTATCATAGGTATGTATAGGAAAAAAACATAGTATATTTGGGGTTTGGTACTATCCAAGATTTTAGGCATCCACTGGGGGTCTTGGAACATATTCCCCATGGATAAAGGAAGCTACTGTTCCTCATTCAGAAAAGATTTTGGCTCTTCTAGAAAGATGCGATGGTTTGCCACTAAGGAACCACATTAATAGAAGGGACATTTTCAAATCTGATGCAACTGAAAGTGCTGGCCAGGAAGGAAAACAGTGTTCCCTTCTCTTGTTAACCCACACCATGTGAGGGAAAAATGGCTCAGGTCAGAAAATTAGAATGTTGTGACTCCCCCATGACTCAACCCTATTTTGTGACTTCTAGCTCTTCGGCACTGACTCTCAGTTTGTATCTTATTTATTCCCTTTAGATACTGCTTTACAAACGTTCTCATACATTTTTCAAACATTCTATTGCCCGCTTTACACCGCAGCATCCTCAAAGGCAAAAATATTTTCTTTCTTTTGTAACCAGTCCCCATTTCAGGTTTTCTGCATACAGTGGGTGCTTGACACATGCTGTTTACTGAATGTACTCCTACTGCAGTGTCCTCGGATTGTTAGGATTCCATATTTATACACAGGAAGTCAACATAAAAAGGCAGACTATTTCTCTGGATGCTTTCCCAAATAGCCTGTGTAGAATTACGTTCTGCTTTTTTTGTGCATGTGTGGTTAAACCTAGATGGTGACTCATGAAACAATGTCACATTTCACACTTAGGAATTATTATGAATCATTATCTCTGGGCTTTGGTTTGAAAGGCAAACTGAAAGTTTTGAATGAGTCTTTTCTCTCTCATCACTTAATGACACCTTTTAAAAGAAAAGTCAGGGCTGCCTGATGACCTACACAGCTGTTTCTGAAAACCTGAACGTAATCAAGTGGAAGATCTGAGTTAGCTAACCGCATTCCAAATACAAGTCACTAGCATGAAGGATTTAAATACACTCGTTCCTAAGATATTAAAGACTATTTATCCATTTTAAAAATTGAGCATAGATTAATACTCTGATACTTTCTGATAATACTCTGATACTTTCTTCATGTTGCCCAGATGACCCTTCCTAAAACACCATTTAATTAGACCAGTCTCATGCTCAAGGACTTTCAGTAGCTCACCTTTGCCTAAGAGATGAATTCAGATTACTCTGCCTGGTTCTTTACTTCTTTCACAATCCAGTGCCACCTATCTTACTGTGTTCTCTCCACTATGTTACAACAGAAATCCTCTGGTCCAGCTAAGCCATGCTCTTCAATGCTCCCTCATAACACATATAGTGTATAATGCCCCAGAGAGTTTACACAGGTTTTTCACTCTATAAACATATCTTCCCCCATATAACTGCCACATTCTTTTTCATTAGTCCTTGTGGACTTAGCTCAAATTCCACTTTCCTCCATGATGCTTGTCCCTACACCTGCCCACTATAATGACCCACTGTCCCTACAAAGGAGTGCCTTGGCACTTTGGATCCTTACTCAAAGTCACTCTACTCTGATCACCTAAGAATGTGTCCTCTGAAACCAGCTGATACCATTCATGTAACACATAACCGTATCCTTACTTTTGATATTTTACAATATTATGTACACTGAATTCATCACAACAACAAAAATGTAAGCTTTTCAAGAGCAAGAATAATGATCAATTTTTCTTATTCTCCAAATTACCTAGCATTATGCAGTTTGACTAATAGTAGGCACTCAATATATACCTGACTTGAATTATATTTAACAACTGCCTTTTCTTTGGAAAGCATCTGTTAAGTGTCTACAGGCAGAGGTGAAACCAAAGAGAATTTTAATTCTCCACAATTAAGTTATAGCAGATGCTGTTAGCGCTCTGACTAGATCCCCCTTATGGGGCCAGCTTCTAAAAAGGCTGGCTGTTAATGGCTTACAGCTGCACCCTTCTCAGGAACCACCTGCATATGCCAGGGAGGTTACACCTCTCATCCCAGAGGCAACTCATTGCCAGTGACTGCCAGGTGCAGGGGTAAAGTCCATTCTCCTTGGCCTCTGGGCAGGACAAACTCCGCAATGTAATTCATGTTCCAAAGGCCTCAGTGGGATCAGGCTATACATCTGAAGCCACATTCCTACTTAGCTTCTTCTGTTTCCCTATCCTGCTTCCCTTACACATTTTTCTTGAGCTCACTCTCTCAATAAACAATTTGCACAAGAATCCTAATCTCAGGCTTAGCTTCTAGGAAACACCACCTAAGACAACAGTATCTCTAAAATAGACAAGTTGTGGATGTTTATAACTGCTTCTAAGTAGCAGAAAATCTTTGACGAACTCGGTTATCAAGGAATATAACACCAACAAAAAACATTGTCCTTTCAGAGAGCCATACACAATTTTGGGGCGCCTGACTTTCAGTAATATAACTGGTATGTGTGAGGTGGAAGTGAGCTCAAACAGGATCCAGTCCTGTGGTTCTCAACCTCTGTTCTCCATCTCAGCACAGATAAGTAACATTCCACGCTCACAAGGTAGCACTACCTTTGAACTTCAAAGAGGTCAGAGGAGCATGTTAGATCTTGGTTAGGAGGATGGGAAAGCCTCAGAGTTGATACTGACAAATAATTCCCACCCCTAACTCTAATCTCGTTCAATTTCATAATTTTTTACAAATCAGGAAACACAAGAAGCATGAAGGCAACTTCTCCAAGATCACAGAACTACTCTGTGGCAGAGGAGGAACCAGAACTCATATCTCCACATACACAGTACACAATTTGATGTAGCATTTCCTAAAATGTGCTTTGCACAACACTAGTCACTAGGTCTATGAGATGTACCATACGAAAAACGTTCCAAATAATGCCTAATATATTCTTTCCTGGAAACTCACAAAGAACATTAGCATATTAAAGACTGAAAAAAAGCATACATTAAAATATAAGTTTCCCAAATTTACTTAATCACAGATACTTCCTCTTCTTTCATATAATACCTATTAACCAACATGCCTCAGAGCTAGTGATCCAAGTTACTTACTTTGGAATAAGCTGACCTAATTGATTATCCTAGGGAGTCGCTAGGTACTGTGAACATTTATCTGAGCCACTTGGTAAAAATCATCTTATTCGTAACGTTTAAAAGGAAGAATAGGAAACGTTAGCACATTGATTTTAATTCCCAAAATGCAACAGAAGGAAGAAGGATCAGAAGGTTCATGGAAGGTTAGCAACCACTTGAAACTATCATTAAAAAGCACATCAATACTTGGGCACCTAAAGAAATCTCCTAAATACTAGATTACCACAAGTTAAAAGCCACGAGAACATTTAATAGAAGAAATAAAAGGTAAATGGAAATACCTTTTTAAGCCTACATGGTAAAGGCCAGATTATAGCTCAAACAAACTAAGCAGAGAAAATGACCATGTTAAACCTTATATGGAGTTATTACATCCCACACATTCCTCAGACCAAAATCAGAAATAGCTACAACTCATATGTTCTTTTCTTTCACCTGTATATAATAATAATAATAATAATAATAAATTACTAACCATTATGCAAGTAAGATACAGTATTCATTTTTAAACATAGCCTACTGGTCACTGTGGTTGTTTCTTGATGTGTATAATAAACACCATCAAACATAATGGATCATCCCATTAGCCTCTTTCAGCTGAGCCCTTAATGTCAATGCTTGAAAAACATTTGATGTAAGGAAGCCAAACATGACTGCTACTACAATGTGACGTCTGGCTGTGGGAAATGAGATTGAAGTCAGTGTAACTTAAGGCAAGTTCTTCTATTTTGAAACTGGCTATGGGTTTCATCCATGGAAGGACTTTTTCTAATGCATTGTTAGCATATCAGGTAAGGCTTCAACTGGGACAGATGAGGGAGAAAAGAAAACATCAGTTTTAATAACATCTCTGTATAAATAGTGCCAGTATTAGTTGCATAAATTTCTGCTATACCCAAGTGGGAGATATCGGATTTTTTAATGTAATTTTTTGAGTGTATAGTATGCATAGCCCCATACCAAATGCTGAGGAACTGGGGATTTTTTTTTAAAAAAGTAAAGACATAGCCAAAACTTTCAAATGTAAATGAAATGACATTTCAAAAACATATCAAACAACCAAAAAATAACTAATATGACCTATATGGGACATACAATGAAGAGATAAACTTGGCCATATAGGGTTGAGCCAAGTTGTAGAGACTTAAATACAAAGTTCAGACTTCCTCTTTTCCCTGTAAGATCAATTTATGGAATCTTTTTGTGTAACCTGAAAATAGTTTTACAAGGAGAATCACAATCCTCACACACATTTGTTTCATGAAACACCTAAATAGCTTTAAAAAATCACTTTCCCTCTCTGAATCTCAGATTTAGCAGTTATTACACAAGTTTCTGAGTTAGTATTCAGTCAAAATCCAAAGTCATACTATAACTCAATGCCTCAATAATGAAAACAACAGATTTATTAGAAAGTGATTTTTAGGTTTTTAGAAAAGGACATTTATAGAACAAGGGAGTTAGATTAGGCTAATGTGATCAATGATCAGTCTAACAATACACTTTAAAAAATACACATAAACATTGACAGAGATTGATTTTCTACTCAATTTCCCCCATTTTCAGCAGCAAATACTAGGGCCCTGTCTGAAGCAGACTGAAGATAGTCTCATCTTTCATGTTCTAAAAAGATAAGAACCAGAAGATACATGTTTCAAAAGGAGTAAGGAGAAACACCAAAAGAAGAAGCTTGGTTGGGGGTCAGGTTGGTAGCAAAAACTACCTTTGGCCACTTCCAGCTTGATTTCAAGCCCATCTAAACCCAGGAATATAGTCATGGTGAGCAGGAAGAGTCCAGGTTGCATTAACCCATATGTTGTAGACCCAAGAGCAAAAATGTTACTAATGAACATGAAATTCTGCCAAAACTTTGCATTCTTTATATTTTTATTCATCAGTAAGTCTCTAAAATGTTCGTTTATGTCAGAGGCTATGAATGAGAATAACAACTCTCAGGCACTACAAGTGAATCATTTGTTTGTGTGTAAAATATTTATAACCGATTTCCGCTTATCTCCCCCACACAGATTTGGGGCCATTTTTCTCTAATGTTCAGTGGTGGGTGTTCAGGGAATGCAAACTGACTTTAATATTATTATTATTTTAATCCTCCAAAACCCAACAGAAACCATTTTTCAATTATTTGTTATTACAGGTGATTCATCACTGTAAATAGGAGATAACCAAAGAAAACCACAGGCCCTGCTAACATCTAAAAACGTTAGAAAGCCAATAACAATGTAGACAAACAGCCAAAGGACAAGCTAGATAATAGAATATTAAAACCAATGCAGAAGAGGAGGAGCTTCAAGATGGTGGAAGAGTTAAGACGCAAAGATCACCTTCCTCCCCACAAATAAATCAGAAATCTACATGTGGAACAACTCCTACAGAACACCTACTGAACGCTGGCACAACACCGCAGGCCTCCCAAAAGGCAAGAAACTCCCCACGTACCTGGGTAGGGCAAAAGAAATAAGAAAAAACAGAGACAAAAGAATAGGGATGGGCCCTGCACCAGTGGGAGGGAGCTGTGAAGGAGGAAAGGTTTCCACACTCTAGGAAGGCCCTTCGCGGGCAGAGACTGCAGGTGGCGGAGGGTGGAAGCTTCAGAGCCATGGGGGAGAGCGCAGCAACAGGGGTGCAGAGGGCAAAGCGGAGAGATTCCCGCACAGCGGATCGGTGCCGACCAATACTCACCAGCCCGAGAGGATTTTCTGCTCACCTGCCGGGGCAGGCGGGGGCTGGGGGCTGGGAGCTGAGGCTCGGGGTTCAGTTGGATCGCAGGGAGAGGACTGGCGGAGCGAACACAGCCTGAAGGGGTTAGTGCACCATGGCTAGCCGGGAGGGAGTCCGGGAAAAAGTCTGGAGCTGCCGAAGGCACAAGAGACTTTTTCTTGCCTCTTTGTTTCCTGGTGCGCGAGGAGAGGGGATTAAGCGCGCCGCTTAAAGGAGCTCCAGAGACGGGTGTGAGCAGCGGCTAACAGCGCAGACCCCAGAGACGGGCATAAGACGCTAAGGCCACTGCTGCCGCCACCAAGAAGCCTGTGTGTGAGCACAGGTCACTATCCACTCCTCCCCTCTCAGAAGCCTGTGCAGTCCGCCACTGCCAGGGTCCCATGATCCAGGGACAACTTCCCTGGGAGAACGCACGGTGCACCTCAGGCTGGTGCAACGCCATGCCGGCCTCTGCCCCCACAGGCTCGCCCTGCATCCGTACCCCTCCCTCCCCCCATCCTGAGTGAGCCAGAGCGCCTGAATCAGCTGCTCCTTTAACCCCATTCTGTCTGAGCGAAGAAGAGACACCCTCAGGCGACCTACATTCAGGGGCGGGTTGAAATCCAAAGCTGAAACCCCGGGAGCTGTAAGAACAAAGAAGAGAAAGGGAAATTTCTCCCAGCAGCCTCAGGAGCAGTGGACTAAATCTCCACAATCAACCTGATGTACCCTGCATCTGTGGAATACCTGAAAAGACAACAAATCATCCCAAATTGAGGAGGTGGACTTTGGGAGCAACGATATATATATATTTCTTTCCCTTTTTCTCTTTTTGTGAGGGTGTATGTGTATGCTTCTGTGTGTGATTTTGTCTGTATAGCTTTGTTTTTACCATTTTACTAGGGTTCTGTCTGTCTGTTTTTGTTTGTTTGTTTGCTTTTATTACTTAAACTTTTTTTCTTAACAATTATTTTTTTATTTTAATAACTTTATTTTATTTTACTTTATTTTATTTTATCTTCTTCTTTCTTTTTTTCTTCCCTTTTATGCTGAGCCGTGTGGAAGACAGGCTCTAGGTGCTACAGCCAGGCATAAGGGCTGTGCCACTGAGGTGGGAAAGCCAAGTTCACGACACTGGTCCACAAAAGACGTCCCAGCTCCACATAATATCAAATGGCAAAAATCTCCCAGAGAGCTCCATCTGAACACCAAGACCCAGCTCCACTCAACAACCAGCAAGCTACAGTGCTGGACACCCTATGCCAAACAACTAGAAAGACAGGAAAACAACCGCATCCATTAGCACAGAGGCTGACTAAAATCATAATAAGGCCACAGACACCCCCAAACAAACAACCAGACGTGGACCTGCCAACCAGCAAGAAAAGATCCAGCCAATTCCACCAGAACAAAGGCACTAGTCCCCTCCACCAGGAAGCCTACAGAACCCACTGAACCAATCTTAGCCACTGGGGACAGACACCAAAAACAATGGAAACTACAAACCTGCAGTATTAAACACACCAACATTTAAATTATAAGGGTCCCAGAAGAAGAAGAGAAAAAGAAAGGGACTGAGAAAATATTTGAAGAGATAATAGTTGAAAACTTCCCTAATATGGGAAAGGAAATAGTTAATCAAGTCCAGGAAGTGCAGAGAGTCCCATACAGGATAAATCCAAGGAGAAACACGCCAAGACAGAAATAAGAAAAAACAGAGACAAAAGAATAGGGATGGGCCCTGCACCAGTGGGAGGGAGCTGTGAAGGAGGAAAGGTTTCCACACTCTAGGAAGGCCCTTCGCGGGCAGAGACTGCAGGTGGCGGAGGGTGGAAGCTTCAGAGCCATGGGGGAGAGCGCAGCAACAGGGGTGCAGAGGGCAAAGCGGAGAGATTCCCGCACAGCGGATCGGTGCCGACCAATACTCACCAGCCCGAGAGGATTTTCTGCTCACCTGCCGGGGCAGGCGGGGGCTGGGGGCTGGGAGCTGAGGCTCGGGGTTCAGTTGGATCGCAGGGAGAGGACTGGCGGAGCGAACACAGCCTGAAGGGGTTAGTGCACCATGGCTAGCCGGGAGGGAGTCCGGGAAAAAGTCTGGAGCTGCCGAAGGCACAAGAGACTTTTTCTTGCCTCTTTGTTTCCTGGTGCGCGAGGAGAGGGGATTAAGCGCGCCGCTTAAAGGAGCTCCAGAGACGGGTGTGAGCAGCGGCTAACAGCGCAGACCCCAGAGACGGGCATAAGACGCTAAGGCCACTGCTGCCGCCACCAAGAAGCCTGTGTGTGAGCACAGGTCACTATCCACTCCTCCCCTCTCAGAAGCCTGTGCAGTCCGCCACTGCCAGGGTCCCATGATCCAGGGACAACTTCCCTGGGAGAACGCACGGTGCACCTCAGGCTGGTGCAACGCCATGCCGGCCTCTGCCCCCACAGGCTCGCCCTGCATCCGTACCCCTCCCTCCCCCCATCCTGAGTGAGCCAGAGCGCCTGAATCAGCTGCTCCTTTAACCCCATTCTGTCTGAGCGAAGAAGAGACACCCTCAGGCGACCTACATTCAGGGGCGGGTTGAAATCCAAAGCTGAAACCCCGGGAGCTGTAAGAACAAAGAAGAGAAAGGGAAATTTCTCCCAGCAGCCTCAGGAGCAGTGGACTAAATCTCCACAATCAACCTGATGTACCCTGCATCTGTGGAATACCTGAAAAGACAACAAATCATCCCAAATTGAGGAGGTGGACTTTGGGAGCAACGATATATATATATTTCTTTCCCTTTTTCTCTTTTTGTGAGGGTGTATGTGTATGCTTCTGTGTGTGATTTTGTCTGTATAGCTTTGTTTTTACCATTTTACTAGGGTTCTGTCTGTCTGTTTTTGTTTGTTTGTTTGCTTTTATTACTTAAACTTTTTTTCTTAACAATTATTTTTTTATTTTAATAACTTTATTTTATTTTACTTTATTTTATTTTATCTTCTTCTTTCTTTTTTTCTTCCCTTTTATGCTGAGCCGTGTGGAAGACAGGCTCTAGGTGCTACAGCCAGGCATAAGGGCTGTGCCACTGAGGTGGGAAAGCCAAGTTCACGACACTGGTCCACAAAAGACGTCCCAGCTCCACATAATATCAAATGGCAAAAATCTCCCAGAGAGCTCCATCTGAACACCAAGACCCAGCTCCACTCAACAACCAGCAAGCTACAGTGCTGGACACCCTATGCCAAACAACTAGAAAGACAGGAAAACAACCGCATCCATTAGCACAGAGGCTGACTAAAATCATAATAAGGCCACAGACACCCCCAAACAAACAACCAGACGTGGACCTGCCAACCAGCAAGAAAAGATCCAGCCAATTCCACCAGAACAAAGGCACTAGTCCCCTCCACCAGGAAGCCTACAGAACCCACTGAACCAATCTTAGCCACTGGGGACAGACACCAAAAACAATGGAAACTACAAACCTGCAGCCTGTGAAAAGGGCACCCCAAACGCAGTAAGTTAAGCAAAATGAGAAGACAGAGAAACACAGAGCAGATGAAGGAGCAAGGCAAAAACCCACCAGACCTAACAAATGAAGAGGAAATAGGCAGTATACCTGAAAAAGAATTCAGAATAATGATAGTAAAGATGATCCCAAATCTTGGAAACAGAATGGAGAAAATACAAGAAATGTTTAACACGGACCTAGAAGAACTAAGGAGCAAACAAACAGTGATGAACAACACAATAAATGAAATTAAAAATTGTCTAGAAGGGATCAATAGCATAATAACTGAGACAGAAGAACGGATAAGTGACCTGGAAGATAAAAGAGTGGAAATAACTCCTGCAGAGCAGAATAAAGAAAAAAGAATGAAAAGAATTGAGGACAGTATTAGAGACCTCTGGGACAATATTAAACACACCAACATTTAAATTATAAGGGTCCCAGAAGAAGAAGAGAAAAAGAAAGGGACTGAGAAAATATTTGAAGAGATAATAGTTGAAAACTTCCCTAATATGGGAAAGGAAAGAGTTAATCAAGTCCAGGAAGCACAGAGAGTCCCATACAGGACAAATCCAAGGAGAAACAGGCCAAGACACACATTAATCAAACTATCAAAAATTAAATACAAAGAACAAATATTACAAGCAGCAAGGGAAAAACAACAAATAACACATAAGGGAATCTCCATAAGGTAAACAGCTGATCTTTCAGCAGAAACGCTGCAAGCTAGCAGGGAGTGGCAGGACATATTTAAAGTGATGAAGGAGAAAAACCTACAACCAAGATTACTCTACCCAGCAAGGATCTCATTCAGAATTTGATGGAAAAATTAAAAGCTTTACAGACAAGCACAAGCTAAGAGAAGTCAGCACCACCAAACAAGCTTTACAACAAATGCTAAAGGAACTTCTCTAGGCAGGAAACACAAGAGAAGGAAAAGACCTACAATAATATACCCAAAACAAGTACGAAAATGGTAATAGGAACATACATATCGATAATTAACTTAAATGTAAATGGATTAAATGCTCCAACCAAAAGACATAGACTGGCTGAACGGATACAAAAACAAGACCCATATATATGCTGTCTACAAGAGACCCACTTCAGACCTAGAGACACATACAGACTGAAAGTGAGTGGATGGAAAAAGCTATTCCATGCAAATGGAAATCAAAAGAAAGCTGGAGTAGCAATTCTCACATCAGAGAAAATAGACGTTAAAACAAAGACTATTACAAGAGACAAAGAAGGACACTACATAATGATCAAGGGATGGATCCAAGAAGAAGATATAACAATTGTAAATATTTACGCACCCACCATAGGAGCACCTCAATACATAAGACAAATACTAAGAGCCATAAAAGGGGAAATCGACAGTAACACACTCATACTAGGGGACTTTAACACCCCACTTTCACCAATGGACAGATCATCCAGACAGAAAATCAATAAGGAAACACAAGCTTTAAATGATACATTAAACAAGATGGACTTAATTTATATTTATAGGACATTCCATCCAAAAACAACAGAATACACATTCTTCTCAAGTGCTCATGGAACATTCTCCAGGATAGATCACACCTTGGGTCACAAATCAAGCCTTGCTCAATTTAAGAAAATGGAAATCGTATCAAGTATCTTTTCTGACCACAACGCTCTGAGACTAGATAGCAATTACGGAAAAAATCTGAAAGAAATACAAACACATGGAGGCTAAACAACACACTACTTCATAACCAAGAGATCACTGAAGAAATCAAAGAGGAAATCAAAAAATACTTAGAAACAAATGACAATGAAAACACAATGACCCAAAACCTATGGGATGAAGCAAAAGCAGTTCTTAGAGGGAAGTTTATACCAATACAACCCTACCTTAAGAAACAAGAAACATCTCAAATAACCAATCTAACCTTACACCTAAAGCAATTAGAGAAAGAGGAATAAAAAACCCAAAAGTTAGTAGAAAGAAAGAAATCATAAAGATCAGATCAGAAATAAATGAAAAAGAAATGAGGGAAACGACAGCAAAGATCAATAAAACTAAAAGATGTTTCTTTGAGAAGATAAACAAAATTGATAAACCATTAGCCATACTCATCAAAAAACTAGAGAGAAGACTCAATAGAATAAGAAATGAAAAAGGAGAAGTAACAACTGGCACTGCAGAAATACAGAGGATCATGAGAGATTACTACAAGCAACTATATGCCAATAAAGTGGACAACCTGAAAGAAATGGACAAATTCTTAGAAATGCACAACGCTTGGAGACTGAACCAGGAAGAAATAGAAAATATGAAGAGAGTAACCAGAAGCACTGAAATTGAAACTGTGATTAAAAATCTTCCAACAAACAAAAGCCCAGGACCAGAGGGCTTCACAGGCGAATTCTATCAAACATTTAGAGAAGAGCTAACATCTATCCTTCTCAAACTCTTCCAAAATATAGCAGAGGGAGGAACACTCCCACACTCAATGTACGAGGCCACCATCATCCCGATACCATAACCAGACAAAGATGTCACAAAGAAAGAAAACTACAGGTCAATATCACTGATGAACACAGATGCAAAAATCCTCAACAAAATACTAGCAAACAGAATCCAACAGCACATTAAAAGGATCATACACCGTGATCGAGTTGGGTGTATCCCAGGAATGCAAGGATTCTTCAATATATGCAAATCAATCAACGTGATACACCATATTAACAAATTGAAGAAGAAAAACCGTATGATCATCTCAATAGATACAGAGAAAGCTTTCGACAAACTTCAACACCCATTTATGAAAAGAAACCCTCCAGAAAGTAGGCATAGAGGGAACTTTCCTCAACATAATAGAGGCCATATATGACAAACCCAAAGCCAACATCATCCTCAATGGTGTAAAACCGAAACCATTTCCACTAAGATCAGGAACAAGACAAGGTTGCCCAATCTCACCACCATTATTCAACATAGTTTTGGGAGTTTTAGTCCCAGCAATCAGAGAAGAAAATGAAATAAAAGGAATCCAAATCAGAAAAGAAGAAGTAAAGCTGTCACTGTTTGCAGACGACATGATACTGTACATAGAGAATCCTAAAGATGCTACCAGAAAACTACTAGAGCTAATCAATGAATTTGGTAAAATAGCAGGATACAAAATTAATGCACAGAAATCTCTAGCATTCCTACAGACTAATGATGAAAAATCTTAAAGTGAAATTAAGAAAACACTCCCATTTACGATTGCAACAAAAAGAATAAAATACCTAGGAATAAACCTACCTAAGGAAACAAAAGACCTGTATGCAGAAAATTATAACACACTGGAGAAAGAAATTAAAGATGTTACAAACAGATGGAGAGATATACCATGTTTTTGGATTGAAGAATCAACATTGTGAAAATGACTCTACTACCCCAAGCAACCTACAGAGTCAATGCAATCCCTAGCAAACTACCACTGGCATTTTTCACAGAACTAGAACAATGAAATTAGAACACTCCTTAACACCATACACAAAAATAAACTCAAAATGGATTAAAGACCTAAATGTAAGGCCTGACACTATCAACGTCTTAGAGGAAAACAAAGGCAGAAGAACCCTCTATGACATAAATCGCAGCAAGATCCTTTTTGACCCACCTCCTAGAGAAATGGAAATAAAAACTAAAATAAACAAATGGGACCTAATGAAACTTTAAAGCTTTTGCACAGCAAAGGAAACTATAAACAAGATGAAAAGACAACCCTCAGAATGGGAGAAAATATTTGCAAATGAAGCAACTGACAAACAATTAATCTCCAAAACATACAAGCAACTCACGCAGCTCAGTATCAAGAAAACAAACAACCCAATCCAAAAATGGGCAGAAGACCTTAATAGACATTTATCCAAAGAAGATACACAGATTGCCAACAAACACATGAAAGAATGCTCAACATCATTAATGATTAGAGAAATGCAAATCAAAAGTACAATGAGATGTCATCTCACACCAGTCAGAATGGCCAACATCAAAAAAATCTACAAACAATAAATGCTGGAGAGGGTGTGGAGAAAAGGGAACCTTCTTGCACTGTTGGTGGGAATGTAAATTGATAGAGCCACTATGGAGAACAGTATGGAAGTTCTTTGAAAAACTATAAATAGAACTACCATGTGACTCAGCAATCCCACTACTGGGCATATGCCCTGAGAAAACCATAATTCATAAAGAGTCATGTACCAAAATGTTCATTGCAGCTCTATGTACAATAGCCAGGACATGGAAGCAACCTAAGTGTCCATCAACAGATGAATGGATAAAGAAGATGTGGCACATATACACAATGGAATATTACTCAGCCATCAAAAGGAATGAAACTGAGTTATTTGTAGTTAGGTGGATGGACCTAGAGACTGTCATACAGAGTGAAGTAAGTTACAAAGAGAAAAACAAATACTGTATGCTAATACATATACATGGAATCTAAAAAAGATAAGAAGAAAAAAAATGGTCAGAAAAACCTAGGTGCAAGACGGGAATAAAGATGCAGACCTACTAGAGAATCGACTTGAGGATACGGGGAGGGGGAAGGGTAAGCTGCAACAAAGTGAGAGAGTGGCATGGACATATATACACTACCAAATGTAAAATAGAGAGCTAGTGGGAAGCAGCTGCATAGCACAGGGAGATCAGCTCAGTGCTCTGTGACCACCTAGAGGGGTCGGATAGGGAGTGTGGGAGGGAGACGCAAGAGGGAAGAGATTTGGGGACGTATGTATATGTATAACTGATTCACTTTGTTATAAAGCAGAAACTAACACACCATTGTAAAGCAATTATACTCCAATAAAGATGTTAGAAAATAAAATAAAACACTGCAGAGATAAATGACCAGTGGGGGCCATGATTCTGAATAAAATAGGGAAGGGACTGAGTCACCATGGTAGGTCCGTTGTCTCTCATTCCATCAAATCAGGAAGAGTTTGTAAAAGAGGTTTTCAGCAACATATTAAATGACACGGAGAAGTGGCATGACAAACAGAAAAAAATAGATGGAAAAATTTTGCACCAAGATAGGATCAAAACACTTCTAAGTGAACATGTCTGCTACCACTTAATAGTTGGGGTTGGTATTAGGGATCAATTAGGATGCATCCTAAATGAACTATTTAGTTTCAAAAATAATGCCTCAATTTACTTTAGTTGCTATTACCAAATATCAGTGGTTCCTCTGTTTAGAGAAGCAAAGCAGACTTAGAGGTTCAAATTAAAAGACTTTTAGATTATGAATAAAACCAACTACATGACCAAAACCAACCAACCAATAAACAAAAGAAAAACTATTAATATACTCGTGTAATATTAAAGAGAGCAAAGAACAAAGAGGAAAACATTTTCAAAGAAAAATGGAGTGTTGATTCTTAACTTCATAAATTTCTTCTCACTTTTATATTGATTTAGCTCTCCCAAAATTAGTTTATCCTCACTAGATAAGTCAAAACCCAGTGTTTAAAAACCTGACTTACAAACCTTTTGACCAATAGAAGTCTCTACACTCCAACTAACTTTACTGAATTGTCCTTAACTAACTCTTGCTATGGTCTTGGCACAAATAGCGCAAGCTTCTCCTAGGGCAAACCTCCCCAATGGGGACTCTTTCTCCTATAGTAGAGGCTTCTGATGGCACCGTATGCACCTCAGGTCTTTCTGATTTACCCAGTCAGTCTAGCTTTGAGTGGATGACTCAGAAGGCTGATTTTTTTCTTTGAAGAACCAAATGATTTTACACCAAATTCAGATTTAATAAACTTAAACGATTTCATAAAATGCTTATAATTTAAACATGAAAGGATTTCTTCATGGTCACCCTGAAAATTGCTTTCACCATTCAAAAATGAACAGCACTTATGTTGTATATTAAAATGCAAGTGAGTGGAGGAAGTCAGATGACAATGAACAATGTACTGAAATTAGAGAAAAAATGTGCAGGAGTAATCTTGTATTCATAAAGAATATATGATATATATTTTGTATACAAATTACCATTCTTATAATTCTCATTTCATATATTAAATATATATGTAAAATTTCTATGAGATTCAGAATACAAATAGAGCAAAATAAAATTGACTGGGGAACCAAACTCAACTTTTCAACTGATGTTGAGCACATGTATATAAAGAGATGCACCTTTAAAGCAATGAAATCCAAGGCAGAGCTGGATTAGCAGAAACAGAAATCAGACTGAGGTGAAAATGAATTACTTCTATGTGTTTGAAGGAAAGGGGGAAAAAGTACTTTTTTAGTGAACCTCAAGAAATTCTTCCATAAGCATTCATTTCAAACTGAAATGTTCCAGTTTAAGGTTTCACTGTAGTCAGATCACCTAAAGAACAGGAACTCTAACCTATCCTATGAAAGAAGCAATTTAGGGCTTCCCTGGTGGCGCAGTGGTTGCGCGTCCGCCTGCCGATGCAGAGGAACCGGGTTCGCGCCCCGGTCTGGGAGGATTCCACATGCCGCGGAGCGGCTGGGCCCGTGAGCTATGGCCGCTGAGCCTGCGCGTCCAGAGCCTGTGCTCCGCAACGGGAGAGGCCTACAGCAGAGGAAGCCCCGCATACCACAAAAAAAAAAAAAAAAAATAAGCAATTTATTTCATGAAAATCTCCATAAAGTAGGGGGAAGAAAGCTACCCATCCTATACATCCAACTCTCAAAGCAAACTGTGCCACCTCCTCAGAAAATGCTTCCTTTTTGTTTTCAACCTTCCTGCTCAGAAAGACATACCAAGAAGAAGAGAGACTCGAGTTTAAGAGAAAAACCAATGTGAAAGTAGACAAAATCAAATATTCCACAATGACCAACTGGGGTTTGAAATATTAGATATTAGCTACCTTTAAATAATATTTTTGAAAACATCATAATGATTAATAAAAGGTAACTGGAGTTGAATAGACATGTTTAATGTTTTAGTGTCTGGAAACCAAAGGAATCACTCAAATGTTATGATGAAAATACTTTACATTTATCCTCAAAATATCTTTTGTCTGGGAGGAATACATATCTGTTGGTTTTTAAATTCATATGACAAGTACGTTTCTAAAACAGTATGTAGCCAAGGCTATAAAAGGCTAACGCATTGTATAGAAATGTCAAATAACACTGAACACAGCAGACAGATTCCTATACAGGCAGACAGGCAAAGAGATACTCTTGAAGAAAAAAAATTAAAATTGCTCTCTTTTGACTGCATATCTAACTGCATGTCAATGTCAAGTTTCCATGAGACAGACATCTGTGAGCTTCAATTTCACATAGGCAGAATAGTAAGAAAATATCAGAAAATGTGGATGGATAAATATATAAGTATATTTATAAACATATCTTTAAAATATAGGAACTGTCAAAGTGGAATATTTCAATTAGGCAGCACATGAAGAAAGGTAACTGCAATAGATTTTTTTATTGAGGTATAATTAGCATAACATTATGTTAGTTTCAGGTGTACAAGATAATAACTCGATATTTGTATATACTGCAAAGTGATCACCATAGTTAACCCCAGTTAACATCTGTCACCACACATATTTACAGTTTTTTCTTGTGATGAGAATGGTCCACATCCCTGCAATGGATTTTGATGCAAAGTTAGTAAAAACAAAACAAAACAAAGTTTTGGATTCCCAGCTAAGAGAAGCAAAGCAAATTATAAAGGAAAAATCCTAATTAAGGTCTGTGAATGAGACCAAGAACTGGAATAAATGCATAATATTTCAGAATCAATGATAATGACAGCCAGAGTTCATTTCATTTAAAAACCTAGCACCAAGGTATAGTAAGAGGCAGCATAATTTTGAACTAGGAGCAGATTCTGGAATTGGATCACCTATGTGTGAATCTCTGCCCATGTTAGCTGTGTGAGCTTGGGCAAGTTACTTAACTTCTCTGTGCCTAAGTTTCTTTATCTGTAAAATGGGGATCACAGCAATATTCTACCTCACAGAGTTATTATGAGGATTAAATAATTTAATGTGCACAGAGGACTTAGAATAGAATCTGACACATAATTACCACTTGATAATTGTTAGTCAGCTAGTTTTAAAATACCGTGTTTACTAAGAATCTTTAATTTTAGCTATTTAAATAGGAATTTCCATCTTTGGAAAAAATAATTTCTTCAATAAACTACTCTTGCAGTAAAAGGCTATTTGTCAAACCACATGACATAATGAAAGGCACTCCCACCTATAGCTTTCATTAATTGCAGACAAAATACCTAGTAAAAATAGTTTAAAATTTTAATAATTATCTTCAAAATAATATATCTTCAAAATATAACTATAGAACTTTTCTAGGATAGTCACTGCAAAGAGCTATGGAAATAAATAAATAAATAAATAAATAAACGAATGAATGAATGAGAAGGCCTAAAGAAGCTCCATGTCTGCATCAGCTTTGGTAGTTTATAGAATGGAATGTGGAACAAAAAAGAAAGGTGATCTGAATATTGTTGTTGTAGGCACAAACTTTGTAATCATTATGAGCAACCACCATGTATTAAATACTTATGAAAGGCCCTAGAGATACAAAAATGTTATTAGACACTTTCCCTGTCCTCAAGAGAAAAGCAGTCTAGATGTGGAAACAAAACACATATATACACACATAATAGCTGCCATGAGCAGTGCAGAGCTAGTGGAACTTAAGCTACTACATGAGTGTTGTCATTATCAGCAATGGAACTGGCTTTCATTCATCTCCATGTAACATTTTAACAGAATATACGGGAATATGTACATATATTTGTCCTCATTTCCTCTTTGTTATACATCTGTAAGGTAGTCTTAGCCCTATTTGATAGAAGGAATTGAGATTCAGAGAGATTAAGTAATTGATCATGGACACTTAAACAAAAATGGAAGAGCTGAAATATGAAATCTGATCTACACTATAACATTATGGATGTCGTATACGTTAACAACAAAAATGAAACTGATGGCTGAATTCTTCTGGGGAAAGTTATCTGTAGGACGCATGATAAATGCATTAAAAACCTATACAATTCTCTTAGGGGCATAAGACTATAGCATCGCTGATTTATTTCCCAGTGAAAACAATAGCACACATGCACACACTGAGTAAAAAACACTGCTGCCATCCCCTAGTAAGACAGTAACAGGAGTGACGTGACACTAAAATGATTTATAGATTCATTCCACATATGATATACTTCCTCTACACTGACCTTCCCTTTTTTGAAGAGGGCAGGTTGTAGTCATTGAGTTTTACATACCTGCAGGTCAAATGTGCAGTGTTTATAAATTAGCTGAATACAACATGCCTCTGAATGTGAGCTATTCAGCCTTTGCCTGTTCTCTGCTCCCTTACTAACCTATCCTTTCACACTCAGTTGTATGTGTTCACTGCCAGGAATTGGATTAACCGTTGAACAGCTCCAAGTACAGAGGGTCTTCCCTACCATGCTGGTATCAGGAGACAGTAGTAGTTTACCTCAAGTAGTGAAAAGGACACATGGAACTGGAATAAAGAAGACATGAGTTCGAATCTCAGCTCTACTCTGAACTAGCTGTATAACCATAGATAGGTTACTCAACTTCTCTGAGCTTCAGTTTTCACATCGGTAAATCAGGAATAATGATATTTGCCTCCCTGAACATTGAACAGAATGTTGTATATTAAATACCTCTCTATGCACTAAGTACTCTAAAAGAGCTGATTTACTTTCCCATCTTCTTTATGGTTAGATAATGAGACAGCAATCATTTTAATCACATGAAGTTGTATTTCAAGAGCATGACTTCACCAAAAATATATAGATTAAAATGCCATGTTATGTTGCTATTTTAATGAATGGCACATTGAACATAAGAAGCAAATCACATCTTATAAATGGACAACAGTTCAAATTATTTCTTGGATAACAAAAAGCTTCACCACCAAATACACAAATATTTGTTCTTATAATCACTGTCATGTTTTTGTTCAGTTCTGGATATTCAGTTTCTCTGCAAGAAATATACAAGTTGTCATATTAATTGTTTTCAGAAGGGACATAATGCAATTGGTGATCAGAATACATAAGAATTGAAGGTAAATCAATTGGGAAACTTGGGATCATTGTTAAAATGAACTTGTGTGGTAATTTCTTTCTGACTTTTAAGCAGGAAACTTTTGTCACTGATACTTTTTACTTATGGGCTAGTATTTGCTCTGAAAACAAAATACTTGCCTATACAAAGAAATTAATTAATGAAACAGAATTGTGTATGAAAATATCAGATTTAACAGACATGTGCTAGTTATCATGTTAGGGTTTTTTTTAACATATGATATCTTATTTCTCATTTTATCCTCACAAAAATGAATGAAGCAAAAATTATTCCCATTTTACAAAAGAAGAGACTGAATTCAGAGAAGCTAAGCTATTTGCTCATAGACATTTAGTGAGTTTCTGGTAGTGCCAGAATTTAACCCCAGAGATTCAAACATCAAGCATAGCATCCTTTACAATCTACGACTACTGCTATGAAAATCAGAAATGCTGTACTGTGTCAGATCAGTGATTTATTCAGCTCTCAATGCCGGTGCTAGGAGTTACAGTATAACATGGAGGCCAGGGTAAAAAGCTGGTACTCTAGGACAAAGATCAGTCCCGGGCTCAAAAGTCAGAAGGCGGGCTTCCCTGGTGGCGCAGCGGTTGAGAGTCCGCCTGCCGAGGCAGGGGACGCGGGTTCGTGCCCCGGTCCGGGAGGATCCCACATGCCGCGGAGCGACTGGGCCCGTGAGCCGTGGCCGCTGAGCCTGCGTGTCCGGAGCCTGTGCTCCGCAACGGGAGAGGCCACAACAGTGAGAGGCCCGCGTACCGCCAAAAAAAAAAAAAAAAAAAAAAAAAAAAGTCAGAAGGCATACCTGATTGAGCATTTGAGAAAAGTTAGTGAATTAAACCAGGCAAGCACAAGCACACACATGTCTGAAAACACACAGGACAAAGCATGACAGACCAGACCAAGAAAAGATATGGGAACTAGAAAGGCCTAAATCCTAGAGACTAAGGCAAATATGCAGGAATCTGGAAATTCACAGAAACAAACGGGCCAGGCTCAGTATTTAGGAGAACAGACATATGGTACCAATAACAAGGCAGGTTCAAAACCAATGCAGCCCATTTCCTGGCCAGGTAGCTTCTTATACACTTTAACCAGGACAAAAGATAGTTGTTGAAAGAGCCTCTCTCTCTAATACTGATCTCAAATAACAGTTTGAAAGTTTTAAAGCGTATTGTCTCTTTCATATCTAATAACAATCAAACTCTTTTTTTTAATCTAAAAAACACAGGGTGAAAAAAAACAATCAAACATTTAGACTTCTATTGGTTGCATAAAGACCACTTGGGAAAAGAATTAAAAAACACACATTTACAGGAAATTCTGAAGCATTTTTGAAAAATCACAAAGCTTGTATTTATGCTCAGAGATGATTAGGCAAAAAGCATTTCAGGATGCTGGGAAAAATCAGCCCTTAACAAAAGGTACTTGTCTCTAAAGGAATAATAGCTAAAACGCCTTCAGCTTATTGTACTGAGAGCACAGACAATGACATCATAGAAACAGCATAAATCACAAAGCACTTACTGCTTAATGTCATCATATGGAAGCACATTTTGCTGAGGTAAATATAATGGACGGGAACACTTTCTCCTTAATTACATGTGTTACAGGGACAACACGCACTATGAGAGATGCTGATCAGTGAATCTCAATGGAGCTCAATCTGCCCATTTCTCAGAGCTACGTCTTTGAAGTATACTTGATGAAATAAAAGTACCTTGTCTTTTGTCCATGTCATAATCAGAGATGCCTCGTACCCTCCCCTGATATAAAAAATATGGCTAGGTTAGGTGGGACAACCTAGCCAAATGCATTTATATCTCAAAAATCACATTTTTGGGGTCTTTGTTTAGAATAGCACACCCTAAATGCCAATTCCTTACCCAGGCTTTCCTTCCACTAAGGCTTGGGCTCTGAGCATACTCAAACTGCCTTCTCCATGTCCAAGTCAGCATGGCTCTTGAGCTTACAACAAAAACAACAAGCATAACAGCTACTAATTACTGAGGATTCACTATATGTCAAGCATTGTGCTATGCGCTTTATCTCATAGAAATAAAGGCAGTGTTCCCTCTGCTGTCAAAGGCCAACCCCTCCATTTATGCTCTGGATTCTCTCTCCTCCTGTTTTCTCTTCCTTGATCTCTCCTTCTCTAACAGATCACCTCTGCTGACATATAAACATGTGCTAGAATTTTCAATATTTTAAAAAAGAGATCCTTCCTTGATGACACATCCAGCTATCATCCTCATCAATCTACGCTTCTTCATAACCGAACTTCTCAAAAGGGTCAAATTCAATGGATATTTCTGCCCTCATTTTATACAGTTGACCATGCCCTACTTCTTAAAACCTACTTAAAAGGTAGGTTTGGGCTTCCCTGGTGGCGCAGTGGTTGAGAGTCCGCCTGTCGATGCAGGGGACACAGGTTCATGCCCCAGTCCGGGAAGATCCCACATGCCGCTGAACAGCTAGGCCCGTGAGCCATGGCCGCTGAGCCTGCGCGTCCGGAGCCTGTGCTCCGCAACGGGAGAGGCAAAGGTAGGTTTCCTTCTTTCATTTTTGCCATACCTCTTAATCTCCTTTACTGGTTCTTCATTATCCATACCCCCAGAGACTGATCCTGGACCCCCTCATTCCTTCTCTTTCTAAATTCTCTCTCTCGGTTATGTCATCCAGTATCATAATCTTAAAAATATAGTATATTGACTACTCTAAAAAGTATATCCCTGGCCCATAATTCTGTGAACCCCAGACTTGTAGAAAAACTGCCTAATTTGAAACTTTTATATTCATATTCCACAGGCACCTCACATTTACATCAAAAACTAAACTTTGCCATTCCCAAAACTTATGCCCAAATCTACTCCTCTCCCAGTTTTCTCCATCTCAATAAATGGTACCACTACAGAACCAGTTGCTTAAGCTAGAGACCAAGGTATCAACCTTTATCTCAATCTCTACATCTATCATCTTTACTTATTTATTTATTAGTAGTAGTGTTAACACACTTGTATCAATAATAAGAGGAGACAGCCCTTCTTGAACACCTTGTATGTGCCAGGTACTGTGCTAAGTGTTATAGCTGTATTAATTCATTTAATCCTCATACTAAGCTTTTGAGGTATGTACTATCATTATTCCCACTTTATAAATGAGAAAACTGGGGCCAAAAGATGAAATAAGTGGCCTGAAGCCACACATCTATTAAATGATAAAGCCTGGATTTGAATCCAAGGCATCAGGCTCCAGAATCCATCCTTTTAGCCACTACACTAGGCTGCCCTATTTCAGTTTGATGTACAATGTGTCTCTGTATTTATTAGATTTTTTTGGATGGGCAGCTACCCGCTTGCTTAGGGAAAACAGCCTTCAATGACAATCTCCCTGTGATTCAGTTAACCTTCTAAGATATACATGACTACATATGTAGAAAGTTAAGCTCAAAAAGGTAAAGTAACTTGTTTAACAACATAAAGTTAGTAAGTGTTGGAGTTAGAACTTAATCCAACTCTTCATGAGTCCAGAGACCAAAAATTTAACCACCAGGCTATACTCAACCTTGTTGAGTTTGCCACACGGACAGATTTAAACAGCCATCATCCATTTCCTCATCACCACACCTCAGACTATCAAATCACAGCCAAGCTCTTATGGTACAAAGACGACTTTGCCTTAGGATCATAAAGTCATTAGCAGCTATGCTCAGTTTTAAAGCCATGTTTCTTTGTTAGCCATTCTGAGAGACATGAGGCCGTCCTGGGAAAGAAGGACTAGTAGAGAATAAGATGAAAAATGAAAACACTCTTTGTCTTCAGGGCTGGCTGTGAAGCTTCCTTCATGTACAAAGATGAGAGTATTGACCCACCATCAGTAGGGTGGAAACTCAGGAATTCTTTATCTAATAGCAGACATGGAAAGCTAGTATACATCTAGTCACTTTTGGGGGGGTTCCTCTGAACACCTTCTGTAAAATAACCTCCAGGATAAAGAGCACCGACTGGAGTAATGAACTAGAGTTACACTACAGTCCATGGGAAAATCAAATCCATAGCTCTGGCCAAAGTATGTTAGAGAAGTCATACAAGTTATATAATATCCTCAAAAAAAGCTATTTTTTCCCAAGCAGGCCACATGTCAAAGCACAGAAAGAGTAAAAACATAGAGGGGCTCTAGGAGATTGGCTACAGGGAACCATTAAAATTTTATCTATGAACATGAAATCTAACTAGCATGGGATTAAATTTGAAGGGGTTTCCCAAAACAGAAATTCTGCCTCCAAAATGTATATATGCTGGGCTTGACTCTATTCTACTAATTGCTCAGTTAAAAACCTATATCATGTCAGTAGAAGGACGAAAGGAAAAGCATAGGAACCAAAAACAATAGGAAAAAATAGGAAAGGGGGAGGGAGGGACAGACGGACGGAAGTGGCAAGTGGCCCAGGATGAAACAGAAGGACATGAAGCAGAGGACAGAGGAGATATTAAACAATTAGCTTTGGGATTAGAAAGCTAAATGTAAAAACATTTACAAAATTGCTTACATGGACTTTATCTCATACTACATCTTAAGTCACAGAACTCTAATGCAAACACACTGCATGTGCAAAGCAAGATGTATTCATATGCACTATAAATCATAATGAAATTAGTTTAAATAGCATGACTAGGCTCTTAAGCTATCTGTTTCTGATAATATTTACATAACAGTTTTTACATCTTTAGAAGGGCATTGGCTCTCATTCAGTGTTTCCTGGCCCATGTCTCCTATGTCATCTACAGACTTAGCACCCAAGTTTGTCCACAAATGGTTACTTGGTTCTTTGTAGATGGAAGGGCACCACAAGCCGAGGAATGCAGACAGCCTCAAGAAGCTGGAGAAAGCAAAGATATAGATTTTCTCCTAGTGCCTCCAGAAAGGAATGCAGACCTATACACACCTTGTTTTATCCCAGTGAGACTCATTTTGGACTTCTGGCTTCAAGAACTGTAAGATAATAAATGGGTGTTGTTTTAAGCCACCATGTTTGTTGTAATTTGTTACAACAGCCATAGGAAACAAATACATTTCCTTTCCCATTTCTTTGATTTCTAAGCTCTTTCTCTTTCTACGTTAATAAGCTCATGCAATTTTTTCAATGGGAATATCAGCAACTCAATCTCTTATCTTGGTTTACCAAGCACAGGCTGCCAAAACCAAGGAATGTCTTCATCTTCACACAGGGCTCCTCTCTCAGCTCTTGCCATTTAGTCACAACAATCCAAAGACCTGATGGATTAATTTGTAGCCTCATATGACATCTGTCCCCTTCATTTATACCATATTCTAACTTTCTCATGTTATTGTCCTCCTACATTATTGTCCTCTCTTCCTCCTGGGCTGCTTCAGAGGGTAAAAGAACAAAAAAGGGATACAACCACTCATTAAAAATATTACTTGGCTTTCACTTGCCCTGATGTAGAGACAAAGTAAAGGCATACTTGTATAATGGAAACTGCCACACAAAGGGACAGAATTTGACATGAAGAAATGGATGTATCATCTAAATCTATGCCTCCTTACTGGTTTACAAAGAGAAAGACAAATGAGGGAGGGTGACGATGGAAGAATTATTATCAAAAATTCTATTACCCTCTAACAATCAAAGGAAGGCAGGTAGGAATCCATAGGTCTTCCTGTACGTACAATAATGTGACAGGTCTCATTAATTCAATCCAGTGCCATTGAATGGCTAAACTGTATGCCTGCCATTTTGCTCAGTTCTAAGGGTGATAGAAATTGAGTAGGATCATAGTCCCTTCCCTGTGGGAGTTTACAGTCCTATCCTGTTAGGGTAACACAATCAGCATCTATTAAAGAAGTAGAAACTAGCCCAATACATTATCAAGAACTAAATCTTATGATTCTTATTCAATGAAGTATACACTTCAGAAAAAGGTGAGATCAATGAAGGCCAGAGTATGTGGAGAAAGCTTCTTAAATTGGCGTCCATATGAGAAAGCCACTTTTTTGCCACTGACTTAATTTCTTCAGCATAAGTGTTCTTTGTGAATGAGGATGAAGATGAAGATATCTGTAAAGGTTCATCCCTAGGTCACGGCTAGCCCATACGAGTCACTCTGCTTTCCCTGCTACTGAGAGCAGAGTCTTTACTCCTGCTCAGAGAGACAGCTAGGATAATGGAATAAAAGAGATGGAAAACAATGGAAAGAGGCAGTAGGTGAAAAAAAAAAACAGAGTCTAAATAAAGCAAAGCTAGAAAGAGAGAGAAAGAAAAAAGTAGCATCCATCAGTCTTCAAAATGACAATTATAGGCTCCTCGTCAAAGCTCATAGAACTGAGGATAAGACAGTAGCGAGAACTAAGCCTAAAATCTCCCCAAATGCTGCTTCAGTGGCACCAAGACACAGCTCTAGCTTTTGTCCCTCTCTTGCTCCTGCCCACCAGGAGCTTAAGGACACCCTTGGAAGATGTATTCCAGATTGCTGGCAGCAGAACTCACTGACATTGGGCCCTGTTCTCCAAACCGTCAATACTATACCCAAGATAATAATAATGAAAAGAAGCTAAATCTGACTCTCTCATGACAGGACTGACAAAGTGACCACATTGTAAGTGGCAGCCTGTAATCTACAAAAGTCTGGGAGGTATACAACTCTGGCCCAAAGAACATGGCATACAGTAGACACTCAATATATGCTTGTCGAATGAATGCTCAAACGAGTGACCGTACAGTACAACATAAGCTCGAGAATATGGAGACTTTCTAGTATAATATCTCTAATAATATCATTAACTTGCTTTCAATGAACGTTCAGGGGACTCAGGACACTGTGTCCCACAAAGGATACTCTTAGGCCTCCAGTTCTTGCCTATCTCTTCAGTGTCCACTGATACCATCCTCCCACTTGCTCACCAGGCTCCACTGACCTTCTTTCAAATCCCCAGATGTCCGCTGCTTTCTGCCATCTCAGGGCAGTTGCATATGCTTTTTTCTCTGTCCAGAATACAACCTCTTCTCCTCACCCCACCACCACTGACTAGCTCCTACTCATCCCTGAGGGCCCTGGATTTTTCAATCTCTTATTTGAACCAGTATGTAGTTTATAAGATTCATGTAATTAAGAAAAACAGTTGATGTCAGGAAAGGTCTATAATAGCATGTCCTTAGTGTCATTGTCATAGTTGGTAGAATAAGCTGATCAGACCATGAGTCTTGCCCATTGTACTAATTCTTAAATTTTGTGCCTAGTGTAGCCTAGTGACAACGAAAGATACAACAAAGGTAAATTAAACAGAGTTGAGAACTACTCATTCTCTTTGAATTTTATTCTACAGTCCAAGAATCAGTCCTATTCCTCCCTGCACATTCCCCTCCTGTAGCAGAACATTTCCCACCACCACACTACCAATCCCCTCTTTATATTCTGACCCCATTCAAAATTCAGAAAAATGAACCTGCTGAAGTAATGGAAAAGTAACTAAAACCCCAGAAGAATGGGGCAATGAGTGTAATTTTGTTTCTATGCTCCAGTGTCTTCCAAGGCAAATGAACCTATGGGCCACCTACTATCAGAATCTATCCCAAAACAGAGTTTACCAGCTACAGCAGCATAAATGCTGATGCTTTAGTTAAGGCAGGAAAAAAAAAAACCCTATCTTATTTGCTTTCATTCTCCACTAAGACTCCACTAGAAATTCATTCCTTGGCAATACTCTTATTGTGGTCGTAGTGGAAATGACAGCATGGCCTCCATGAACATCATGATGCACAGTGGTTTCTCTCTCTTTGCTGTGTGACAGGAAAGATCTATAGGTCAGTTGTCGTTTTTTGGTCCAAACCCAAGCATGATAATGAGATGCTAATGTAGCATAAGTAAATCCCTATTTTATGTCATTAATAGAAATATAGACACTGACATATTGTAAACACTAATAGTATAAGGGCCCAGTATGCAGACCACCAAGAGGGTCTCCTGGGGGTCTAGGAGCACAGGCTGAAAATTACTGAATTTAGCATATTTTGTCATTCTCTATTCCTTCTTCAGAGGGTGCCGTTTGATGAGTGGTATGGTTACCCTATCTTATTTGCTTTCATTCTCCACTAAGACTCCACTAGAAATTCATTCCTTGGCAATACTCTTATTGTGGTCGTAGTGGAAATGACAGCATGGCCTCCATGAACATCATGATGCACAGTGGTTTCTCTCTCTTTGCTGTGTGACAGGAAAGATCTATAGGTCAGTTGTCGTTTTTTGGTCCAAACCCAAGCATGATAATGAGATGCTAATGTAGCATAAGTAAATCCCTATTTTATGTCATTAATAGAAATATAGACACTGACATATTGTAAACACTAATAGTATAAGGGCCCAGTATGCAGACCACCAAGAGGGTCTCCTGGGGGTCTAGGAGCACAGGCTGAAAATTACTGAATTTAGCATATTTTGTCATTCTCTATTCCTTCTTCAGAGGGTGCCGTTTGATGAGTGGTATGGTTGCCTCTTGAAATGAAGTTCAAAGCCCTTAGTTGCATTTCAAGTTTCTCAGTTGCCATTTGCATTGCCCTTCCTGCCATCATAATAAACTGCTTTTTTTTACTTCTCAAACTCATTAACCTATGGGAGATAAGAGACATTTCTTATTAGTGCAATTGCAGAACTGACAGAAAAGGGGGCCAGAAAGGCACCAAGATTCTATCTGGGCACATGGCTCGGGTTCCTGCCGCAAATGGCTTTCAGTTTCTCGGTTATCAGATCCTTCACTGCCTGTCTGCTCCTCGTTCAAGACTGTAACCAGAGAGAACAGACCTTCTCTGAACTACTAGACAAGGTCATCATTCTTCCATTACCCCACCCCCACCATGGGACCCAGATACTGCTTTCTTCTGAGTTACTACTGATGATTCATTAGGACCCCATATTGCACACTAACAGACTTAGATGAAGGTCTATTATCCTTTATTTCCAAAACTAGCTGCTTCACCCATGTTCTCTATCCATTACTCCTAGCCACCTCCCAAACTTTGTTCCCTCAATAACCTGGTTCCTTTTTACTGACTCTTTTGCCAATGCTTTTCAAACATGTGTTGCCCCTTGCCCTTGTCCCCCAAAACAAGAAGAGGGAAAAAACATTTGGTTTGATTCCGCTGCCATTTTAGAAACCAATTATTTTTCTCCTTCCATTCAGTACCAAACTTGTGAAATTTTTTATCTCAACACCTCCATTTTCTCAGCAGCCTTTTGCTCCTTAATCTCCTATCTTCTGTCTTCCATGATCATCAAAACACGGCAATTATTCTCTCAAAGGTCACATATGACCTGCTTTCATCACTGTCTTTATTCTTGAACTCTGTAGTTTTCCCTGAGGTTGACCGTCCCCACTTCTTGACTTGTCTCTTCCTTGTTTTTTGTTTGTTTTGGTAACTGTCCAATTCTGGTTTTCTTCTTCCTTTTCTAACCAGTTATTAAATGTCTCCCCACTGATTCTTTATCTCATCCATGCAGGTGGGTATTAACTAAAGTTCTGTCTTCAGTCCTCTGTTCTTTTTGCCTCTAGCATTTTCTTGCTGAGGGGTGGGAAAATTTGATATAAAGCCAGAGTGGCAAATTCAAGTGCTTACAAGGGCCAGACAGGTAATGTAGATAACTGAAGAAAAAGATGGATGGGTGTAAGATACAAATAGGGAGTATAGGATGCTGGGGGTAAACTATAGCATTAGCTTCTATTTCTAAGGGGTAGATAATATACAGACCCAGCCAATGTGTGCTGGGTTGGCCAAATGTGTCAGCCCTGCCAATTTTTCATCAGAAATCTAAAGTCTGGATCTTTCTGCTAATTCTCAAAATTTCCAAATGTTAGTCACTGATTCATTTTTTTAATGATGTAGATTGTATCAGTTAGGATTGACTAGGTTATACTGTATTTACACATGACCCCAGATTCTTAGCTTACAGTGAAAGGTTGTTCCTTACCCACATTATAATCTCATCACAGGTTAGTTGTGTCTCTGCTGCACATCATGTTTAGTCTAGGACTCAGCCTGACAAAGCTACTTCTATATTCTACTTCTATCTAGAATATTGATGAACTCGTAGCAGAAGAAAAAGAAAACCTGGTGAATCAGGCACTGAAACTATGTACTTAAATCATGCTTTATAGTTCCTCTCTGGAATACTGCACATCACCTCTGCTCACATTTCATTTGCCAAAACAAGTTACATGGCCAAGGCTGACTTTAATGGGAAGGAGGAGTTTAATCTTCTCCTAGAGAGAGGCGGCAAGTATTTGTGATCAATAACACAATCTACTCTACTGGCCAAACACAACTATCAGTGGTCCATTACCAGTTTGCAACCTCTAAAGTTCAGTAAAGAGCAAGGAACAGAGACTCAGGAAATATGATTTGTCATTGCCACTCAGGACACTGGGCAAGTTACTTCACCAATTGGTCTCATCTGTAAAAGGAGGGACTCAGAATAGATGATATTTAAAGTCTCCTTACAGACCTACTGTACTGAGTGTGTGAACAGCTCTGTAAAGATAGAAAACTACTGAGCCTGAACCTGCAGAACTGCTTTCATCCAAGTCCCAGTACTACATTTTCTAAAAACAGCTGCACGTTTTTACTTACGTATCCAACCACCAGCATACAGCAAGTCTTAATCCAAGTTGCTCTTCACTCCAACATTGATTTTCTTATTTGTAAACGGTTCCACTAACAATCCAACTAATATGTTTGGAATCATCCTTATCTCTTTTATTTCTTTTATTTCTCTAGTCCCCCATCTCCAGCTAGTCATTAAGCTCTAGAAATATTGTCTTCCTGATATTTCCTCCATCCATCCCTTCCTTTTCAGTCTGATTGCTATCAATAGTTTCCATGCTTCTTATCTATTCATATCTGAATAGCTGACCTGGCTTACTATCTTGGCTCTTGCCACTCCTATTTCTGAAGTGTTAGTGCTATCATACAATCATCTACTTACTCCATCCACATAACTCCCACAACATCACCCCTATTCAAAACCTTCAGTAACTCCTTGCTGCCTTCAGGTCAAAACTCCTTCACCTGCCATTCAGGCTGCCTTCAGTAACTGACTATATAACTTTAAGCCGTTAAATAAAAAGATGCTCAACATCACTAATTATTAGAGAAATGCAAATCAAAACTACAGTGAGGTATCACCTCACACCAGTCAGAATGGCTACCATCAAAAAGTCTACAAATAACAAACGTTGGGGAGGATGTGGAGAAAAAGGAACCCTTTTCACTGGTTTCATCCCCACTATTGGTGGGAATGAAAATTGGTGCAGCCACTGTGGAAAACAGTATGGATGTTCCTCAAAAAACTAAAAATAGAACTACCATATGATCCAGCAATTCCACTCCTGGATATATATCCAGGAAAAACACACACACACACACACACACACAAAAATCGAAAACACTAATTTGAAAAGATACATGCACCACAGTGTTCATAGCAGCACTATTTATAATAAAAGAAACAACCCAAGTGCCCATCAACAGACTATTGGAGTAAGATGTAGTATATATACAATGGAATATTAGTCATAAAAAGAATGAAATACTGTCATTTGCAGCAACATAGATGGACCTAGAGAATATTATGCTTAGTGAAATAAGTCAGAGAAAGACAAATACTGTATAACATCACTTAAATATGGAATCTAAAAAATAATTCAAATGGAAATATATGCAAGACAGAAACAGACTCACAGATATAGAAAACAAACTAGTGGTTGGTTACCAAAGGTGACAGGGAATGGGGGAGGGGCAAGATAGGGGTATAGAATTAACAGATACAAACTACTGTATATAAAATAGATAAGCAACAAGGATATACTGCATAGCACAGGGAATTATATCCATTATCTTGTAATGACCTATCATGGAGTATAATCTACAAAGATACAGAATCACTATGCTATACAACTGAACCTAACATAATATTGTAAATCACCTATACTTCAATAAAAAATTTAAGCTGTTTAATTTCCCTGAGCCTAAATGTCCCCACTTGTGAAATGGACTTAATAACAGTTTACCCTACCTACTCCAAAGTGTTAGCATACCATATGAAAAAATGTTGATATAAAATATAAAGGTTGTAAGATAAACAATTGCCTAAGCAATCCAGAGTTTCTACCACCGCAAATGCAAATAATTTAATGACGTTTTATATCACCAAAGTTAAGTTTGGGGAATGATTTTTCCCAAAGAGGAACCATCTAATGATTTGTTTGTAGGGTCAGAGGTTGGAATAGATAACCTGTCTCAAAGGTCTATTCTAATTGTGAAATTTTGTTGATACCTCATAACTACTGCTTACCTTAGAAACTGAGGGTAAAAGTAATTAAGTTGCAGAAACAAAGGAAAGCCTAGCAGTTAATATCACGTGTTCTGAATGCTGGAGAGGGTGTGGAGAAAAGGGAACCCTCTTGCACTGCTGGTGGGAATGTAAATTGATACAGCCACTATGGAGAACAGTATGGAGGTTCCTTAAAAAACTACAAATAGAACTACCATACGACACAGCAATCCCACTACTGGGCATATACCCTGAGAAAACCATAATTCAAAAAGAGTCATGTACCGAAATGTTCATTGCAGCTCTATTTACAATAGCCAGGACATGGAAGCAACCTAACTGTCCATCAACAGATGAATGGATAAAGAAGATGTGGCACATATATACAATGGAATATTACTCAGCCATAAAAAGAAATGAAACTGAGTTATTTGTAATGAGGTGGATAGATCTGGAGTCTGTCATACACAGTGAAGTAAGTCAGAAGGAGGAAAACAAATACCGTATGCTAACACATATATATGTAATCTAAGAAAAAAAATGTCATGAAGAGATTAGTGGTAGGATGGGAATAAAACACAGACCTACTAGAGCATGGACTTGAGGACGTGGGGAGGGGGAAGGGTAAGCTGTGACGAAGTGAGAGAGTGGCAGGGACATATATGCACTACCAAATGTAAATTAGATAGCTAGTGGGAAGCTGCCGCATAGCACAGGGAGATCACCTCTGTGCTTTGTGACCATGAGAGGGGTGGGATAGGGAGGGTGGGAGACGCAAGAGGGAAGAGATATGGGAACATATGTATATGTATAACTGATTCACTTTGTTGTAAAGGAGAAACTAACACACTATTGTAAAACAGTTATACTCCAATAAAGATGTTAAAAAAAATATATCATGTGTTCTGGAGTCAGGCAACATGGGTCCAAATCCTGACTCTCCCACTTAATAACTGTGTGAACTTAATAAACCTCATTAACTTGTAAATGGCATTACCATCTAAAATCTGTTTTGTTCATAAAGACAAAAACTGAAGTTACCCAAGAATCCATCTATATTGTGCATTTGCTAAAAAAGGAAAAATACTTTGATGCATTGACACAGAAATAACTCCAAGACATGCTATTACATAAAAGGGGAGGCAGATCAATATTTACGATAGAATCCAATTTTTGGACATATATGTTTATATATGGATGGAGAAAACCTAGAAGGATACACAACAAAGAGTTAACAGTGGTTATCTGTGGGGTAGGGATTGGCAGGGTAGGCACGTGGATTAAGAGGCAGGCATTTTTACTTCTCTATTCATACACTGCCATACTAATAGAATTTTTTTTACAAGCCTGCATTATTTTATATTAAGCATTTTCCAAGGGAAAAAAATCCCATCTAGAGATGCTTGTTCTTATTCAAAGCCAAGGTCTTACCACTTCAGAATAAAAATAAATCCTATTATAAAGCATCACCATAGTCCAACAGAAGTAGACCTCAAAGAGGCCTTAGCCTTTTCCTGCTAACTGACGTTTCCAGGAAAGTGACCTTACCCTCACCTAGTTTTCCCATAAATACTTAGGAATGTGAAGGAGTGGTGATCATTTATTTGCCCCTGGTGGGTACGTAGGTAGATTTGTAGCCAGAATCTGCAGAACAGTTGGGTGGGACCAGGAGAGAATTAAAAGAAAACAAAATAAGAATGGCAAAAGGATCTTTTAGAGCCTGGTAAAAATCCTTACTCTATGCAGATGGGGTAGCTCAAAGCTGCACATCCCTAGGGGGAGCTGTGGGAACCTGAGAGCCATGTTTTCATCTGGGAATATAATGCCCCATCTACCGCTATACATAATCATCCCTCTATGTCTCTAGATCCTTTGCCATGAAAGAAATAGCATCTCAATCTGTGTTTTTAGTGTCTTTCTGCCAGTCTCACCACTATCCTGTTTTGACAAGTACAGAGAAGTAAAAGCAGCCAACATTTACAGAGTACTACCATAGACCAGGCACTGTGTTAAGTGATTTACATGGATTATCTCACGTAATCTTCTCAGTTGAAGAAATAAGCTTCACAGAGGTCACCTCACTGATAAATAGTGGAGTCAACTGTCATGTAATAGGAAGCATAAACATAAGGATTGAATCAAAGGTTGGTAAGGTTTTAGGATAGAAAGAAGGTCTGGATCATGGTACTCACTCTACAGGAGAGGTAGGACACTGCACTGGGGGGCAATAGGAAGCCATCTGGGATGAAGGTAGCAAAAACATGTGGTAGTGATGGAAGTAATAAAAAAATCACAGTCTAATAATAACAGCCAATATTTATTGAGTGTTCACTACCTACTAAACAAATCATATGCAGCATCACATTAAATTCTCCCAATATAGTCAGGTGAGGAAATGGCTCAGAAAGCTAATGTGGATCATCCAAGTTAGCAAGTGGTAAAGCCAGGATTCAAAATCCAGATATGCTTGATTCCAGAATGCCTAATCTCTATGGATATTTTGTCTTTTATAATTGTCATGACTCCCTAATATTTAGCATCTTAGCAATATTCAGACCATCCCATCTTTCATTGCACAGGACAGGTTTTACCATTTGTTAATAAGAGTATAGATGTTCTGCTTCTCAGAGCCTGCCCTCTTTTCCAGCCAAGTACCTAGTTATCAATGCTATGGGTGCAAGGAAACTGGAGACAGCTGTTTCAAGGTAGATTCTAGCAAGGCGCAAAGAGTTACCAAATCCAAACACCATTTGCCACAATCTATTTTGATGCAAGCAAGCAGTCAAAACTGAAAGGGAATGAAATGAATTCTATGGGTCTGGGTTTGACCCAAGGTGATCTTCTTCCCTTTTCAAGCACCATAAACCACTGCCGCTAAGACATTTAGAGGTAACCTCGCCAAGATGCTGCACAACAATTTACTGAGTCCCACAGTCCTCCTCTGGAGCCTGTTTCCAGAAAACCCCAAAATGGCCCTTCCCAGCTGGATAACTGTATTTTTAAGCCAGTAGTTAATCTAGCCAAAAGATTAAGTCGTCAGCAGGACGTGTATTGCCAACAGAGTTTAAGTGGTATGCTTATAAAAGGCAAACAATTTGAGCACTCTAAAATGTTCCTAATCAAGGTGTCCCTTTCCTGACAATTCCACTGCAATGAGTCTTTCAGAACACTCAGGAGTTATTCAGCAGCTGGTTTACTACCAATTTCTGTCCAGTTTCCTATCCCCTCAGGGACACCGTCCTTAGGAAGCCACCCCCAACATCAGCAGCAGCCGCTGCCAAAACCCAAAATAAGCCACTTGTTTTGATGCACTGGCCAGAGAGGACTGTTTTCAAGAGTGCTGTAAAACCAGCCCCGTGACAAGTGTTGTACCGTAAAGCAAGGAGAGATCATTTCATGTCTTCTCTAAAATTATTTTCATTCCAGCTTTCTCAATCAATCTGATTCACAAATTCCAAATGAAAACCATCGTGTAGAAATGGACAGGTTGGCAGTCCAGTGTATGGGTCAAAGAGAACCTACTGTCCCCATGCAAGGAAATAGCTCGTCCCATTGACGTTTGGCAGAAAAATGGTGGCAGATGACCCAGTATAAGCCAGTGCAGAAGCCATTTCTCTCTGAAACTGGGAAATTGCATTGAAACTGTTTCGAAATCCACTTGCAGCAGGGATGAAGTCTGGTCTATGCACTCGTGTCTTAGTAGCTTTGATACAACAAAGGACTCTTGCTTCAAAGAAATAAGACACATTCAGATAATTGTGCATCACCTTAAAGCTTAAAAAAAATTCCTATCCAGAATGTCCTCCTTGCTCTTGCCCATCTAAACTCTACCAGCTGAATAATATAATGCAGGCATTCTCAAACTTGGTGGCACAATAGAATCCCTCAAGGGAGCTTTTAAAACGGCCAATGTTCAATCCACTCCTCAGACTAAGTGAACCAGAATCCCAGAAGACTTGAGCCCGGCCATCACTATTTAAAAACAAACAAACAAACCCAATGACTCTAATGTGCATTCAGGGTTGAGAATGACTAGTGTGGTTGTTAAGAGCGTAGACTTCTAGGTTCAAAAATATTTGAACTAGAATCTCCATTTCAATACTTTCCAGCTGTGTGACTCTGGGCAAAATTAGTCCACCTCTTGGAGTCTCAGTTTCTTCGTCTGGAAAATGAGTGTAATAACACTGACCACATAAGCTTATTTGGAAGGTTGAAGGAGATCATTTTTGATCTATGCTTAGCACATAGCAGGTTTGCCGTAAACATCGGTCATTGTTGTTGTTGTTGCTGTTGTTGTCAATGGCAGTTATGGGAAAATTTAAGAACCACTCCCAGTCTAAGATTACACAGTTTTAACCATTATAAAGAACTTTAGAGATAATTCTAATTTAGTCCACAGAGGTGACATGACACGCATTTCCTAAAAACATTTCCTAAGCTAGGCACTGTTGTCATCGACTCCAAATCCAGTGCTCTTTACACTGTATTCATTTTGTTTCATTTCATCAAATGTATTGAACACTGACTATACAACTCTAAGGTAGGTTCTTAGGACAGAAAGATAAATTCATATCAAATTGACCCTAGCCTTGAGTTTCCATCTAGTGGAGTACAATGTGTAAACAGCAATATAATGTGCTTTTTTTTTTTTTTTTTTTTTTTGGCGCGAACCCGCTTCCCCTGCATCGGCAGGCGGACGCGCAACCACTGTGCCACCAGGGAAGCCCCTAATGTGCTTTTATAGACTCAGTGAGTTTAAGTTTCTATGATCTCACGGGAGGTAATGTGGTTAACTCTGGGTGGGTTGATGAAGTTTGAACTGAGGACGCTATGATTGAACAGTATGTTGAAAGATAAATAGGGGTTTTACAGGTAGGGAGGGATGTATAGAATGGATATTTCAGGCACAGAGAACAGCAGGAGAAAAGGTACTATATCAGCATGCCTTTCAGCTCTATCTTCTTGGGACTCCTAGAACACCTGTCTGTAGCATTCATTTGTCAAATAATAATGTTTTGTCTCATGACACCTCTTCTATTTTAGCCTTGAACTATTTATCTCCTGTTACCTAATTTTTCACGCCTTGACACCTCAACTAGAATTTAAACTTGAAGGAAGAAGAACCAGTTTAACAGATCGCCGTATCTTCCACAGTACTGTCCATATAGTCTTAAACAGAGTGGCTGCTTAATGAATAGTTTTTGACTTGTTGATATAAAGGGGGAAAGCAGAATAATCCTGAACATATCCGAAATTCACTACTCATTACCAGAACCTCCTGTGAAATAAAGTTTTTTCACTCTCTCCTCCTGATTGTTCATATCATGGCCATCAAAAAGAGTCCTTTGAGCCCCATCTGCATGCCCACTAATGAAGAATACTATGATATGCTAAGGTTAGCAGATGCCCACATGGTAGCAGCTCTTTGCATATTTCAATACCCTCTTCTGTTTATACTGACCAAATTCACAAAGATTTCA
Source organism: Physeter macrocephalus (assembly GCF_002837175.3). Taxonomy (NCBI): domain Eukaryota; kingdom Metazoa; phylum Chordata; class Mammalia; order Artiodactyla; family Physeteridae; genus Physeter; species Physeter macrocephalus. Next base: position 80,418,917 of record NC_041234.1, on the reverse strand, counting down.
AAGTTAGGCCTAGGTAGTCACTGCTGAAAACTGCTGATAACAACAAGGCTGGACCAATTAGCCTGGGTCCCTGCACGTTTCAAAAAGGCATCAGGCATTCTGATGAAATTGCAAAGAATGGACAAACTATGATGCCATTCTCTAGTAGCATCCCAAAGAAGTCTTCAGGCTGGGTGGCCTGGGGAAACAGAATAATCTAATGCTCAAGCAGGATGAAAAATTTCTACATTTCTTATAAACAGGGGGGCAGAAGTTGAACTGGATGAAAAATCAGGATGAACAGAGGGAATTTCTCCCACATAGAAACATTTTGAATGTTGACTTCAAGAGTGGAAAAAAACATGTTCTTACCCAGACCAGTCTTAGCCTCCATTGTGCACAATTAAGAGCCCCGAGTAGTGAGAAGCTGGCAAATCTAGGGTGGGAGCAGGAAAAGAAGATATCCTAACACAGTTACCCTCCTGCAAGGACAGCTTGTTCAGTGTTTAGTAAATGCATTACCTCCATTATTCTCTCCTTTCTTCCTCCCCACCAGTAGGCAACTCTTCCTACCCACCCATCATCTTCCTTCATCCCAAGTGTCTGTTAATACTTCGAGACCTTCTTATAGACATACTGAGGAAATTAAATGAGATAATGTCAAACACCAAACAGAGAGCTTACTGCACTGTAGGTGCAACCTTATACTATATGGAAAGATCTTGCACTGGGTGACCATCCTTTACCTGGCAGAGTTCAGACCAACTCAGGTAGAAATGGGAGAGATGGGACAGTCAAGCAGAAACACCTAGGGACTCCTATTGTAGAAAATGGTGATTGTAAAGTCAGACTTTTTCTTGGCCACTCTAATAGAAAATGAATGCATAACACAACAGACAATCAAAGCACAACAGATAAGGGAGTGACTAAGTAAATTATGCTAGATAAACAAGAAGGAATATTAAGCAACAATCAGAAATTAGAATCCTGAGTACTATGGACAAAGATGGAAAAGTATTGATGGGTAAATGGAAAAGGCAAAACATAAAACTCTGTGCATAAAATGGCTGAAATGACATAAAATTATGTAGGCATACACAAAATGAAAATAATTATGTTAGGTGGGTAGATTATAGTCATATACCATTAATTATATTAACAGGAGAAATATTAACTACAGAAAACAGATAATGTATAAATCGGTTCTATTCAGCTTTATGATATAACTTTCGTTTGGAAGTCAACTTATTTTTCTGATGCTGTTTCCTTAGGCTGCTGTTAATATGAGTTTACAGTCTCTGAGCCCTCATTAAGGGATGGTAGGAGGGGTAGGTAGGAGTGCAAAGTAATTCAGGAGTGCTCTGTGTTGCAGGGGGAGACTATTTGAGAGTAAGTATTTGTTGTAAAATCTATTGGGAGAAAAATTTGAAGACATTTTTTAATGGTTATAGAGATACATTTTTAAATGGCCTATATATGAGTGGGAGAAAATGAAAATGAAAACATGGAAGAGGAAACTGTAAAGAAATAGTTGAATAGCTGTGCTTTGAGTACCAATTACATGATCCTGAATTCAGCTATTGCTAGAAATAAAGACATAAAACAGAATTGTTCCTTTTCCCTCTGAGTCAACCCTAAACTGCTACCAAATCACATACTGTTACCATGACCAAACCACCTCAAATAATGAAAGCAAACTTAAGCTTGCACTTCTAGACTAGGAAATATACATAACTTTATCTGATTTATAAATATTTATGGCATCTATGAAGTTCCAGCAAGATATTATGAGTACCAACTACCCTCTTCCTCTGACATGAAAACAGAAAAACAAAACAAAAACCCAACTGAATGTTCAAGTTGATGAGGAAGCAGACAATTAAGAGGGCATGGAACATTTATCTGAATAATGGATATAATTTAATGATACCAACCACAGTCCCCTTAATGACAACTTGAATTTGCTCAGCACCTTATTCAGCAATATTTTCACACAGTCTAAGTAGCGATCAGAGCCCAAATCCCTGAAGATAATTATTTTATCAAAGTGACTCAAAATTTCACTCCTGCCACCAATTCTTTCCTATTTCAGGGACTGTTTACTGGTCATTTTAGAGGAATTTGACTGGAAAATGTAATCAGAATAAATCAACAATGCATTTTCCTGCACTAGGCATAAAAGTCCCCCAGGGAGATGCTGCCATCCTAATGGATTTCCAGAGTCCTTCTGGAAGGCTGGATACATCATTGGTGTGGATGGTTGTTCACTTGAGACACTCAGTTACCTAAGAATAGATAAGCTGGTCAATGGATTCTCTGACCTTTTTTGCAAAAACTATTGATGTCTTTCTTCTTCCCTGATATCTTCACATCGGCCCTTAGATTCTCAGACTGCCCCACTACAGCAGCTCTCTAGATCATACCCTCCTTAAGCAATATCTCAGGCTCTGTAACTTCCTCTGTCTCCTCTGATTATCAAAACTGACCTGGGCTCCCCTCTTTCAGAGGCCTGCTTTTTGCTGGGGAATAGTGAATTATTATTCAGATAAACAAGTGCCTCATACCTTTTTAAAATGTGAGGATCCTTCTTAAATGTCAAAAAAGTTGATCTTTTAATATCTGCTGATAAAAATGTAAAGACTGAATAATGACAGAAAATTATTAGCAGTTAAGTAACATTTATGAATTAATTTATATTTTACTAATTAAGTCAGCATCTATATATATTGGAAAATAATTGTACATATATATGTGCTATTTCTCACTGATTCCATCTGCAGACACCAGTGTGCACACAGTGTCATGGATCCTTTGCAACAACTTTATGGTGCCTCACAGGTGTGAAGAGGTTAGCAACCACTAATATAAACTAGGCACTATTTATTGCATTTGTTTCATGCCTCTCATGGTAGACTGTGTTATCTATACATTATCTTATTTACAGCATCATGAATTTGATACTATCATCATCCCCCATTGTACAGGTAAAGAATAGAGTTCAGAGAAATTGCATTCCTTGAGCACAAATACACAGCTAGTTAAGTGGCAAACCTGAGATTCAAAACCAGATCTAATTACAAAGTCCATGCACTTAATCCCCAAGCCATATTGCCTCCCATTAAGTATTCTTGTAGTAAATATGCTTCTACTTATCATCTTCTTAATCAAGTTAAACATCACAAGGTATTTAAGAGATGATACTAATGATGGGGAATTACTTGGAGGTGAATCCCCCAAATCACACCTGTGTGCCTAACTACTTCTGCTTAAGAATATGATCATGACATAGTATAGGGAAACTGCTTTGAAAAAAATGACTTGGAGATGTGCATGTTTAAAAGATGTTTTAAATGGATCAAAATAGAAATATTTGGTTTTGTTTTAATAAACAGTGAAAAGCAGTCTTGCTCAAGAGAAAACCAGCTTATAAAAAAGAGTGGGTCCAAGTAGTAATTACAGCTTGTCAGTGGTTCTCAATACAGTCTTTGGACCAGCACTTGGGAATTTCTCAGGAATGCAAATTCTCGGCTTCCCACCCTACCCCCATAGCTCCTACCCTACCTCCTAAAGCAGAAGCTCTGACAATGGCACTCGGAAATCCATGTTTTCACAAGGCTTCTAGGTGATTCTGATGCACGCTGAAGCAAGTTCAAAAACTGTTGAACTAGATAGTTATTGACCAGAGTGACAGAGCTGGGAGGAGGGTAGGAATATGCTCACTACAAAGGCAAGATTCTGGTTGAAGAAAGACTAATCCAGGTGTTTCAAGACTAGTATAATACAGCGATTAATAGTACATGCTCTGGGGTCATACAGACCTGGGTTTGATACCTAGCTTATTAGCTGTGTAATCTTGAGCAAGTAACTTAACCTGTCTGAACCTCAGCTCTTTCATCTGTAAAATGACAATTACAATAATACCTCCTTCATAGGGTTGTCTTGAGGATTAAATGAGTTAATCCATGTAAAACACTTACAACATGCCTGACATATAAGGAATGTGCAATAAAAGTAAGCTATAATTAAGCAGATGTCATCTTTGTTGAGTTGGAGCCAGTTTTGTCTAGACCTGGAGGTGTTTCCGTTAAGTCCATGAAAGGAGGCTTTAAGCTGCTTCTCTAAAGTGATAACAAAGGAATGGATAGGGTTCTAGTGAGAGTGAAGAGGGACTATTAAATGTTCTTCACGTGAGGGACGTTATATTTATAATCACCTAAACAAAGGGTTTAAAAAGATGACCACCAGCAATGACGGTGAAAAAAGCTAGACATGGGCTTAAAACTTAGTAACTGGGCAAAAAGAAGTTTGCAAATCTAAAGATATCTATGCCTGTGATCCTCGGGCACTTTAAACTGACCAGTTATTCTCCAGTTCAATGATACATATACTACTACTCAGACTGACTCTGGCGATACTGGTGAAGGTCCCCTTAACTGAAAGACAGACTCCCGAATGCTGTAGAATCTTGGCTGACACATTGTTCAGTTACAGAATTGTGAAATTTTTGGAACGCCATTTTCTGTTTAGGAGTCAGGGTCTCACTTTAAATATTTTAAATCCAAATCACGGACTCTGGCATTCAACAGACCAGCATTCATGTCCCAGATCTGCCTCTGATTAGGTCTGTGACCTTGGGTGAGTTAATCTCTATCCCTGTTTCCTGGGTTATAAAATGGGGAATCACTCCACCTGTATTGCAAGGTTGTTGTTAGGCTGAGACGTAACAAAAGAAAGTGCTCAGCACAGTGGCTGGCTCAGAGGAGCACATGAAAAATGTTGATTTGCTTTCACTGTTGAACTATCTCATAATGGAGAGGTTGTCAAATTATTCTAGTATTTTAATAGCTTATTTGGAAAGAAAACATCAGTGGCCTGACTGTACCTTTGTCATAGTGCAATGATTTTAATTTTGGAGAAGGCTAAGGAGCTATACTGAATTCTATCACCTGAGGCTTAGCTATCTAGTGCAGCAACCTGAGTTATGGTTGTAGTACAGAATGAATCTACCTCTTAATGGCCTTCTACTGAACAAGAGCAAAAGGAGGCTCCCAAAAGGAAATAAGTTTATGAAATGCTGGATTAAGCAAAGTTAAACAAATGCCTTTATCATTAGATTTCTCAAAGTTTTCACTAACCTAACATATATGGTAAATTTCCTAGAGGGAACCATACTATGGAAGCATTTCCCAGTGTGTTTGACCATGTAACACTTTTTCTGAAAAAAAAAAAAAAAAAAACAAAAACAAACAAAACACATACAGAGATGAGTATTGCATAGAACACACTTTGGGAAATATTGCCCTCATCATTCTATACCTTCTTTCAGTGACACAGGGGGAAATACAAGGAGGCAGAGCTCTCACAAGTCAGCTATCCTCCCTTTATAACATAAGTTAAATTGCCTTGTACCAAGTCATAGAGAAGTCCAAACTCCTCTGGACATACTGTAATCCTGTTGTAGAAAATGTTGCTTTGGGGGGGTTGAAGAGATAATTACAACTTAGGTAGCAGGATTTGGTCTTTATGGAAAAAGAAGAGATTTTAAATATCTGTAGGGGAGAGAAGAAATGGGAAGAACCACCCTCTTCCCCCAAGCTCTTACATTTCCTGGTTTTACCCTAAGCACTGGCCACCTTTGTGAGGATTTCTTCCCCCTGCTGTCTCTTTCTGCCTGGGACAGGGAAGGAGGAGTCACCATGATGAAGTTTTCTGACAGCAAGCAACCTTTTTCACTGGACGCTTGGGAGCACTTTACTTCCCATCCCTGCACAACATGTAAATCAGGGTCCCAGTAGCCTTCTTTACTCTTTGGGCCAGCTCTGTTTCCTTCATCTGCTCAGCCCTTCCAGAAAGATCCAGCGTCTCTCTAAGTCCTCCCCTGTTTTCATGACTACTTATTATTCTCCATAACATCTATGGCACTGCCTCACATCAATTTTTCTCTTTTCTCAGGGCAAAGGCACCAAAGAGCTTGTTCCCAAAAAGCTATTAAAATATTAAACAATAATAATTTCCCCACAATACCTTTAGTTTGAATATGACTTTTGTTTACAACTCTCAGAGGACACTAGGATGCCCATTTTCTTGTTGCATTCTCACTATATCCCTATGAAATAGCTAGAGTAAACACTGTTACCTTCATTTCAAAGACGGGGAAATTAAAATCCAAAAAGTGAAATAAGTTTCTCAAGGTTATTCAGCCAGTTAATGTCAGGGATGGAATTAGAAACCGGGTCTCCTGATTCCCAGTCTAGTGTTCTCCCTGCAAATGCCACTAGGATCAGTCTTGTTCTACTGGAAGTGAGATCTTTGGCTGAGGTCAGCAGCAAACAGAGAAAAGTAGGCATTCAGTCAAGTGCCTTCCCTAGCATGGTTCCCATACAGGGCAGACTTCTTCATTAGTCTTTTTGTTGGAAATATCTGCCTGGATATTGAAACCACTGTAGGAACTTCAGATTGTTATCTGTTTCAATGTTACTTGCCCACTTAAGTCAATGAGGACTTGAAGATGACATCCCTTTTTGTCTGGAAGGACAAGGCTCTAGCAGGTTCCATACATACAGGAGCAATTTGTTCACACAAATTATTCTTAGAGACGGCTACGTCCCAGCTGCAAGAGCAGAAGTTTATCTGAGTCCCCGGTGTAAGCAGAGTAATTTTACAGCAGACAAATAATGTATACATACCCCATCACCTAATGGTTCACGAAGGGAGAATTCATACTCCTGGAGAGATCCAAATAACGGAACAGGTCCTCAAGGCGGGGCCCTAAAAAGCCACAGTTGCTCCCTTTTCTAATAACCCAATCCATCATATTTTATTGCTAAGATTTGTACACTATGAAAGAAAAAAACACATGCAACCATAGCTTCAGATTTTGAGGAATTAAGATTTATTGGTGAGGAAAAAGCAGCTGCGAAATAAAAAAGGAGAAGGGAAGCGGTCTTTCTTCAAAGATTACTTTTTTCTTCCATGAAAACAAATGATTTCTTCTCAGGCCTGCTCAGTAATGAGGCTGCTGAAAGTGGCTCTTTCCTCAGAGTTGACTTGCTCCTAAACCTAGTTCTGGGGTCAAAAGAAATCTATTTTTAGTCAATTACATCAGTCCAGAATAAATGCTACGCCGCCCTGATGTAAGCCAGTCTGGGCAAGGCACAAAGGAACATATTTTCCTCTCTACCCACCATGCTCCAGGCCAAAATGGTGAAACATCTGACTACAAAGAAGGGAAACTCACTCCCAAATCCTCTCCCACAAAACCACTTTATGTTTTCCTAAGGGGTAGGTTCATTTGGAAGGAAGGGCTAATGAGAAAAGAAAAGCCATCTTGCCATCAAGTTCCTGAACTATTATTCTACATCCAGCAACATCTGGAGGTCCATAAAGAAATGACCCTACAGCAGAGCCAGAGAGTCCTCATGTAGGAGATGCTAAGGAACACAAAGGAAGAGAAGAGGAAAGGGAACACAATTACAGAGAAACTACTCTTTAACTCAAGTAAAAACATCTTATTTCAAGGGTCCTTTGCCTGTTATGAGCTATAAGAGAAAATATGCATTAATTCTTATCACTGGGGAAATCTTCACCACTACCAACACTTCCATTCACCTATTCCCTCATGGAAATACTACCCACAAAGAGACACGTATTTATGAAAACACAAAATTTTGATATCAAGGACAGCATAACTCCCTCCACATACATCACAACAGAGCTTGCTTTGTTCTGAAACCATTCTCAAGGTGAGCTTGCCTATTTCCACAATATCCTGTACAAAAATGTCTGTCCCCAAGATGGAGCCAGCCAAATATTTATCACATTATGAACCTCATCACCCATCTTCCTCCCTGACGAGGCACAGGGTAGGAAATCCACAAAATGAGATAGCGGTACAGATAGGTACTTATCTAATTAACCACCACCATGAAACTTGTTGAAAAGGGCTGTGAATGCGAAAGGTGGGAGTTGCAATGGAAAGAAAATGCTGAAGTCTGCTCTCAAAAGCCACTATCTTGTCATCACAAAAAATTTACTTAATGATAGCTCCCTCGCCTGTACTCCAGCACCACTTAAACACAGTGCCACATTCCCAGCATTTCTGTATTAGAGTGTGTTGTTCTCTGAAGATGTCAGGCACTTTCCTGTTATCTCCAGTAGAAAACTGCAAACTGCTGAAAAGCATGGACCGTTTCTCTACACTTTCCTATCCTCTATGCTGCCTGTTATATGAGAAGTGGGCAGGAAACACCTGGTAATATCATATTCCTCCTCTAATATTTATTAGCTTGGAAATGAAGTCAAACCTTTATACTCGGTTGGATTTTCTTGAACACAGTCGACTCTGACATACATGTAAATTAGTCAATGGCTAATGGCCCATCACACATTTTCCAGAGTCCCTGAGATATTTTCCAACACTGAAATCAAGTTGCCGGCTCCAAGGCAAATCTTCCCATTGTTAATTAGTGGTAACAGTAAGGGGTGGTGACAAGAACACTGAACTGGGAAACAGCAGATTCACCTTAGAGTTGCAGCTGTAACATTAAACAGTCAGTGCTCCTGGTAAGTCACTGACCCTGGGTTTCTTAATCTGCATAATGGTGGTGGTGAAGGGGGGTGATTAATATCTGCTGTTTTGAAAATCCAAATGTAGGATATCACTTTCTCTCTACTTCAATTCTACAGACATTCACTGATCTAGTATGTGTTGTCACTAAGAGATTCTCGTTAGAAAAACTATCATTCCTACCATCCAACTCTGCCTCCTACCCAATCAGAGAACCTAAACAGCAGCTAATTAGCTTCTATAGATTAGGTTTTGCAAATTAGACCCAATTATCATGACCAACACCATCAACAAACAATGATTGTCTACTTTGAGTAGACTACAAAGAGGTACACAATTTCTGCCTATTACCCATTTACCTTTCACTACAGAATGCTTACTCATTCAACGTTAATTTACTGAGCACATATTATGTTGCAGCCCCTGTGCTGTACATTGTGATATAATGGTGGAGAGGACTGGCACAGACCCTGCCCTCCTGTCCTCCTGAATTTATTTATTTATTTTCATTTTTTTTCTTTCGTTTCTGTTTTTGTTTTGCCCTCCTGAATTTAGAGTTTAGAGGCAGAAAAGCAGATTCTCAGCCTCCCAGTGGGCCTCATGGAGGAAACATACCATTAAGTTCACCCTCAAACTGAATTATAAACAATAAAAAGCAAATCTACATATGAAAACGATGGCAGTCCATAGCCTGAGCCACTCAAGAATCCAGAAGGTGGTCTTAACAGTGGCTACTCCCATCACAACCTCAGTTCCTCAGCTGGAAAATGTAAAATGTAAAATATAAAATATGACTTTCAGGGCTTCCCTGGTGGCACAGTGGTTGCGCGTCCGCCTGCCGATGCAGGGGAACTGGGTTCGCGCCCCGGTCTGGGAAGATCCCACATGCCGCGGAGCGGCTGGGCCCGTGAGCCATGGTCGCTGGGCCTGCGCGTCCGGAGCCTGT
>NC_041234.1:80380873-80409415 GCF_002837175.3 Physeter macrocephalus | reverse complement strand
AAAAAAAAAAAAATATATATATATATATATATATATATATATGACTTTCAATCACCTGGAATAAAGAACCAAGGTCTTAACAATACCAACATTTAATGGATAATGAGGTTTCAAATTTTTAACGAATTTTGACCGGGGGAAATAATATGAGACTGGTTTAGTGACAGTTACTTTATGGTCTTGCTTCTCTTGGGTATTTATTAAAGCAAATTCTCTTCACTGATGGATGGAAACTAATTTAAAAGGTCCCTGATACTTAAAGTCCCTTAAAATTTTTCTTTTCTTTTCTCTTTGCAGGAGTTTAGAGGTATCCTCTAAATAAATTAAAACAAAGTGAAGATTAAGCAAGTTGATTATGAGGGCCATGCTCCAGATCACCAATTTTATTCTAATAACTCCAGGACTATTCTCTTAACCTCCACAACTATCAGCCGTTCTTTTCTTTGTTTTCACTGCTACACTTCCCCCCACACCAGCCCCACGATCCACTGTCTATGTATCTTTGATCTGTTCCTCCTATCATACTACTAAAAATGGCAATGAAAGTGCTCTGAAAGCCATAAAATGCTATAACAATGTTAGTAGTGTGTTCCTGTATGTAACAAAAATGTGTTTAGTGCCTACTCTATGCTGGAGACAGCAGGAATCAGATCCTCAGATCATCTTGCACAAATGGCTGCCTTTCCCTCCTAGGTACCCAGCTGCTCCTCTGTACCCCTTGTGTGTCTTGGTGTCAACTTCTATAAGTTAAGGGAAGAGGAGGGATAATACATGTGGCCCTCAATTTCCTCAGTGAAGAAGCCTAAAACTTCTGTTATTCCATTGTCCAAAGATTCCTAGTAAATAAATACCATTGAATTGGGGATTAGGAATCAGGAGTCCTGGGTCCTAGTTCCAGCTGTCACACACCTGGAGCCGGAGACTCTCCGCCCTGGCCCCAGACTCCTCCTCTGCCAAGTGAGCTGATCTCTAATGTCCATTCCAGCTCTGCTATTCAAGAGCTCTATGATATCCATCCAGCCTCATTTCACGGTACATACTGGAAATAATTCTAGAGCAGATTTTCCTAACACATGTTGCTATGGCCTGAATGTTCCCATCCCTCCAAAATTCATGTATTGAAATCCTAATGCCCAATGTGATGGCATTAGAAGGTAGGGCCTTTGGGAGGTGATCAGGTCATTAAGGAGGAGCCCTCAGGAATGGGATTAGTACCTTTATAAAAGAGTCTCCAGAGAGATTCCTTGCCCCTTCTACTACGTGAGGACACAACAGGAAGGTGCCAGCTATGAACCAGAAGAGAGCCCTCACCAAAATGCTACCAGGCTGGTACCTTGTTCTTGGACTCTCCAGCTTCCAGAACTGTTAGCAATAAATTTCTATTGTTTATAACCTACTCAGTCTGCGATATTTTGTTATAGCAAACAGACTTCTTCCTGAACAGACTAAGATGGATGCTCTTAAAGAACACTGATTCCTCAAGATGTTAATAGGGTACTGCATGCAAAAAAGTTTCTGTGGTAAGCTGATCATACTGATTTAATAGCCCAGGCTCTGGAACCAACCTGCTTCAGTTGAAATCCCAGCTCTGTCCCACACTAGTATGTGACCTTGAGCAAATTACTTTATCTTTCAGTGCCTTGGTTTTCCCCTCCAAAAAAAAATGGGGATGATGAAAACTCTCATGGGGTTTTCATGAGTATTAAGCATGTCAGTTTATATGAGGACTTAGATCAGTACCTGGCATACAGAGTGACAATTCAATAAATGGAAACTACTATTATTGGTATCACCTCATCATTATTATTCATGTATTTGAGAAACCTAGAAAAATAAAGCTTATAAGGATTCTATACTGTAGGACTTCTCAAGAGTCTTCAATGTGCATATGAGTTCCCCAGACAGTGCTACATTTCCCAAACTTATTTGACTTCAGAATCTTCCGTTCCATGTTCCCACCCCCACCCAGAATATTTTGAGAGACTTGTATCAAGAGGAAAAGACTTTGGGAAACCCTGTCTAGTGTTTAAGAGATCTGGGTTCTATCCTGTCCCTGCTACTAATTAGACAAGTGACTGGGCAAAAAATCACTTACTATCTCTGTGCCCCAATCACTCTTGTAAAAATGAAAAACTCTAACAATCTTATTGAAAGTCCTTTATGATGTTGAAAATTCAAAACTACTATGATAAGCTCTCTTCTAGGATCATAGGAGCCTAATGGTTTCTATTTGATAGACTATGAAGTGATTCACACTTTTATCAAGCAGTCTTCCACAGAACAATTTCTAGCAACACTAGACAAGGTTAGGCAGTGTTGAGAGGTCATGAAAAATTAAAAATAAGAGAGGTCCAGGAGAAAAATCCAAAGTCAGACCAGTTAGGAACTGGTAGAAATACAGCCTCTTCGAGCTCAAAAGACCCTCAGATTTAATTTAGTCTCACAGCTCTCTTTTAGACAAAACGCAACTGAGGCCCAGAAAGAGGAAGTGACTAGCCTAAGGTCACACAGAAAGTTATTCACGTGTTCTGCTACTTCATGAAAAGTGCTGGCAGAATATAATGAGAGACCTTCAATTCTCTATCCAGCACTGTGTTTATGAACATTTAACCACCCACTCCAGTTTAATGCTGGAAAATTGTGGGAGTACTTCATGTGATAAAGGTTGATATTATTCTTGTTATTCTGGCCTGAGGAAGAATAAAAAGTAAGATTCAGAGCCAGAAAGGGGTTACTCTTTTCCAGGTACATGTCTGTTTGTGTGTGTGTACGTTTGTATGTGTGCATTTGTACACATGCAGAAGTGTATCTATAACTGTCTCTATTTTTCTTCATTGGTTCAATTTCAGCTCATGAAGCTCAACATTGGAGAGAACGTTCTGTTTGGTTTATTTAGTAACGAACAAAATGCAAGGACATCTTTCCCTAGAACTCCTAAATTTGAAGATTCACAGCTGTTTGGGACTCCCCCAGCTCTTTGCTTACCCACTAGGCTCCTTATTTGTTCCTTCCTTGGCTGTTTCTCTCTGGGTCTTGCTGTTAACAAAAGAGAGAGAGACAGGGACAGGGAAGGTGGAGGAGGGAAGCTATTCCTTTCTCCTATACCAAGGCCTGACTCAAAATTGTGGTTCAACCTCATGACTAGCCTTGTAACTTTGCTAAACCTCAGTTTCCATGAGACCCTAATAACAGCCATCTAGTGTGGTTATTGTGAGGGTTAGATGAATTAATGCACACAAAAGGCTTAGAGCAGTGCCTGGCGTATGGCAATTATTCAATAAATGGAGACCGCTGGCTTCCTTCTGCACTTTCACACACTGGTGCTGCAGTGTAAATTAGCCCTGTCTTGTGAAGTGCCATTTTTATGGAGGAATCACAAGTTCTGAAAATGTGGATTACATTTCTAGAAATTTATCTTGATGAAAATAAACAAACCACTTTTTCAAGATTACAGAGACAGACAGGAGATAGATATATCAAAATGTTAACAGATGTTAATTCTGATGCGTGGAGGAAGGGATTATAACAGGTGATTTTTACAGTTTTAAAGCCTTCTTTGTGCCTTTTTGTACTGTTTGAGGATTTTAGAATGAGTACGTTACGTTTATAACAGAAAACAATAAAGCAGTTTTCCTTGTGAAAAACTGTTCAAAGACTCCTTCCATTCCCCAGCTGATCCTATCCTAGTGATTTCCTTTTTAACCAGTCACCATGCTTGAGGGCAAATGGTAGAAACCTTTCCATAAGGCTGGCTCCTGTTTATTGCAACAAAATTCATGTAATGATTCTGGTCACCCTTTATTCACTGTGGTCTCTCTTTTAAAACGAAGGTGAAAGCATGGAGAACAAAGAGACACCAAGGGAAAAAAAAAACAAAAAACAAACAAAAAAAAACAACTACATTGAGCAGATCAACACTCCATCACGAATAGAGACTCTCTCCCAGCATCTATCTTTTTCATCCCCTCACCAACCTGCTCCCTGGGTAAGTTAATATCCCAGTGTCATCATTAACTCTCCTAGCTTTGGTCAGGTTGTGTCACAACCCTAGTATTATTTAAACATAGGGTTTTTGTATTTATTATAGAATTACAGTCTGATAAGGGAGATCACTGCATGCATGCAGCACCATCAAAATTTTGCAGAATGCCAGCTTCCGCAGCCTGTTGTGTCCTTCAGACAGCAGTGACAAATGGAGCAGTCTGTAGAGAGCTTCTCCTGGTGACATGAGTTACCTCGCCAACTAGGGCTCATTACAAAACACAGACCATTGCATTGGGCCGGAACAGAAGGCAATTTTCAATTCATTTGTAACTTACACCACTCAGTTGTTTAACCTCAGCTCTTAAGGGGATGGCTTTGCAAACGAAAGTCCCCTTGGCCATATTAACTACTGAGTAGTAAAGATGAGCTTACTATCAAAGCATTTTAGATATTTTAGTTCTGTTTGTTTGTTTTAAATTGCCATTAGATATGGTACCTTTCTGACTTTAACTTTACATGGGGGTCTTGAAAATTAGATTACTAGAGTCATATGCCAAAATCATATTGCAAATCACAAGGCATATTTCTCCTTTATATTCACCATTTAGGTATTTGCAAACAACAGAAAAATGCAGCTTGCGTGGTTATTTTTTCTCACATTTCATTCCAGAAATCAATAGTCTAGTTATCAATTGGTGTTTCTCCTTTCAAATACTTTTACTACAGGCACATAACAAATGCATATATAAGCTAGAGACTAAAATTGTCCCATTAACAGAGGATAACAACTAGTAAATACATTAATTAGAATCAGACTCAATTAAAAAATAATTTCGCTTGCTACAGTGAGAATGGGAAGGGCATCTAAAGAAGATCTGGGAAAAGAGTCAACCTTTATTGAGCCACCTACTATATGCCATGTGAATTTATATACATTGTCTCATTTAATCCCCACAATGGTGTGAAGAAACTATTATTATCCTTATTTTATAGAGGAGGGGACTGAAACCCAGAGGAGTCACCTACCTCGACTAATGGGGCACAATACTAAGTATCAAGGACCTGAAATCAAATTCAGGCTTGTCTAACATTAAAACCCCAGGCTCTTTCCAAGACTGCAAATGATGATGATATTAATAAAAATCACTGACCCATATACATGTCTCTTCCGTTATTTAAGTAGGGCCTGTAAGTTTGGGGGTGGGGGCTGGTCTCACCTGCCTAGGGAAAAATCTCAGACTGAGTGAAAGCTCCTGATAATGTTTACCTCAAAACCAGAATGAGTCCCTATACCACAAAACCTCAAATATTCAGAAAGCATTGTCCAATAACTGCTATTTTCTCCAGTATCTGCTTTTAGAAGAAAATAACATTTCTTTCTCAGCAGGTAGGATAAGAACACTTTGCAAATAATCAATGTTGAATCAATTGCTTTTTTTGTTGCTGTGTATACTACTAGGTCCAAAAACTCTCAGAGAAATGCTCTAGGTTTATCCACATCATTTTACCAAAAGGCAGGCCCATCTTACAGAGGTCTGCCCAAGCTATTTACCCAAGGTCTCTCTGAAAAGCAGAAATGGAACTAGGGTCTTTGTCTCCTAAGCACAAGGCTGACTGTATGTCTAGGTGGAGAAGATATGTAACTTTGCCGAATTTTCTTGGTTTCAGATCTACCAAACAAGCTATGATGTCCAGGCTTTCCTTCTGTGTAAATCACTCCAAACTGCATGCTGATGTCTAAAATCCTACATAGACCCTAATTGGTAGAAGACTTTGATCACTCTTTCATCTTTGCGTAAAGCCCCTCCTTTTCACCACCTGACACTTTATTCTATATCCACTTGTATATTGGTTTCTTGTCTGTATACACATTATAAGGTAAAATCCAAGGGGGCAGAACTTTGTTTTGTTCACTGCTCTGTTCCTAGTGCCTAAAACAATGCCTGGTACAGAGTGGGTACTCAATAAGCTGTTGTTAAGTGAATAGATAAAATGAAAAAAAAAAGCACTGTGACAGAGATATGCAAAGGACATATAAAGGGAGGAAGAAGACCTATCTAATCTAGAGATATAAGGTGTGTGTGTGAAAGAGAAAGTGAGAGAGTTGGGTTGGGGGGAGAGAATGAACAAATCTGAATGAATATTCTCATTCTGTGAGACAATGTAACCCAGGCTGGGTTAAGTACCCTATCTCTGGGTTTCCATAGTGCCATCTGTATGTCTCTACTCTTACACTTATTTTTATGACATTTCATTTATCTGTTTGTCTCTCTCCCCTAGCATATTTGATATTTACAAGAAAGGGCACTATGTTTTTGTCTTTACCCCAAAGGTCTAGCATAGTTGAAGTCACAAAATAAACCTCAATAAATGTGTGTGGCCTAAAATTAATAGGAAGGGTTACAATTTTAAGCTACTATCAGCCCTAGATTCTACATAGTCTAGCCACGTGACCTTAGGCAAGCTGCTTAAGTCCTCAGAACCTCAGTTTTCACCTCCCCCACAGTAATTCTATTGGGATTAAGTGAGCTAATATAATATATGCACAATAGCTAGCATAGCATCTGGCATATGATGGGTTTTAACTATACCATGGCATCTACATTAGGCTTTGGAAGCACTTTGGAACAGATATTGATAAGAGAAGGAGCAGAGGACATGAAATCACTGGGGAGCTTAGTGAGGCACCTCTGAGAGTGGACAAAGTCCTGGGAGACCAGTAGGGTTGGTCCCACCCCAATCTTTTCACTACAGTTACTGGCACCTGAGGAGACAGACTCTGTGGGTTAGAAATAGGTAAGGGCATATGGTGACTGTCAAAAGGGAAAAGAAAAAAGAAAGACAGCTTAGGGTTGCCACTGACCTTGAACCAGGCCATCTTATTGTAGATAAAAGAACTAAGAAAATTTTTTCATTAAGACCCTGACACGTCAAGTGCAGTATTAATGGACTGCTTCTGAAAAGCAGATGTCAAAGTAAATGCCCTCTGCTCCTGGTGGGTTTGAAGTGGACAAATTGTAGTGCATTCTGATGAGGAGATAAGCCAGTCAAAGCCTCAGATAACATGCTTGAGGATCCCATGTGACAAATCATAGTAAGCAACATGGAGGCATGCATGACATTTGCTTCTGCAAGCTAAGCAAAGATCTCTCAGAGATAACATCAAGCTAGTTTCTGAGTAGTTTGCTTTGCCAAAGTTGCTGCTTAGGTTCATCTTTCCTTTTGAAAGAGATAAGAGGTAAGTGCTACAGTAGCTGCAACAAGGTAGGACTGCTGAGCTATAGGAATGGATATCTTGTAAAGTCAATGGCATTCAAAATACTAACAGTGGGGATTTGCTAGAGGAAGAAAAATGAGTAAGGACTGTGAAACTAAAGGCAGATGCAAGGTCAGACACTGAGGACAGAAGGAAGAAGAATCTGAATAAGGAGAGAGAAAGACAGGACTCAGAGCCCAACATTCAAAGCCCAACTATTTTACAGTAATTGAAATAATCTAGTCATCTTCCCACTCTAGAGAAAACACCAACATAGACTAAATTAGTGCAGGAATGTCACACCTGGCAGTTATAATTATAATGAAACTCGTCTGCCTTAGGATTTCTTTGACATTACCCAGCAGCTATTATTTATTTGTTTAAGTCTAAAACACCACTTCAAGAAAAAGAGATAACCCTTGAAGTTCAGAGCACTTCTCCACTTACAGCATAATGCCTGACATAGAAGAGATTCTTAATAAACAGATTGTCTTGTCAATATAAATGTTGATTTTCCATTTTTAGTCTATTTCCTCTTTCTCACAATTTCTCCTTCTGCCTCTGCCCTGTTTCCTGCTTAGCCCTCCTGGGGGTCTTCAGGGATAAGAGATTTCTGAGCACAGTTCTAAATTTTTAGAGATGTCCACTGGATAAAGATGTCAAAGAAGACATAAAAGAAGTACTAGATAACTCCAGAAGAAGATGAGAAGAGTTAATGCCCCAGCACATGTACTAAAAGGGAAAAGACAGTGTCCAGAGGACAGAGGAGATAAAGAGGGAGAGAATGAGAGCAAGACAAGGAGAGCAAGAGAGAGCAAGAGGGTGAGGGAGAGGATGGAGGGGGAGGGAGAGGGGGAGGGGGAGGGGAGGGGGGAAGGGAGGGAGGGAGAAAGAGAGAAGGGGAGGAGAAAGCAGGGGAGGGGAGGAGAAAGCAGGGGAGGGGAGGAGAAAGCAGGGGAGGGGAGGAGAAAGCAGGGGAGGGGAGGAGAAAGCAGGAGAGGGGAGGAAAGGGGAAGGGAGGAGAGAAGGAAAAATCAGAAAATACAGGAAGGGTGATGTGTGGATAATCCATAGTTAGCTAGAGTCTACTTTCTCCTCAGAGGCTTCCACTATCATTAAGCACATTTTTTTTTCAGCACATGGGATCTTAGTTCCCCGACCAGGGATCGAACCCACGTCCCCTGCAGTGGAAGCGCAGAGACTTAGCCTCTGGACCACAGGGAAGTCCCTCATTAACCACATTTTAAACTTGTTTTACAGTCTTTATATTCATTTTATCATCACCACAACTCTACAAGGCAGGCATTACTATTATCCCCATTGTATAAACGAGTAGACTAGCAACAGTCTCGGTCCTCATACCTTGTTACTTCACATTCATACTGCCTTAGAAGAGAAGCAGCAATGAGAACAATGAATTGGTGTTACTATCGTACATTACCTACCTCAGAATGCAAGCTACAGAAGAAAACACTGCTCTCTACCTTCTTAATTTCAAATATGTCTCTCTAGAGATAAAATCATTCAATAAATTCTGAACAACCCCATGGTAATATAGCCCACTACTGTGTGAATCCAAGAGCATCACAACTGAAAACACATCCTTTGAAATATAATCAATATAAGATTATGCAGGAAAGTTATGCTAGGAAGTACTTTTGTATCTCATCACCCAACTTCAGCATGAAATTCCATTGTAAATAAAATCTACCTTCCAGTAACTACAACAGAGATCATATGAGGCAATGTTCCTACGAATCACTGTCAGTTGGAGGAAGGAGGAAATCAGTAAGTAAAATACTGTTAGAACTTAGGTATTACGGGAATATTACAGTATCAGCCAGAGTTTGACCCTTACAGGGTTAACCGGTTCAAATCTTTTCTCAAAACTGGCCAGATCTAGTTGGAATGTTTCTCAATACAATTGTCTACACTTGCCAAGAAAGGTTCCCATTAAATGCAAGGGGATAAAATTTGCTGGTTGTAGCATATTTTCCTCAGAGCAGATTAAGAGCTGTTCAATAGAAGTATAACAGAATGTGTAAATCTAGTATGACTTGGGAGCAGTGTATCTGACACTGAAGATACAGAGCTGTCATAGCGGAGATAACCTGTACATTGAGCAGTAGAAATTCTGGTAGAGATAATGCATCTTCTGACAATAAAAACAGATTTAAGCCAGAATAAAACACCAAACAGCTCATAAAAACAGCCACCAGCAGGCCACATTTTCAGCATAAGTGAAAAGTTCAATAGGGATCATTGCCAATTAAACAGGCAGCCTTGACATTTAAGCTATAATGTGATAAATAAAAACTAATCCTGATATGGATGGAGAAGCATGTAAGCAGAATACCTTCTGGTCCCTTTGGGCAAAGAAAAAAGTCAGTTGACTTTGGTTTATAGATATAAACCTGGACAATTAGGTTGGCTTCTCCATCTAATGACTGGTCACCTTCATCAATCTATTTCCAGAGAAAGAACTTCTCACTGAATTTGAAGAAGATATAGAAAGTTCTGGAAAACAAGAGGGGTACCTGCCAAATCTGTTAACTCCACATTTCTCCTCATATCAGATTCTATAACTCATCTACCTGCCCACCTATTCACATTAACACTCAAATGAGAATTCACACAGCGAAACATTTTCTACTACTTCTATGCTAATTTTCTCTGTTTTCCTATAAAATCCACACTTCCTGAATGGCTTTTTAAAATTCTCTTGAAGAAGTATTTGCACTTGCACCAAGCTGTGGCGGAAATTTTCATTCCCAGAGTGAAATTTTCCTCAAGGAAACCCAGAAGAGCTACTCCTCCTCCTAGCAATCTCTTTATAACATACTCTTCTGTGAGATGAACTGTCATCTGTGAATCCATAACCTCAGTGGCTACTATGGGAAGGCATCCATATACCATTCGCATGTGGGACTCAAACAGGGCTGCTATAAATCCATGGAACCTATTCCTGATCCTTTACCTTAGCAACTGCTAGACTGTACACTTACACACATTGAGTACAGAAATGAGTAAATCGAGAATGATCTTATCAAAAGCATTACCAATATTCAAGGAGCCAAAGTTCTCCTTTCCAACTGAGCAAGATGCTCAGCAAAAAGAAAAAAAAAATGTGGAGCTAATACATGTTTATAAGAATAAGAGTCTAAAGAAAGAGATTAAATTGATGATTCAGGTTGTCAACATTAAAATAGAGAAACAACTGAAAAATTACTAAAGACAGAGCAAAACTTTGGCTACTATATAAATGCTAAAATAATCAATGTCCCCTAACCTGAACCCCTCAGGAAGGGTTATAAAAACCAGTGAATATTAGCATGAATATGCAAGTCAACACAGTTGCTATAAAAAGCTCCCCATCCTTGAACCTTATACCTACAATATTCAGGATACCTGACTCTAGGCTGTTCTCTCCTCTACAGAAGATAATCTCCTATTGGCACCATCTACCTGACTTGGAAGGCGATGATGAATAACACCAGTCATTATAGTGCTGTGGCAGACTCCCGGTTGCCCCTTGAAATTTTTTCTTTCCTTCTTCATTTTAGTAATATAACCCCTCCCCAGTTCTGGACAGACAGATGCCTACCTAGTTAGGGACGTATTTCCCAGGGTCCCTTACAATTAGGTACTGCTGTGTGAGTAGCTAAAAGGATATAAGCAAAAGTCATGTATGCATCTTCTGGCTCACATCCTTAGATATGACAATACTTGACCTATACACCCTCTCCTCCTTCCCACGGGCTGGAATGCAGATGCAACAGTGATCCAGGTGTGACTATGCGGATGGGGGGCATTCCTAGCTCACGATGGAGTCATAAGATGGGAGGAATCTGGGTCCCTAAGGTATCCCATAGAGCAGAGGTGCCTTATCCTCAAAAACTCAAAGAGAAAGATATTTCTATATCATTTGAACCGCTGTATTTTTGGGTCTCTTTGTTATAATATTTCAGCTTATATCCTAAGTAATATTAGTGAATCATTAAAAAAAAACTGCTCTAGAGTCAGGCTGATTCTGAATCTCAGCTTCCATATTACTAGCTGTAGACCTTCAGGAGAGTCTCTTAAACACTCTGAGCCTCAATTCCTTCATCTGTAAAATGGTGCTAATAATGTGCTGAGGGTATTGTAAAGATAACGAATGCAAAGCACCTAACACAATGTCTGTTTCACTTTAACTGTTCAATAAATGTTACCTATAGCTATATAAACAGTGGTTCAATAAAATGGAAAAAGAAAGAAATGCTGTCAATTAAATTAACAAATGGGAGTCTATCTAGCTAACAAAAAATCTCTAAGACAGCTTTGCTTTAAAATTTCCTATCATTTTGTGCCAACATTGGGAAACATCTTGAGAGACTACATTTCATTGTGATGTGTTGCAAATGATGTGTAAGTCCTGTACCGTAGAAATTTGTTGGGAAAAGAGCCTCCAAATGCATAGGTGATTCTGTTCAAACCAAATAGAATTCCATAGAATGTGCAGATGAGAATAAGTCAGTGAAGAACTGACCTGTTTAGGTTGCCAATCATTAGCACAGGTAAATGGCTTCCAAAACACCTGGGAGATAAAAATTTACCAGAGGAGCAACCCAAGAGAAGTCTGCTTCTCCAAAGGTCATACCCTTGTCAGAATGCAAAATTCACAACCAATAGACAAATAAATAGTAACATGTTGTTCAGCTAGGACTGGGATGGCTGCATTACTTTTTTTTTCTTTTTGCCAATTTCCAAAGCCAGAGGGTGATCCCTAGAAGCAAAGAGAGAGAAAGAATACCAAGACTTAGGGCTCCCTTTTCTCCGTATCTTGACTAACACTTGTTTTTATGTTGTCTTTTTGAAAATAGTCATTCTGACCAGTGTGAGGTGATATCTCACTGTGGTTGTGATTTGCATTTCCCTGATGATTAGTGATGTTGAGCATCTTTTCACGTATCTACTAGCCATGCATATGTCTTCCTTGGAAAAACGTATTTTCGGGTCCTCTACCCATTAATCAGATTCTTTTTTTTTATATTGAGTTGTGTGAGCTTTTAATATATTTTGGATATTAACCCCTTACCAAATGTATCATTTGCAAATATCTTCTCCCATTCAGGAGGTTGCTTTTTTGTTTTGTTAATGGTTTCCTTTGCTGTGCAAAAGCTTTTTAGTTTGATACAGTTACATTTGTTTATTTTTGCTTTTGTTACCCTTGCCTGAGGAGACAGGTCCAAAATTATTGCTAAGGCCAGTGTCAATAAGTGTACTGTCTATGATTTCTTCTAGGAGTTTTATGGTTTCAGGTCTTACCCTCATGTGCTGTTGGTGGGAATGTAAATTGGTGCATCCACTATGGAAAACAGTATGGAGATTCCCCCAAAACTTAAAAATAGAACTACCGTACAATCCAGCAATTCTGCTTCTGGACAGTTATCTGAAGAAAACAAAAACACTAAATTGAAAAGATATATGTACCCCTATGTTTATTGCAGCATTACTTACAGTAGCTGAGATATGGAAACAACCTAAGTGTCTATCAATAGATGACTGGATAAAAATGTGAGAGGTACACATACACATACAAACAACTCAGTCTGACAGAAGAATTAAATAAAATTGTATTTGTAATTGAAAAAAATACATATATAATAGAATTCTTACTCAGACATAAAAAAGAATTAAATCTTGCCATTTGTGAAAACATGGATAAACCTAGAGGGTATTATGCTATATAAAATAAGTCAGACAGGGCTTCCCTGGTGGCGCAGTGGTTGAGAGCCCGCCTGCCGATACAGAGGACACAGGTTCGTGCCCCAGTCCGGGAAGATCCCACATGCCGTGGAACGGCTGGGCCCGTGAGCCATGGCCGCTGAGCCTGTGCGTCCGGAGCCTGTGCTCCGCAACGGGAGAGGCCACAACAGTGAGAGGCCCACGTACCGCAAAAAAAAAGAAAAAAACAAAAAACAAAAAAAAACAAAAACAAATAAGTCAGACAAAGACAAAAACCATATGATTTCACTTATACTTGGAATCCAAAAAATAAAGCAAAGCAGAAACAGACTCACAGATACAAAGAACAAACTGGTGGTCGCTGGGGGTGGGGGAATTGTGTGACATAAGTGAAGGGGATTAAGAGGTACAAACTTCTAGTTATAAAATGAATAAGTTATGGGATGTATTATACAGCATAGGAAATATAGTCAATAATACTGTAATAACTTTGTATGGTGACGGATGGTTACTAGGCTTACAATGTTGATCAATTCCTGATGTATATAAATGTTGAATCACTGTGTTGTACACCTGAAACTAATATATTACTGTATGTCAATTATACTTCAGTTAAAAATAAAAAAGAATATCAATTCTTAGAAATGAAATGGTATTAAGAGAAACACTGCAATAAAGATACGAAAACATGGCCCTGTGAGACTTGTTGGACCACAGCAGCCCACAAAGGTTAAACAATATTATAACACCACCAACCCTGAAATAGGCATCCTCTTCCTAGTCATTCTAGGAAGTGGCTTACTAAGTCCCTACATATGGGGCCTTGTTTTGGTCACAGAGATATATCAAGGTGACAATCTCTAGCTTGAGCTGTGTCCTGTGATTGCATAGGCACGAGCATTATCACTGGATTTCTCAATCTGGCAGTGACTTGTCAAAACTACAGAAGCTGTCATTGGTAACTGTTCAAACAGTTGGATAAACATAAATAGTTTAGGTGTCTCCAGAAATAACATAAAGTAAGCCGTCCTGGGATGTGCTAGGAATGCATGAGCAAATACTGTTTTCATGACATTTGTTTGTTTGATGTTCTTTTTTTTTCTTTCTTTTTTTTTTTTTTTTTGATTTTCACCTATGTGATCCTACCTGACTTTGTTTCCTGGCCTGTGAACTACTCTTTACAACTATCTTAACCTATATCCATTAGCGGAAGAAAAACACCTTTATTCTTATTTTGAATTGAAAAATCATTTTTAAATCATTTTCATTTAGTCTTTGTTCATATTGAAGAAGATATAGGAGCCACTAAGACATTAGGTACCAAATATTTTCTTTCCAGTGTCCCTTTAACTGCCATCTAACTCTTCTCCCTCTCTACCAATTCTAGTTTTCTTTCTGGCACCATATGTCCCCATACTCTCTTTTTCTCTCTCATGTCACAGAACACTTTTTTTTGCCTTCACATTATCAACCAATTTGCTTTACCCTCTGCCCACTATTAAGCAAAACAAAAACAAAAGACTGTTGGGTTAGTACTAGGAAAAGTTATGGGGTCAGAAAATTTCGCCTGATCCCTAAGTTTTCCTGTATAATCTTGGGCAACTCGCACCACTTCCCTATGTCTAGTTCCTTCCTTTGTAAAATGAGGGTGGTAATAATAGTACCTACATCATTGCGTTCTCAAGAAGATTAAATATTATAGGTACAGCACTAGGTGTTGTGTTTGGTTTCATTACTCTAAACATTCTGGTCTTCCTAAACATTCTGAGCACGCAGTGTGCTCTGGACACTATGTGAACACCCAATCTCATCATTGATGGAACCCTATCACTTTCCATTTTATGCACCTCTTTCCTATCCATTCCTTCCTTTCTTTCCTGTGTCTTAGCCCTGCTAGACCCAATTATATCGGATAGGGACCCTCAGTGGTGAAGAGGCTTACTGTGCCCTGAAGATGGTGTAAACATCAGTCTGATCAGTGTGGAGATGTTGCTCTCACTGTGTCCAAGCACATGTGCTCAGAACCAATAAATGGTTCCCAGGAGAGAAGCTGAAAGTTCCTTCAGAATTCTCTTCCTGATCTTCAAATTCTGTCAGAAAACACATTTCTATCCTTTGGAAGGAGGCCTACTGTCAAGTTGGAATTATGAGCTGCAGGTCTAAGCCCAGTTCTGCCAAGTAGTACTTTAATATGTCAGTGGGGTGGTTTCGTCTTTTAAAAAGGGAGGAGAAGAAATCAATGGAAACTAGAAGAGTAAGCAGTCTGAAAAAAGGTATAGAAGAAGAATGGACATAGTGTGGGTTGGAATGGTGAAGGGTTATAATGATCACCTCTAGGGACACTCACTGACATCCATCTGTTCCCTGGGCTGCCTGCCCCTGCTTCACAGGAACAAATTCCTCTTTCTTGAGAAGACATCTGGGCAATTTAAAACTTGGTCTAAAGGAATCTGGTCCTGGGACTTCCCTGGTGGTCCAGTGGTTAAGACTCCATGCTCCCAATGCAGGGGGCCTGGGCTCGACCCTTGGTCAGGGAACTAGGTTCTGCATGCCGCAAACAAAAGACCCCGCATGCCTTAACCAAAAGATCCCGCATGCCGCAACTAAGAGCCTGCACGCATCAACAAAGATCTCGCATGCTGCAACTAAGACCCGATACAGCCAAATAAATAAACAAACATTAAAAAAAAAGGCATCTGGTCCCTTCTGTTCATGGAGATGGAAATAACTTTTAGGAAAGGTAACAACAGGCTACCTGTTCAGTGACTAAAACCAATTTTAATTGGCTAGTAAAAGTGTTATATTTTCTAAAGGAAAAAAAAATTAAATCCAAGAAAAATCTTCCGGATACTTTGTATGGATCAGAGGTCTGTTGGACAGAAGCCACTATAATTTCATTCATTCACTTATTCTTCATTTTTGTCTCTTTTCATTGCACAGCAATTCTTTTCTGCATCAAAGTTCTCTAAGTCATTCTAAGTTGAGTGTGGGGGTGAACAAGTAGGAGGCACTAACAATAAGGTGATAGGCTTGAAAATCTGGTTAAAAAACTAAAATGTCTGATTAGTTGAGTACTTATGTCAAAATACTTTGCAAGTCTCTTTAAATTTGGCATCTTCAACAACCTACAGAATGAGATAAACTATTTAGAAATCATATATCTGATAATGGGTTAATATCCAGATTAAATTAAAAACTCCTGCAAGTCAATAGCAATAAACACTCTGATTATAAAATGGACAAAATACTTGAATAGATGTTTCTCCAAAGATGTACAAATGGCCAACAAGCACATGAAAAGATGCTTAACATCACTAATTAGGGAAATGCAAATCAAATATTACCTCACACCCATTAGAGTGGGTACTATAAAAAAAACAGAAAATAAAAATTGTTGGCAAGGATGTGGAGAAAAGGGAACCCTTGTTCACGGCTGCTGGGAATGTAAAACAGTGCAGCTGCTGTGGAAAACAGTACAGAGGTTCCTCAAAAATTAAAAATAGAATTACCGCATGATCCGGCAATTTCACTTCTTGGTATACACCCAAAAGAACTGAAAGCAGGGACTCAAAGAGATATTTGTTTACCTATGTTCATAGCAGCATTATTCACAACAGCCAAGGAATAGAAGCAATTCAAATGTCCACTGACAGAAGAATGGGTAAGCAAAACGTGGAATACACATACAATGGGATATTATTCCACTATAAAAAGAAAGAAACTTGATACATTCTACAACATGGATGAACCTTGAAGACATTATGCTAAGTGAAAGAAGCCAGACACAAAAAGACAAACACTGTATGATTCCACTTACATGAGGTACTTAGAGTAGTCAAATTCATAAGAGACAGAAAGTAGAATGGTGGTTACCAGGCACTGGGGGAAAGAGGATGGGGTGTTAAGTGTTCAATGAGTATTGGAGTTTCGGTTTTGCAAGATGAAAAGAGTTCTGGAGACAGATGGTTGTGACGGTTGTACAACAACGATAATGTACTTAATGCCACTGAACTATACAATTAAAAACGGTTAAGATGGTAAGTTTTATGTTATGTATACTTTACCACAATTTTTTAAATATCAAGGTTATCAAAAATAAGGAAAGTTTCAGAAGCCAGTACAGCAAGAGGAGCTTAACTAGACACACAACTAACTGTAATATGATATACTGGATGTGGTATTTTGGAACAGAAAAAGGGCATTAGGTAAAAACTCAGAAAATCTGAATAACATACAGAATTTATTTAATGTCAATGCATACATAAATATTGATTCATCAAATATACCATACCAATGTAAGATGTTAATAATAATGGAAATTGGGTGTGAGGTACATGTGAATTGTCTATACTATCTTAATTGTTCTGAAAACCTAAAACGATTATAAAATATACAGTTTACTTTTATAAAATAGCATTTTCTCTGGTTTTCACAAAGTGACCATTTAAA
Organism: Physeter macrocephalus; assembly: GCF_002837175.3. Taxonomy (NCBI): domain Eukaryota; kingdom Metazoa; phylum Chordata; class Mammalia; order Artiodactyla; family Physeteridae; genus Physeter; species Physeter macrocephalus. Next base: position 80,391,999 of record NC_041234.1, on the reverse strand, counting down.
ACAAACCCCAATTGCAGCTCTATAGCTGACATTTGAATTGTTATTCGTCCTGCTCACTTGGTACCACCCTCTGAGGAGTTTTAATGTGGTTCACTTATCACTTCTTTTTTTTTTTTTTTTTTTTTTTTTGCGGTACACGGGCCTCTCACTGTTGTGGCCTCTCCCGTTGCGGAGCACAGGCTCCGGACGCGCAGGCTCAGCGGCCATGGCTCACGGGCCCAGCCGCTCCGCGGCATGCGGGATCTTCCCGGACCGGGGCACGAACCCGTGTCCCCTGCATCGGCAGGTGGACTCTCAACCACTACGCCACCAGGGAAGCCCAGTGATCACTTCTTTAATTAACCCCAAGTTCATCCACGTGCGGATAGGGAAGCAGCATTACAGAATCATCCTCTTTTTTAGACAAGGAGACTGAGGCCCAGAAAGCTTATGGGCTGGCCCAAGGTCAGTCAACTAACTTGATGTCAAAGCCAGGAGAGTAACCCCATTGTCCCCATTTCCCAGTATAGCATTCAAAGGCATTGTTCCCTAATCAGCGTTTCAGGATGTACAATTGGAAGATTTCAAGAATGTGACCAAAGCTTAGCTCTGTCTCTCAGTAGCACAGATTCACTACTGCAAGGAGTCCTCTAACTTTGTGCCCTGAAGATTCACTTTCCCCCAATAGTCTCCTTTCTTCCCCAATTGTTGTATGCCTCTGCATCATAATTGCTCAGCAAAGATACATCCACTGAATGAATAAAGGAATTCATGTAAGAATGAATGAGTGAATGAATGAGTTGTCAAAGGCAAGGGGCATCAGTGAACTCTAGTGAGAATAACTCCTGCTCCAAGTCAACGTGGTGGCCAGACAAACAGTGGCACATCTTCCCTCTCAGCATCCCAACCCTCCCCCAGATACCCTTTATTGTAATCAACCAAATTATTTTCTAATACCTCTCTCATCCTCTCTCCCCTTCTCCCTCTCTCCTTCCCTCCCTCCCTCCCTGTATTCATAAACTCTTTCACTTATGCCGCTTCTTTGAACTAATTATGTGGGGTGATTACAATAGCATGTTATGTCTTTTGCTATTACACATACAGAAATTCCCTTCTATGGCCTTCAAAATACTAGTGCCTCCTCATATGTAGATACTTTTCTCATTGTAAATTGAATTATTTGCCTCATGTATAAATTATAATTGTAGGGATGGTCCCTCTCCATTTTTCATTTGATATTAGTGTTAAATACTTGACTTTTGTTTCCTTGATATTCATCTCCAATCTATAAAAGCCAACACTTAAAAGCAGCAAATGCATTATATATTTTAACTCTTCCTTAAATAAATCCTTCAGTAATGCAAATAATCACCCCATTTTTAAATTAAATTTGGGTTTTTTAAATGGGAGATTTTCCAAAATGTAGGCACACCTATATAGCCTGTGAGCCATAACAAGCTATATTTCCCTACTACTATTTTTATGTTCCCTTTGATTTAAACATTTAAAAATTCCCAAACACAGCTCCCCTGTGTATTTTAACTGCCACATATCATTTGGTCATCTACAGCTAAAAGCTGTTTTTCTATTTTAAAGCACTATCGACCCTGATTGTAGGCAGTGTGTACCAAAGCACATGAGAATCTGGGCAGTCTTTATACTCAGCTTTTGGAAAGTAGCTTTAAGATGGTAAGGTAGCTCGAAAATATAATTTGAATATTGTCACAATTGAGCGCTAACCTTTATGCTTAATTTAAAATGAATGCTCAGGCAGAGCTCTTCTTCCTCTAGGGCACCTAGAAGACTGCTGACACTCAGTGCACATTAAAAGCCATTTAACTAGCAATGCAGTGATGGAGTAGGAAGACTGGCAGTTAGGGGTAGGATGTGCATAAGATTCCTAGCATGGTTAGATAAAATAAAAAAAAAAAAAAGAAAAGAAAAACCTGATATTTCCCCATGAGAAGGAATGGCGTTCTTTAGTTCTTTAAAAATATAATAGAGCAGGGCTTCCCTGGTGGCGCAGTGGTTGCGCGTCCGCCTGCCGATGCAGGGGAACCGGGTTCGCGCCCCGGTCTGGGAGGATCCCACATGCCGCGGAGCGGCTGGGCCCGTGAGCCATGGCCACTGAGCCTGCGCGTCCGGAGCCTGTGCTCCGCAACGGGAGAGACCACAACAGAGAGAGGCCCGCATACCACAAAAAAAAAAAACAAACACAGGGAGGCCCGCATACCACAAAAAAATATATATAATAGAGCATGATAAGGGAGAGGGATGAGACATCATATTTTATCAGAAGAGATAGTTGACTACTATATTCTGCACCCGAAAACTTTAAAGATACCCATTCCCTATCCAAATTCCATACTTTTATTTGCTTTCCATTCTGCACAACACATTTACCCATGACTTGCAAATGAGGTAACTATCTAGTCACATATCAATGAATTAAGTAAATTTTGCTCAATCAAATTTGTAAATTTTCCTTCCTTAATCCCACCCTTCTGTCTCCTATCAAAGTGGCCATTTCAGCTTTTACCCTCCTTTAAGGCAGGGATCACATCTATGGTATATTCTCTGTGCTGCAATGGCACCCTGCTGGAGGCACAAATACACATTCAGGTAATGTGGTTTGGGTTCTAAGGAGGAGCTAAATTCAACTCTATCATTCTGACCCAGATCTGGGTGCTGGCATCATTTCTAAATAGGAGTATCAGCCCTTTAATTACTGTCTCAGGAACCCAAGAATCCAAATTAGTCATGCACAAAACTTTCTTCCAATATAAATCCCTAACACCAGGGCCAGTAGCTACATAAGGCACTCAAAGCTCAGGTATTCCTAAAGGGCATGCTTTGTGTTATTTCCTTTGCAGCAGCCTTCTCCACTTGGCTGCCTAGTATTCACATTACAGAGTTCAAGTTTCTTATCTTAGTTAGACGTCTCTTGAACATCCTTCTATTACCCTATTCCTTGTGTTGGAGTCATTGGCTTGTGGCTTATGTACCAATCTCCCCACTACTTCGTAAACTCCAGAGTTGAATTATCTTTCAACACTGAATGCCCAGTGCCTAGCACAGTGCCTTGCATCGTTCATCACTAAATAACTGTGAAATAAATTACCACATAAAGAGAAAAAAATGTCTCATTTTAACCTATTCTGCTAATCTAGGTCAGAGTGCTTAAACATGTTTCTCTTTCTCTCCCCCAGCTCTCCCCCTCCCCCCCGCAATTCATGTTGAAAGATTTGGCACTGTGAGTAGCTATATAAAGTAAAGCCTGGGACTTGGATTGGATGCGAATGGTCAACTAGATGCTTTTAGGTGCAAGTGACAGAAAACAGAACTCTTAAGTGACTTAAATTAAAAAAAAGAATTTATTGGATCAAATAATGAAAAATTCCAGGTGAACAGGTCTGTATTGATGGCTCAAGCAAGTATCCAAGATCCCATGCCTCATTCCTTGACTTTATCCTCTGCCTCTCATCCATTTCAGATTTGTCTGTCATGGTCATAAGATGGCTATAGCAACTCCAGAACTTACATTCATACAACTCTAAGTCCATTGACAAGAACATGAACCTCTTTCCCAGAAGTGTCCATGAAAGTCTCATTGCATCTCTTTTGCTCTATTCAGGCCATATGCCCGTTCTTGAACTAATAATTGATGCTTAGGGGAATGCAAGGCTCTAATTGGCTTAGGCCTAGATCATGTGCCTACTGTAAGCACATGGCTGAGAGTGCGAAGAAGTGATCAAAGAGTAAATAAAAGTATGGTTTCAAAAAGAAAAGTGAGTGAATTCTGGATGGCAAAATAAACAATGCCCAATTAATATATGCAAATAAAAATTACCTAAGAATTCAATCAAGGAAACACGTGGTTGCAAATTAAAATAGCTGAATGGAAATACGTTATAACGATTTTATTATATGGATATGAGAAGGGGAGACACACACATTAAGTCATTTTCTTGATTCCATGAACTCATGTATCTTCCACTCCTCAAAGACTGGAAAATTGTACCTCCCACGGTACACAAGTGTTTTTTACAATGCCTTCATAATGGGCATGTGAAGGGCAGGGATTGGTTCTACAAACTCAAAAGGCTACTATAAAATAACCTAGTAATTTACTCAATAACATAAATGGAATTACCTTGGCTTGAATATTGAAACACACAAGATTGCTTATTTGTCTGTAGTCCAGACAGTATGGTTTTCATATGACCTCAGAAAAGAAAATTTAATATTTACATAGGATTTTGTATTTTATAGACAAAGTAAGAATTATATTTCTCCGTGCTTTAAATATGTGAAAACTGCAGCCATAATGGATCTTACAAACAGGTCTGCTAAAGCCCAAATCATCTTTGACAAGATAGATCTATCTTCACCCAATAACCAATTAACCAAATAACTGATAGCTTTATTTTTTGAATTTTTGGTGATTCAAATGTCTTTCATATAAGACCTTTAAGTCTGAACAAAATAAATTTCCGCTGTTACAAACCACTGTATCAATGAGCACCTCTAAGTGGTTTAACAAAGAATAGAGGGAAGAGATTGAGTAGAAATAAAGACAGCACACAGGGAAAACAAATTGTGATACTTAACATAGTAAACTGTATTTTGGCCATATTAAAATAATCAGGCATATAAATATAATTGTGAAAATTTTATTGGAGGTATTCTAATTGGAACAACAATATGGTCCTCATTCTTCAGTAATAATCTGGCTCAAAATACAACCAAAGCAGCAGCTAAAATCTCATCCTGGAAAATGACTAAAGTCCATGGGAATACCCTAGGAAAAAGGTTTTCAAATAATAAGCATAAAATAAAACTTGAAATTGCACTTTAATTAGTCTATCTCTCTCATGCGAAAAACTAAGGTCCAGATCATATCAGAGACTTGCCTAGGGTCACACAAAGTATAACTCTTAAATCACTAGTTTTCAAAGTAGATCATGTTTACTCTGTGGTTATAAAAGAGATCCACAGAGAAAAGAAAAAATTATTAAATGTCCATAATATTTTGTATGTGCATTTTATTTTGTAGATAATATGTTTGCAGAGCCATGTGCACTCAATTTTTTCTGATCATTATACCCATTCAAAATCCTTTGCAGAGAGACCACTGTCTTAAAATTATTACCCAGACCTGGACCAGACTTTCCCGCATCAACTTTCTGACCCCTCCTCAAATCCAGACATATCTGCTACTAAGCAGTGCAACTCTGCCAATCAACTGAACACACAGTCTCTTTGTCAGCTGGGGACTGGGAATCAAAATTATTTCAGCTAGGATTTTTAAAGTCTTATTTCTTTATCTGCCTGCTTCAAAATATCATCATTCTTCCTTAAAGCACACTGATTAAAAAGAAGAAAGAAACCCAACTATTACAGTTACACTGCTTCTTCTGCTGTGAATACTCAAAGGAAATAAGAAATTTCAATAAAATATAAACAACAACCAAAACACCTCTCACACCTTATCTAATACAAAATACAAAATCACCTTGGAGGATTTTTTGAAAGAGATACAGTCAGTATCTGACATGCTAATTGAGTTATCAGTCCTCAAAGGCTGATGAAGAGTCAATCAATTATCAAATATACTTTATTTTGCAGCCTATACACTGATAAATAACACTGGGGCCACCCTCTATTGGGCTTCTGCCCAACATCCCTGGGACTGACACTCTGCTGGAGGGAAGATATAGATGGTAAAATAGAAAGTGTGGGGGAGTAAATCTACACTGATTACAACCTAAGTTTAAAAGTTAAATTTAGGAGATCCTACAGCTCAGAGTTCCTTAAGTATGCAGCATTTTCAACAAGGAAAAACCTCAAGACATGGCAGAAAGAAGCAGTGACCATGGGGATATTGTTCTTTCTCCCTAGGTTTAAAAAGAAGCTCAAAATATACATGAGCCTCTGTAGAACACTTTCCTGAAAAATTTATAGTGCAGGACAATCTTCAAATGAGTTATTTGGGCATTTCAGAAGTCTACATTCCCTTGGATGGTGATCAAAATAGGTGGGCCTCCTCAATGCACTCCTCCCTATAACAGAATGCAGCACAGCACAATAGTTAAGGGACAGGTTCTAGAGTCAGACTCTGACTTTGAATCAGGACTCTGATACTTAGTAATTGTACGATCACAGGCAAGTTATTTAATTACTCTAAATCTCAGTTTCTCCATCCACAAAATGGAGATCAAAATAGAGGCTAATGGGGTTGCTGTGATAATTACATGATTTTATAAATTGAACCCGACAAAGAGTACCTGATAAATTGTAGTTGCTATGGTGGTGGTGATTGGAGATGAGCATTACATCAAGCTTCCTGAGGATTTAAGTTGTTATCTAAAATACAGGATGACCAAGGTCTATCATTCTTTTGGGTTATTCTTATTTAGCATTTCCTTTTCACTCACTGAGTATAACATGTAGGGACCTGTACAGAGAATCACATCAAACCAGACCCCTGCCTTCAAAGAAATGACTCTCATTTGGCTTCTGTATTGTACACTTATGATTGTGAAAGGCAGCACTCTCACTTCATATCTTCCACAGTAGTGATTGAAATTCAACTTACCAGACTGAATCCTGACTCTGGCATTTCCTTTCTAAAACACAGGTTACAATGTGGAGAAAGGGCTAAGATTGTTCTGGGAATAGGTAGAAATGGAGAAAACAGGAGCCCCATGAATTCAAAAGGTCATTATTTAAACCTGGGATAGGAAGAAGAGGTGCTCAAAGCCTAACTCACCTTTTTGCCTCAAGGTAGATGATTGGCCTTGGGCGAAAAATAATCCTGGATGTCATGACAATTAGGTAATACATTTATATGACTTATTAAAAGAAAAGAAAAGAAAAACGTTGGTCAGCAATGACTAAGCAGGTGTCCAAATCTTTCAATGAAAGTGGCGACAGGAGAGAAATACCAGCTGATAACATGATTGGCTTCACCAAGCTAACAGCTGAGGCAATTCTGAGATTCAAACAGAAACCAAGCCACCATGCTCAAATTTAGTGATAACCCTTTAGAAAGGCTTAAGAAAAACCCTGCATATGGGAAAGATTATGCTAACTAGGTACTTTGCATTATGCCCACACATAATAATATAGACTCACAGCTGTGAACACACATCTGGATAGCATGGATGTGATCCCAGCCAATCTCTAAGGGAACTATTATATCAAGGCAAGTGCCAGTTAAACATGTTTGAAGCCTACAAAACTTCTAATTTTAAGATAAACAGCCTGTTTCAGACAATAGGATTATAAACCTACATGATATATCTTATATAATTTTTGCTATTTTGTCAGAGAAGACTTTTCTATGTATTGCAAAAAAAAGGAAATCTACCACACCTTTTAGCATTCATTAAATGTCTGTGATCTTTTCTATATAGGTTTAAGAATAGTAATAATTACCAAGCAAAATACCCAACAAAATAATTACCCAACATGGCTCTTCGCTGTCTTATTAAGTGACCTCAGAAAACTGACTCTTGCCCTTTCTTAACCAACACATGCATATTTCCTGGATTAAGTACCACAAAGTTAAACCATCAATGGCCAGTGCCATCTTCAACAAAATACAAGGAGTATAAAGTCCTCTGGACTGGTAAGGTCAACAGGTATTTGAGGCACATGATGTGCAAGGTTCCATGTTGAGGAATCTAAAGATGTCCTAGTCTGTTATTAAAATAAAATGAGATATGTGCTAAGCAGCCCATAGAAAGTTAGCAGCTGAAGAAACCTCAAGGAATGTCAAGTTCAATCTCCTCATTTTTAAAATTTCCTCATGTTACTGATGAATAAGCTAAAGCTCCTTTGTATGCACTTGGCTAATAGCAGTACCAGAGCAAAATTTTGGGTCTCTTGATTCTCATATTGGTACTTTTTCTACTACATCACAGTATGCTCAGCAACTCTGGGAAGGACAGGGTAGAATTCACTTCTCAGCAGAGATCTGGGAAAGCTGCAATGGAAAATCTACACTCTGGAGACTGTTCAGAATATTTCAGGTAAAAGTGAACAAACAGTCAAGCACAGCAAGGAAAAGGAAGAACAGAAGCATGGGTGTATTACTGGGAAAGAATGAGTCATTTCTGGAGATCCAAAAGCAGTCCAGTTTAGGTAGAAATTTTCAGTTTCTTGACAAGGGTGCTATTGGCCTTTTTGGTGGGACAGCTCTAAAATAGTGAGGGTCTATTTCACTCAATACAAAGATGCTTGGCATCCCTTGCTCCAGATCACTAGACACCCATATCGTCCTCACTCACTGTGACAACCCAAAACACCCCAAGAGATTTCTAAACGTCACCACTCCCAGTTTAGAACCACTGAGCATAAATATGGGGTGTCTAGGGATAGGAATAGTACTTGAGAAGGCTGAAAGTAGGGTGGGTCCAGACAATGAAAATCCTTAAAAAAACTCACACCTTTTTCAATAGACTACAGGGAAACACTGAATGTAGTAGGGGTGAGGTCTTATTTGATATGTTCTTCAGGAAGGATTTTGGTAGCAATGTAGAAAATAATTAAGGTGGGTAAGAGATGAAGGCAAGGAGTCAAGTTAGTTCCAACAATAACACATGGTTTTCTTTCTTTCCTTTTTCTACTCCTACTACTGTGTCTGGGCTTTGACGTCTGCTTTGGATTCTGACACCTGGCCTCTATTTTGAGCCTTGGAATATGAAGTTGGCCTCTTAGAGTTAATCATAGTGTATTTCTTTGACACTCACTTATTTTATTCTTATTAACCAGCCTTAGTTCCCAGCCCCATTGTTGGCTCTAAGAACTGAGGGCAGGCTCTGCCATTCAAAGGTATCTTTCCACCATGTCGTTCTGAAGTGTTTTTAACTTGAGCTCTGGTTCCAATATGCTTAAAAAATGGTTTTCAAATAAAAACACCTTGTTTCAAACTTTTTGCCTGTGTTATCTAAAGTTTCACTTGTCCCCAAGTGCATGCAGCTTAGCTGAAAAGAAAACCAAAAGGTGATAAATATGTTCGTTGCAAGCAGATGTTTGGTATGTTATAGGACACAGAAATACTACTTTACTGAATGGCAGGCTGTTCAAAACCTTAGCATTAATGAGACTGTATCAGCATTTTCATTAAAAACCCCTATTTTCCTAAGCACATGTACTTTCAGTTTTAGAGAGAAGTTGGAAACCATCAGATTGGTTGTTTCTAAATTAAAGCAGAGACATTAGAAAAATACCCCTTTTGGTCAAAGACATTATGCCAAGATGCCACGTAAAAGAAATCGCAATGAGAACATGAATCAACTTCCAGGGACACTCCAACCACAGAAAAGGTTATGGAGTCCTCTCATGTTTTGAAATGGCAAAGCAAAGAGCCTGCTAGTCGGTAAAATATCAGCATCTAATGATGCACCTGATGGATGGCTTCCAGAAATCTAACTGGTTCTAATTTTCTGACATGTACTAGTTTTCAAAAAACAAAAATGAAAATGCATCTCACACTACAGAAACTACTAGATGGATCCTAGGGAGGAAAAAAAAAACACACCAGGGCACACCTAGCAAGCTAATATTCTCCATCCAAAGATCACCTGCCAAGGTCATTGAGTTGACATCCTGCCACATCAGTCCCAAGGCAACAGACTATAGCTAGCCCTAGCACTAGCCAGTCACCTTGCAAATGTATAAACTTAGTCAACTAAATAGCAATCGAGAGACTGTTATTCGGTGCACAATCAACCCCAATATTAAAAAATAAATAAAAACGGACCTTGGTCTGAAAATAATTGTTATTTTATGTCATCATTTTATACATATCACTTGAGGTTGGCATCACAATGGTTAACATGATGGACTCTGGAGCCAGATTCCCTAGGTTTGAACCTTGGCTGCACTATTTACTAGCTGAGAGGCCTTAGTCATGTTGTGTCTCTGTTCCTCAATGAGAAAAACAAAGACACCTACCTCATAGGATTGTGAGAATTAGCCAATACATGCAAAGCACTTAGAACGGTGCCTAGTACATAAGTGTCCAATAATGTTAATCATAGTGATAATGATATCATATGATGGGAAAGGTATCTAAAAATCAATGAAAATAGAATCTGGAAAGGACAGTTAGTTCTCTATCTGATATGAATTAAAAGGAAGGAGGGAAGGAAAGAAAGGAAGACCACAAATTACTCTAAGGGGATATCATAGGATTTCTACACTTTCCTTAAATCCTTTAAGCATTGAAATGGGGCTTAGAATCACTGATATCTAGGAAGGGGTCCTCTAAGGCTGGCTTTCCCATCTCAGTAGGGAAAATTGAGCCAACTGCTTTCCTTAGCCCTTTTTCTCTGAGTGAAATGTTGATTTATTTGCAGCATCTACTACTGCTGTATTTGTTTGATTTCCAGTTAACTGACCAATAAGTGCCGAACCAAGATCCCTCCAACCATGTCAATGCAGACGGTCAGTTCTCACTGTATACCCCCCCAACTATTATCAAGAAAACAATGTGATTAAAAACCTTCCAACAAACAAAAGTCCAGGACCAGATGGCTTCACAGGCGAATTCTATCAAACATTTAGAAAAGGGCTAACACCCGTCCTTCTCAAACTCTTCCAAACCACTGCAGAGGGAGAAACACTCCCAAATTCATTCTATGAAGCCAACATCACCCTGATACCAAAAAAACAGAAAAAGATATCACAAAAAAGAAAATTATAGACCAATATCACTGATGAACATAGATGCAAAAATCCTCAACAAAATACTAGCAAACAGAATCCAGCAGCACACCGAAAGGATCATACACCATGACCAGGTGGGATTTATCCCAGGGATGCAAGGATTCTTCAATATACACAAATCAATGTGATAAACCACATTAACAAATTAAATAATAAAAACCATATGATAATCTCAATAGATGCAGAAAAAGCTTTCAGAAAAATTCAACACCCATTTATGATAAAAATTCCCCAGAAAATGGGCACAGAGGGAACCTACCTCAACATAATAAAAGCCATATATGACAAACCCACAGCAAGCATCATACTCAATGGTGAAAAACTGAAAGCATTTCCACTAAGATCAGGAACAAGACAAGGATGTCCACTCTCACCACTCTTATTCAACATAGTTTTGGAAGTCCTAGCCA
>NC_041234.1:80350931-80380713 GCF_002837175.3 Physeter macrocephalus | reverse complement strand
ATGACATGATACTATACATAGAAAATCCTAAAGATGCCACCAGAAAACTACTAGAAATAATCAATGAATTTGGTAAGGTTGCAGGATCCAAATTAATGCACAGAAATCTCTAGCATTCCTATACACTAACAATGAAAAAATCAGAAAGAGAAATTAAGGAAACACTCCCATTTACCACTGCAACAAAAAGAATAAAGTACCTAGGAATAAACATGCCTAAGGAAGAGAAAGACTTGTACTCAGAAAACTATAAAACACTGATGAAAGAAATCAAAGATAACATAAACAGATGGAGAAATATACCATGTTCTTGGATCAGAAGAATCAAAATTGGGAAAAGGACTATACTACTCAAATCAATCTACAGATTCAATTCAATCCCTATCAAACTACCAATGGCATCTTCAGACAGAATTAGAATAAAAATTTTACAATTCGTATGGAAACACAAATGACCCCGAACAGCCAAAGTAATCTTGAGAAAGAAAAATGGAATTGGAGGAACCAGGCTCCCTGACTTCAAAGTATACCGTAAAGCTACAGTAATCAAGACAGTATGGTACTGGCACAAAAACAGAAATATAGATCAAAGGTACAAGACAGAATGCCCAGAGTCAACCCACACACATATGGGCACCTAATTTACGACAAAGGAGGCAAGAACATACAATGGAGAAAAAACAGCCTCAAGATAAAAATAAAACACAAAAATAAACTCCAAATGGATTAAAGACTTAAATGTAAGACCAGACACTATAAAACTGTTAGAGGAAAACATAGGAAAACACACTTTAAAATAAACCACAGCAAGATCTTTTTTGACCCACCTCCTAGAGTAATGTAAATAAAACCAAAAATAAACAAATGGGACCTAATGAAACTTAAAAGCTTTTGCATAGCAAAGGAAACTATAAACAAGACAAAAAGACAACCCTCAGAATAGGAGAAAATATTTGCAAACAAATCAAAACTACAATGAGGTATCACCTCACACCAGTCAGAATAGCCATTATCATAAAATCTAGAAACAATAAATGCTGGAGAGGGTGTGGAGAAAAGGGAACCCTCTTGCTCTGTTGGTGGGAATGTAAATTGATACAGCCACTATGGAGAACAGTATGGTGGTTCCTTAAAAAATGAAAAATAGAACTACCATACGACCCAGCAACCCCACTACTGGCATATACTCTAAGAAAACCGTAACTCCAAAAGAGTCATGTACCACAATGTTCACTGCAGCTTTATTTACAATAGCCAGGATATGGAAGCAACCTAAGTGTCCATTGACAGATGAATGGATAAAGAAGATGTGGCACATATATACAATGAAATATTAGTCATAAAAAGAAATGAAATTGAGTTTTTTGTAGTGAGGTGGTGGACCTAGAGTCTGTCATACAGAGTGAAGTAAGTCAGAAAGAGAAAAACAAATACCATATGCTACCACATATATATGGAATTAAAAAAAAATGGTACTAATGAACCTAGTTGCAGGGCAGGAATAGAGAGGTAGACATACAAAATGGACTTGAAGACATGGGGTAGGAGGGTGAAGCTGGAGCGAAGTGAGAGTAGCATCGACGTATATACACTACCGAATGTAAAATAGTTGGCTGGTGGGAAGCAGCAGCATAGCACAAGGAGATTGGCTCGGTGCTTTGTGATGACCTAGAGGGGTGGGATAGGGAGGGTGGGAGGGAGGCTGAAGAGGGAGGGGATATGGGGACATGTGTATGCATATGGCTGAATCGTCTTGTTGTTCAACAGAAACTAACACAGTATTGTGAAGTAATTATACTCCAATAAAGATCTATTTTTAAAAAGTAAAGAAAAGATAACAAGCCCTGGATGAAAATCAGGACCTGAATCGCTTCAGCAGGTTACTAGACATTTGGAAAGAGTTTTATAGAGCTTTGAAATAATTCATCAAGATGATATGCCATGAATGGGCAGCATTTTTCAGCGGGTATCCCTGCCACTTATTCAGAAACAGAGGACAAATATTTTTAGCAAAGTATGGGGGAATGGAGGTCTCTAAGATCAATACCATTGATGCAAGTACTTTTAATTTTCAGTTCTACTCAAGACCTTGCAAACACTTTACTTTGACTTCAGCTGCAACAATCCACAAAACAAAGTACAGTGTCTTGTTCTCACTAATGCAAATAAGTGGTCATTCCAAAGATATTTTTCATGTGAGGGTCATGTGGTTATCCCACATAGACCAGAGAAAAATCTAAAATACAAGCCATAAAAATATATGCAGGGTCAGTGTGTGTGTTTCTTATGTGTTCACAGTGTCCCTACTAGGGGAGTAGGAGACAGTGGCCTTTATTTACATGTGAATTTGTACCAAGAAAAGCACAAAGTGGAACATTTTAGAAATATTACCATATTAATAGTTCCTCAAGCAAAAGCTTAAATTGATTTTTCTTTCAAACTCCAGTCCAGTTTAAAAGACTCAAAGGTCTTCTGATGCCATTTTGTTTTTCCCAGTGTGCTCAAAGACCTTATTTATTCTTCTATGGATATTTACAATGAGAAAAGGCGGGGGGTATACACATACACATGCACACGTGCACACACACACCCCCTCCCCCACAAATGGCAATCCATTAAATATATAAGCTCTCTACAAATTGGTAGCTGACTTTAAAGGTAAGATATTTGCTAAGCTGATGGTGTGGCATGAGAAATGGAATCCTATCTCCTTTGACATTAGGTGGAGCCTACAAATCAACTCTTTTCAAAATACCTTTCACTAATTTTATTTAATAAATGTTTCCATAGGACGTACTGTGTGATAGACACTCTTCAAAGCACTTTACTGTAGTTAATTAATTTAATCATCACAACTCTATGTGGCAGACAGTATTATTATCATCTCCATTTTACAAATGAAGAAGAGAAGTTAAGTGGCTTTCGTAAGTTCATGTAGCTAGTAGGTAGCAAAGTTAGACTTTGAACCCAGGCTATCTGGCTCTGAAGTCCAAGCTGTCAACCATTATGCTATCCAACCTGGTCACAGTACATAAAATGAAGACAAAATGAGGAAATGAGTGTGGGACATTCAGGCTCCTTACAGAAACAGAGCCAAATTACCTTTATCTTTGTGATGTATAATGTCTTGCTTTTTGTCCCAAGAAAAATTTTAGCTGTGGCTTCGCTCCCATTCTCTCAGTGGCAAAATTTAACCTTTTTAGTCTCTTACTACTCTCACAAAGGTCTTTTAATTTAATTGCTCTACAATTAAAAGAGATTCTTCTAGCTCCCTCTCAAATTTTTCTTCCTGTTCATTCACTTAAGTAACAAATATTGTTTAACTGATAGCATGACTTATAAGTCTAACCTTTTTTCTCCTGCTACAGGCTTGGCTTGACTTAGTGAAAGTCTACTGGTTGTCACAGGTAGGAGAATACTTATACTACAAAGAAGCAGAACAACAACAGCAATAGTAACAACAGATAAAACATTTTAATATATCATATGTCCCAAACTGGTCTGAGACACACTGTCAATAATGACTTATTTAATTCTCACAAAAATCCCTGAAAAAGCAGGGTATTACTCTAATACCATCGGCAAGGATACAGAGTCTAAAACAATAAGCCACTTAGCTCAAGTTGTCCAAGTAGTAGATCTGAATCGAGGGCCATCTGACTTTAATGCCCATCATACTGGTTACCATCAGAACAAGTGTTATGCTGCTTTAGCATTAAATAAATGCTTAAGTGGTTTGCCAGTGGTTGCTCAGCTAGTACATGGTGGATGCAGGGTTTACACTTAGGTCTTAAAACCCCAAGACCTGTGCTCATTCTATAAGATCCTAAGTCTGGTTTTAGGCAAAAAGTTTATAACTTAATGCCTTTGATTACATTGTTGATCTAAGTTCAACAATGTGTGGGTCCTCTTGGGACTCAATCTCTGTAGTTAATAACTGAATGTACAGGTAGAAGAGTGTGTGTGTGTGTGTGTGTGTGTGTGTGTGTGTGCGCTCACGCATGCATGAGTGCACACTATGTATGTCAGAGCAAGAGACTGGCAGTGAATGTAAATTACATTCTCTGTTATTCTAACTTTGATAAAAATCATCAAAATTAATAGAATATTGGAGGGATCCTGGTCTAACTTTTGGAATCTAGAAGAAGGAGTAACATATCTCATTTGTTCCATGAACCTTTTATAGTTGGTCAGGGCACTCCTAGGAAGGAGAGGAAGAAGTAAAGAAGATCATCAAATCATCAGGGAGAGGATTACACTTACTACTTAATGGAAAGACAGGCATATGCAAAAATAAATTTCTGTACCAATTTTCCAACTTTCTGCTTAAAAATCTTACCATGCATGTACACACTTTTCACAAAGTGTTAACACTCACAGTAGCAAATGCTACAGCTGAAAAATGCAAATGTCTTTTCCATTACAATTCCTTTTTCAGCCACTCATAACTGCATCAACCATCCTGCATCTTAGCTAAAATATTCTCTGTTTGACCTCAGGGCAAACAGTGACTTTTTTCCCTTTTCCGAAAGAAGTGTGAAAAAAGCCCCCTTTAGCTATGTCTGAGTCACCACCAGGAAAGGTAAGGGAGATCCTTATTATAATCAAATGGGAAGAGGAAGAGAACGTAAAGGGAACTGTTAGAGTTTGTGCCCCCCCCCCAAAAAAAAAGGAAGTATCTGAACTTTAAAACTCAAGATGATGAGATGATACACTTTCCCATGTGTGAAAAATTGGCCAAGAATAAGTTATTAACATTTCTGAGTGGTTTGCTGAACTAGCAGATACCCTGTTCCCTGAACGGGAACTGCTAGAGGAGGAAGGCAAAAGGCCTTCAGGGAAGAGAATGTCACAAGAGAGTAGAACAAGGGTTCAGTTAATTCTCTTTTCCCAAAGGATGTGATTTTGACTCAGCCCCAAGGGTCCCAGTCTATTCTGGTTGGATGTAGTCCTGTTGGGCTGAGCTGTCCCCAGGTCTTCATATTCTTTACTGTCCAGGCACATTTTTTTTATCGAGTTGGACTAACTGAACTCTGTGTAAGGACAGAAGCATCTGATGGTAAGCCCCAATTATGTCATATATACTTTGATTCAAATAACCTTTTTTCAGCCTGTTTTCTCTGTGGGTGTATGTGTATGTGAGTGTGTGTGTGTGTTGACACAAATAAAATGTTTTACTTTAGACACTGGAGAAGGATGCTAGATAAAAGTCTTCTTAATTGTGTTTATTTTTCCATTCTGCATTCTAGTTATAAAAGCAATCCATTTTCATCAAAGAAAATATGGGAAATATGGGAAAACATAAAAGGATAAAATGAGAATCACCAATATTCCAAGAGATGACTTTGGTATATGTCCTTTTATTCTTCTTTCTAAAAACATTCTCTTTCCCAAGAAAAGAGACTATTCTACACATACTATTATGTAACTTTTTCTCAGGTCACCAGACCTGTTCCTTTTTTTCTATGTATAATAATTCCTCAGGTAAACTCACCCAACCTCATAGTTGTTTTTTTTTAACATCTTTATTGGAGTATAATTGCTTTACAATGGTGTGTTAGTTTCTGCTTTATAACAAAGTGAATCAGTTATACATATACATATGTTCCCATATCTCTTCAAGAACCTAGGGGTAAGACGGGAATAAAGACACAGACCTACTAGAGAATGGACTTGAGGATATGGGGAGGGGGAAGGGTAAGCTGTGACAAAGTGAGAGAGTGGCGCGGACATATATATACTACCAAACGTAAAATAGATAGCTAGTGCGAAGCAGCCGCATAGCACAGGGAGATCAGCTCGGTGGTTTGCAACCTCATAGTTTTAAATACAATTTATTTGCTGATGATTTCCAGCATAATGTCTCCCTCAAATTCAGACTCATTCATCGACAGCCTATACAACATTTCCCTTAGCTGTTTAATAGGCATCTCAAGCTACACATGCTCAAAACTGAGCTCTGATGTTTGCCACCCTCTCCAGCCAGCCTCCTTCAGTTTTCCCCATCTCACGAACACTGAAAACCATCCCTCTAGTTATGCAGCTCTTCAAAAACCTTGATTCCTTTCATTCTCTCATATCCCACATCAAATCCATCAGAAAATCTTGAGAACTCTACCCTGACTCTTATCACCTGGAATCACCAATCATTTCTCACCAGGATTATTGCAAAGCCTCTGAACTGATCTATTTCTGTCCCTGCATTCTTCAGTCTGCTGCAATCATTGTAATTAGAAGGTTCTCATTAAAATGTAAGTTAGATCTTCACACTCTATCTTCCATTCTCTCTCTTGGATAGAAGTCTTTACCAGGACCTACAAGGCCCTCTCCAATCTAGACCTCCATCTTTCCCCCAGGACCTCTGTTACCTCTCTTATCTGTTCTTCTCTTCCACTTGTCTATATTCATTCTGTGCCTCTGAACACACTGACCTTGTTACTATTCCGCAAATACCCCAGGTATGCTCCCACCTCAGGGTCTTTGCACTTGCTGTTCCCCCTGCTTGGAATATTCTTCCCCCAGGTATCCTCATGTCTTACTCCTTCATATCCTTTAAAGGAGGCATTCTCAGTGAGGCTTTTCCTGTACTCTTTATCTAAAATTTCGCCCATATACTTTATATCCCACTTCCTTGAATGTTTCTTTTTGACATTCTATATCACATATTTTACTCATTTATCTTGATAATGGCCTGTCACCCCCACTGAAATGTAAGCTCTATGAGGGCAGAGATTTTTTTCCCACTTTTTAAAACGGTTATATACCCAGCACCTAGAACAGTACCAGGCAGATAATGCATGCTCAGTAAATATTTGTAGAATAAATAAGTAAAGGCTTACTCCATCTTCCCCAAAAATGATCATCTGGCATTTTCTGGGACGAGGCCCAACTTCCTATCACTATTAAAGTGACTCCATATCCTTCAAGATCATTCTAAAAGCCAACCACTTCACAAGAGGGTCTTTCCATTTTTGTCACATAATATTTAGGGCTTTATTTGGAGGCCATTTAAATAAAAGTTATCCTGAACAGAAAATAAGTTAGATGAAAAGCACTAGAAAGCAGCCCTTTGTTACCTGGCACCTCACATCACATTCCTTCTAAGCTACACATTTTCCTGTATACTCCAATATGAAGATACACAAGTAAATCTGTTTGATGATATTTTGCTGTAAAAATCCACAATCAATTGTCATCATGTATATGTCAAATGTAGGTGAATATTAGGGAAGAGTGCTACATCACTGTAGATATGTAGAAAATCACACAAGCAAGAGTTAAGACTTTTAGTTTGAACAACAATCTCATTTATCGCTTTTGCATGACGGTTGGGTGGTATTGATGAACTTTGCCTTACATAACAGGTGTGTTTCCCTCAAGCCTCTAGAGATGGATAATTTGATGTAAAATATACAAGTGGAATCTCCTATTTAAAGCAACTCTTTGCTATATTATCTAGGTTGTAAGTGTGGGTTTAGTTATATTGCATTTACTTAAAACAAGGCCTATCTGCTCTGGGTTTAGTGCAAAGTAATGCCAGTAAAATCTAATCTAGTGGTTTGTCTTTGTAAAATTCTTACTATCTGGGGGCACTAAGGGTGACAGACACTATTTTTTAAACCAAGAATGTTTCAGACATTTGAGAACAGAAACCTAAAAAAGACTAAACTGAGGTAGTAATGTAACTCTGAGTTGATAATTTTAACTACAATTCTGTGACCCATGTTATTCATGTATCATAGAAACTGAACTGAATTTAGGGGCAGAACATCTAGGTTCACATTTCGACTTTGTCATTTACTCACAACCTCTTGGCACCTCAGTATCCTAACCTACAAATTGTGGATAATAGACCTTGCCTTCATCCCAGGACTTCCCTAAGATCAATGAAAAAAGAAACCTCTGGGAAAGTTGTCTGTTAACGTTCCCCTGCTATTCCAGACAGAAAAGATTGTTGTGATACTCCCTGCCCAGACTGTGGCATCTGTTACAAGATACCCAGAATGTGACACTGTTGATCTTTTCAGAGATTTGGTTAGGTTTGGAATAAACACGTAAATTGTGGGAAGGAAAAAAAGTCAAACATTGTGTGAGCTTTTAAAAAATGACACTTTAAACGATTTGTTGCAGGCTCTAGATTGTGTCCTGGTATCCCAACCCTTGTAATCACTCAGGCTCTACAACTGAGTATGCTCAATGCTGGTTTAAGCCCAAACATTTCTACATCACAGTCCGGCACACTCGGGCTCAAAGGAAACAAGTGCGTTATACTACCAATTAGCTAATGGGACTCATGTTTGATAATCTACAATTTTTAATTTGAAAGTAATCCAATTTAGTCTACTGTTTAACATTTACAATTCATATAAAATGGCATTGCACATGGGCATCTGATTAAAGAACACATTATAAGTGCTAAACTATTCCCATAGTAAAAAGATCTAGCTTCCACGATAGTATAACCAGATACAATCATAAACACCATATTATAATGTCCATTGACTTACCAATTTCATTGTAATGGGAGAAATCATTTGTGATACTGCCCTTCATGAATTCTCCAGCCCTCTGGTTTCATTAGTGAGCTCTCCTAGGCTGGCAGAGAAATTGCTGTGACTGCCCCTGCTCTCTGTCCCTAATTTTATAAGTGGTCTCTCTTCAATCAGTTCATCATTGAATCAATGTTAACTTTAAAGCACTATGAACTTCCTAGGAAATAGGAACAAATGCTAACAAGATTTTTTGATTTCCAATTTTAAAAATTATATTTCTATACCCAGTAGCCACATTTTCATTTAACAGCAGTGGTGCCAATCAGATTTAAATTGTAAACACCATCTCCTTGATCTACACATTCAAAATACATTTTGGCGAAAAATGTGAAAGAGATGGACATTTATTTTAAGTCAAGATGATCATTCCCTTTATTTGATGAGTTACTTGGCTACTTTCAAAGATTGAGGGACTGCTCCACTGCAGATTCATTGGTAGAGTGTATCTGAGGGACAACTGGGAAAAAAGGACAGAGGTCTTGTCTCAGTCCCACTGGTGACTTTCTCCTGGGCCCTAAGCCAGTCATTTAACTTTCCATTTATCCACTGCTACTCAAGGCATCGGCAAACGCTTTGAAGTTACTCAATGTTTTTATTCCTTAAACTAAAATACAAATTGCGTCTTAAAACCTAAACAGAACAACAACAAGGAAAGGTAAAGTTAAGTCTTAGAAATTGAAAAGGCATTGCCTATATTTGCTAATGTGTAAAATTCTCCAGAAAACAGGCTGCAAATACATGCACATGAAATATTTCAATATCCCACAGCTGCATGTGTTTTGTTTTCAAGTGCCTCTAATCTAACAGAAGGAATTTAAACTAGATCCTGTATTGACACATTAGAGCCATTTCTAGCTAGCGGTTTCAAAACAAACACAATTTAAACAGTCATGTTGTTTGCTCTCCTAACCAAGACTTTAGGTCCTGAAATGCAGACTCTGTAGGAAAACTTCCACTCCAAACTGTTGCTCTTAAATTTACAGAAAATAAGTTTACTGGAAAACAATGTCAAATCAATTCTTCTGGCCTTCTGATTCGTCAGTATACAAACTAAGGCGAAATCATGAGGTATGATGACAAAAGGGAAAGACTCAGATGTTCCAAATATTGTTAGTACCAACCCCATAACCTTAGAGTCTCAAATCCAGCTGTATGAGGGCCCACACTTGCCTTTAACCAGAAGAAAGTGACGGCTCTCTCTTTATATGACTAGTAAGGATTTGAAATGTGCTCCTCTTCCTTTCTCTGAATAGACATAATTGTGAAGAGATTAGGATACAAATGCTCTGTGTATATTGTCTCCTCTTATCTCCCATTGAGTCTTCTCATGTTGCTCTGCTTCAGAGGACAGGATTCAACTCATTATGTATTTGTTGAGCATCTGCCTGGAGAGCAGTTATGTGCTAGGTCTGGAGAGTGAGGGGCTCTCCAAAAAATGTGGGTGTTATGGAGCCTTATATTCTATTAGGATTTTATATTATAGTAGAAAAGCCCAGTGTGGCCTAAGAATAGTTGATAAGGACTTTGAGAAGGAGAGGGACTTAACTGATGGGATAGAATTTTCTAGGCTAAAGGGGTTTGGGAAATTATTCCATGCATGTAAGGCACGTGAACAAAGGTATGGGTGACAGCGAGATGACCAAGAACCGTGTGGAAAGGCCATGGCTTTAGCAAAGGGCATGTGTTGGCAAAGGAGAGACATAAATCTGAAGGACTGGGGCACTAGTACCAAAAGAAAGAGCTCTCTGAGTTTCAGAGTGGAATACAGAACCATGTTCACGCAGCAATGAAGAGAAGCATTGTGGTAACAAAGCCAAATATACAGAGATGATTATGAGCCTACAAGTTGCAAGGAAATGCATCCATACCTGCTTTGAAGGGAAAAATACAATTAAGTTCTGCCTTTTTACTCCATAACATACCTAACAGAGACCCCATAGAATATGTAGCAAGAACCATACAAAGAAAACTGGAAAATATTTTCTTGGATATTAATTGTCAACATTAAGCCATATAATGTGACTCAATAGATCATTATTCTCCTCATAAGTGATTATATACTGAAAATGTTATATGTGTAACGCTTGTACTAGGACAGTTGAATTATAGCCATGATTTCAAGGAAGGATATTAGAACCTTCGCCATAATAAGTGACGCCTACTTTAAGCAACTCCAATAAATGATAATCCAAAACTTTTTAGAAAGATCAATTAGAGACTGCCTCTCTCTCTCTCTCCCCCATCCCCCCTCCCGTCCTCTCTCTCATGTGCATGTGCACACACACACATATTACTACCTCCACCAAAACAACATTATTTTAAATAGTAAGCAAACTCAGTGCCTTTGAAGTTAGATTACAACGACAGTTAAAACTTGCCTCTGAATTGCCTTCAGCCTCTTTCCACACACAACTACATCAGGAATTGTCCTATTCCACTGACATTTTCCTAAAAGCCCTAGCAACTCCCATTCCTCTTTTTTCTTGGTCAAGTTGACATCCATTATTCAGGGTAGGAAGTATAAGGGGGAATGGTTATTTGGTATATTTCTTGTGTATTATTTCCAGAAAGATGGAGGAGGAGATGATGATGGTTTCTGTTAAATACTATCAGCAATAATAGTTAACATTTATTGACTTTCACTTGGTGCCAGGTACCGTGCTAAACCCTTCCCATGGATTATCTCATTAATTTTCATGTTTTCCAGAAAGGTTAAATAACTTACCAAAGGTTACATAGCTAGAAAGTTTGAGAAGGCAAGATTTGAACCCAGGTAATCTCACTCAATAGTCCACACTTTAAATAACTACATTATATGGACTCGGGCTCAGTCCACATGTATCCACAAAATTTTAACATATCTTACAAATTCTCCTTGAGAAAAATGAAAATTTACTATGCATTCACACTAACCCTTGCATGTAGAATGTCCCTTGAATATTACGTTATCATGTAACCTTTCTGAATGTTGTTTCTAATTACAGATATGGTTTTCTATGAGCCATTTACTTGTTCTATCCCAAACCCATTTGGACAAACAATGAAGATTTGGAATTTGTTGCCTGGAGTTAAAGCCATGGAACAGAGCAAAAACCACCAGTTCAGTAATCAGACCTCCAGTGTGGACTTCTTTCTTACTGAGTCCTATAATGCTTGAGAATGTATCTTTTTCAAGGAAGCATTCCATGACCTCACTCTAACCCCCATTTCCCAGGAGGCTAGGTTCACCCTTCTTGATTCTCCTTCTTACCAATTAATCTCAGTTGTAATTATATAATTACAGTATTTATTATTTGTGGTTTGTCAACTAGTCTTTAAATTCCCTGAGGGCAATGACCATGTATGATTTGCTTACTGTGGTATTTTCAGCACCCAGCACAGTGCCTGGTATATAACTTATAATTAATACTTACTGAGCAAATATGTCTCCAAACAGTGATATACATGAAAATTATGCCCTCAGAGCGCTGGCTTATTGTTATAGTGATTATTCTGCCAGTAAGTGAGGAGTTCTACATTCCTCCCATTTTCATCAGTGCTCAGAGATGGTGAGAGAATTTATAAATATTGGTCTCTCTGGCTCACGAGTTTATAGCTTGGGTCCAAAAAAATCATTAACTCTAGAATTGGAATAGATCTAACATACCATCTAGTTTATTTTCTTTCTCTTCTATATCAGGAAAGTGAGGCTAGAGAGAGGAAGGACTTACCAAAGGTCATGCAACCAGTCTATGATGAAAGCAGCTATGAATTTCTAACTATTGGGGTTTTCAAAAAATGTGATAAGTAGAGGCAGAAGTGTATTTCAAAACACAGAAGTAAATCAAACCCACCAATACCACAATAACAGCAAGTTGTGACGAGATTAGTTACAGTGCCAGACAGTTTTCATACAAAGTTCAGTAGACTAATTAATGACTAGATCTGTCTGAAGTTACTTTAGGGGCTGGGAAGTACAAAATTTCTAAGTCTATTTTTAGGCAGGTGTACACCCAAGTCAGGCTCTCTCATCTTTGTTCTGAACTAGCTTCCCTCCCAGTTTTTCTCATTGAATGCCCAGGAATAGTTTCCCAGAATGGGCTCCTCTCTGCTAAAACATCTGCTTGTTGTTTCTCCTCCTGCCAGCAACACTGCACAATCTTTGGCAACCTTCTGAAAACTCCTCTGTATCTGACTTGTGGGAGTTTTCTGGAGCTCCTCAAATGGAAATTCATCCAAAATGTGGTAGTGTTCAAACTGGCTTCTGTTTTTTCACAAGATCCTAAAATGGGAATACATAGATGACTTCAAGGAATCTGTTATTCAAGCTGACCTCATGTCCCTACAATTGCCCTTTGGCTTCATTGCCAATAAAAGACTGAATAGTGACCATTAATAATATCTATCCCAGTAACAGTCATCTCCATGACATCACAACTATTAAAAGAACTGGAGTCACAAATAGTACAAAGCCTGGACTATCAAGAAGTCATTCATCATCTGGATAAAATGAATGTGGCATATGTCTGGAATCTGTAAAGCACTCCATTTAGAATAGCACCCACACTGGGGAGGGAGCCTCAGAAAAGGATAAATATCATTCACTTCTCAGGAGCATCAGTTGATCCAAAATACTCTCAAAATTTGTACTTTCTATTGCCTTTTCCTAGCCAGGCAGCTATTTCACCTATCCGGCTAACACTGAGCTTTCCTGAACTAATGACAAATGAAGTGACTGCCCTCCCCAAGACCTAACTTAATCAAACATGAAACCATTTTTGGTCATAGTTCAACATTTATACACTATCCATTTCTCAACTGTCTTAATGTATTCTATATATTCACCTATTAAAATGAATAGGCTCATCAAAGGCAGGAACTAACTGGTACCACATATGGTATGAATTATTTACTCCATGGTTTTAGTCATGAAAATTTGACCCAAAAGCTCTTAAAGGAACATATATCCCATCTTTTCTAAATGAAGAATGATTCTTTTCTGGACCTGGTTTACCCTCAACTCTGACTCTAAATTACATCAACTCACCCTCTCTCCACAAACAGCTCATGGCAAAATAGAGGCTGCATGTAAATGAAGGAAATTTTATGCACATATAAGTAAACCCTACTTTCAAACTTCCAATCCTATATTTGACATGCAACTTTGAAATATATCAACTCTATTCTTCATCTTGTTAATTTTCAAGCTCAGATACATGGACTGAAAGGGATCTCAACCAGGTTGTGCAAACTGAAACCGTCAGTGCCCCTAGAGTGCTTGGAAAAGTATGTGTCAAGACACTGTAGAAAAGCAGATGGGCTAGCCATGCAAGGCTAAATTGTGAGCCAGAGTCAGGTTGAGGAAGAGACACTACCAAGGTGCAGCCAGATATTCAAGGACCTCAGGGACTCAACTCCCTGCTAGTGACTTGGTCTTTGGCCCTCTCCTATTTTACATATGTACTTACACAGGTAATTTGCCTTCTTGCACAGTCTAACTTTACTCTCCTGGAATCCTAAAAATGATATCTAGTTCTTCTATACCTTCCATATACTCACCCTAAATCAAATCCTTACTGCTACAATTTCCTTGGGACCCCATAATTGCTCCCTCTGACTGAAGAATGTGTTTTGGTGTTATTTCAATTTACCAGTTTGTTCTTAGCTTCCGCAATTCGCCTTCCACTTTTAAAACTGAAGGGCCTTTTATGAGAACTGAGACCTTTCGAACTTGTCAAATGATCAGCAGGTCTGAAAGATCTTTCCAAAATGTACTGATTGGGGGAGACCTTCAAGATGGCGGAGGAGTAAGATGTGGAGACCACCTTCCTCCGCACAAACACATCAGAAATACATCTACATGTGGAACAACACCTACAGCACACCTACTTAACACTGGCAGAAGAACTCAGACTTCCCAAAAGCCACGTGGCTTACACAGTCTTGGTGCTCTGGCCAGGTGTCAGGCCTGTGCCTCTGAGGTGGGAGAGCTGAGCTCAGGACATTGGTCCAACAGAGACCTCCCAGCTCCATGTAATATCAAACAGTGAAAGCTCTCCCAGAGATGTCCATCTCAACGCTAAGACCCAGCTCCACTCAACAACAAGCAAGCTACAGTGCTGGACACCCTAGGCCAAACAACTAGCAAGACAGGAACACAACCTCACCCATTAGCAGAGAGGCTGCCTAAGATCATAACAAGATCACAGACACCCCAAAACACACCACGAGACACAGTCCTGCCTACCAAAAAGACAAGATCCAGCCTCATCCACCAGAACACAGGCACCAGTCCCCTCCACAAGGAAGCCTACAAAATCCACTGAACAAACCTCAGTCACCAGGAGCAGACACCAAAAACCATGGGAACTACGAACCTGTAGCCTGTTAAAAGGAGACCCCAAACACAGTAAGTTAAGCAAAAGGAGAAGAGAGAGAAACACAGCAGATGAAGGAGGAAGGTAAAAACTCACCAGATCAAACAAATGAAGAGGAAATAGGCAGTCTACCTAAAAAATACATCACAGTAATGATAGTAAAGATGATCAAAAATCTTGAAAATAGAATGAAGAAAATACAAGGAACATTTAACAAGGACCTAGAAGAACTGAAGAGCAAACAAACAATGATGAACAACACAATAAATGAAATTAAAAATTCTCTAGAAGGAATCAATAGCAGAATAACTGAGGCAGAAGAATGGATAAGTGACCTGGAAGATAAAATAGTGGAAATGCTACCTCAGAGCAGAATAAAGAAAAAAGAATGAAAAGAATTGAGGACAGTCTCAGAGACATCTGGGACAACATTAAATGCACCAACAATCGAATTATAGGGGTCCCAGAAGAAGAAGATAAAAAGAAAGGGTCTGAGAAAATATTTGAAGAGATGAGAGTTGAAAGCTTCCCTAACATGGGAAAGGAAATAGTCAATCAAGTCCAGGAAGCGCAGAGTACCATAAAGGATAAATCCAAGGAGAAACACACCAAGACACATATTAATCAAACTACCAAAAATTAAATAAAAAGAAAAAATATTAAAAGCAGCAAGGGAAAACAACAAATAACACACAAGGGAATCTCCATAAGGTTAAAAGCTGATCTTTCAGAAGAAACTCCACAATCCAGAAGGGATTGGCAGGACATATTTAAAGCGATGAAAGGGAAAACCTACAACCAAGATTACTATTCACAGCAAGGATCTCATTGAGATTCGATGGAGAAATTAAAAATATTACAGACAAGCAAAAGCTAAGAGAATTCAGCACCACCAAACCAGCCTTACAACAAATGCTAAAGGAACTTCTCTAGGCAGGAAAAAAAAAGAGAAGAAAAAGACCTACAATAACAAACCCAAAACAATTAAGAAAATGGTAATAGGAACATACATATTGATAACTACCTTAATGCAAATGGATTAAATGCTCCAACAAAACACAAAGACTGGCTGAAGGGATACAAAAACAAGACCCATACATATACCGTCTACAACAGACCAACTTCAGACCTAGGGACACATACAGACTGAAAGTGAGGGGATGGAAAAAGACAGTCCATGAAAATGGAAATCAAAAGAAAGCTGGAGCAGCAATTCTCATATCAGACAAAATAGACTTTAAAGACTATTACAAGAGACAAAGAATGATCAAGGGATCAATCCAAGAGGAAGATATAACAACTGAAATATTTATGCACCCAACATAGGAGCACCTCAATACTAAGGCAAATGCTAACAGCCATAAAAGAGGAAATCGACAGTAACACAATCATAGTAGGAGACTTTAACACCCCACTTTCACCAATGGACACACCATCCAAAATGAAAATAAATAAGGAAACACAAGCTTTACATGATACATTAAACAAGATGGACTTAATTGATATTTATAGAACATTCCATCCAAAAACAACATAATACACTTTCTTCTCAAGCACACATGGAACATTCTCCAGGATAGATCATATCTTGGGTCACAAATCAAGCCTTGGAAAAAAACCAAAGTTAGAAGAAGGAAAGAAATCATAAACATCAGATCAGAAATAAATGAAAAAGAAAGGAAGGAAACAATAGCAATGGCCAATAAAACTAAAAGCTGGTTCTTTGAGAACATAAACAAAATTGATAAACCATTAGTCAGACTCATCAAGAAAAAAAGGGAGAAGACTCAAATCAATAGAATTAGAAATGAAAAAGGAGAAGTAACAACTGACACTGCAGAAATACAAAGGATCATGAGAGATTACTACAAGCAACTCTATGCAAATAAAATGGACAACCTGGAAGAAATGGACAAATTCTAAGAAAAGCACAACCTTCTGAGACTGAACAAGGAATACAAAATATAAACAGACCAATCACAAACACTGGAATTGAGACTGTGATTACAAATCTTGCAACAAACAAAAGCCCAGGACCAGAGGGCTTCACAGGCCAATTCTATCAAACATTTAGAGAAGAGCTGACACCCATCCTTCTCAAACTCTTCCAAAGGATAGCAGAAGGAGGAACACTCCCAAACTTATTCTATGAGGCCACCATCACCCTGATACCAAAACCAGACAAAGAAGTCACAAAGAAAGAAAACTACAGGCCAGTATCACTGATGAACACAGATGTAAAAAACCTCAACAAAATACTAGCAAACAGAATCCAACAGCACATCAGAAGGATCATACACCATGATCAAGTGGGGTTTATCCCAGTAATGCAAGGATTCTTCAGTACGCAAATCAATCAACGTGATACACCATATTAAAAAATTGAAGGAGAAAAACCATATGATCATCTCAATAGATGCAGAAAAAGCTTTCAACAAAATTCAACACCATTTATGATAAAAAACATCCAGAAAGTAGGCATAGAGGGAACTTACCTCAACATAAAAAAGGCCATATATGACAAACCCACAGCCAACATTGTTCTCAGTGGTGAAAAACTTACACCATTTCCTGTAAGATCAGGAACAAGACAAGGTTGTTCACTCTCACCACTATTACTCATCACAGTTTTGGGAGTTTTAGCCACAGCAATCAAAGAAAAAGAAATAAATGGAATCCAAATTGGAAAAGAAGAAGTAAAGCTGTCACTGCTTCCAGATGACATGATACTATACATAGAGAATCCTAAAGATGCTACCAGAAAACTACTAGAGCTAATCAATGAATTTGGTAAAGTAGTAGAATACAAAATTAATGCACAGAAATCTCTTGCATTCCTATACACTAATGATGAAAAATCTGAAAGAGAAATTAAGGAAACGCTCCCACTTACCATTGCAACCAAAAGAATAAAATACCTAGGAATAAATTTACCTAAGGAGGCACAAGACCTGAGTGATGCAGAAACATATAAGACACTGATGAAAGAAATTAAAGATGATACAAACAGATGGAGAGATATACCATGTTCTTGGATTGGAAAAACCAACAGTGTGAAAATGACTATACTACTCAAAGCAATCTACAGATTCAATGCAATCCCTATCAAACTACCAATGGCATTTTTCACAGAACTAGAACAAAAAATTTCACAATTTGTATGGAAACACAAAAAAACCCGAATAGTCAAAGCAATATTGAGAAAGAAAAACGGAGCTGGTTCAAAGTATACTACAAAACTACAGTAATCAAGACAGCATGGTACTGGCACAAAAACAGAAATATAGATCAATGCAACAGGATAGAAATCCCAGAGATAAACCCATGCACATAGGGTCACCTTAATTTTGATAAAGGAGGCAAGAATATACAATGCAGAAAATACAGCCTCTTCAATAAGTGGTGCTGGGAAAACTGGACAGCTACATGTAAAAGAATGAAATTAGAACACTGCCTAACATCATACACAAAAAATAAACTCAAACTGGATTAAAGACCTAAATGTAAGGCCAGAGACTTTCACACTCTTAGAGGAAAACATAGGCAGAACACTCTATGACATAAATCACAGCAAGATCCTTTTTGACCCACCTCTTAGAGGAATGGAAGTAAAAACAAAAATAAACAAATATGTCCTAATGAAACTTAAAAGGTTTTGCACAGCAAAGGAAAACATAAAGAAGACAGAAAGACAACCCTCAGAATGGGAGAAAATATTTGCTAATGAAGCAACAGACAAAGGATTAATCTCCAAAATTTACAAGCAGCTCATGCACCTCAATATCAATAAAACAAACAACCGAATCCAAAAATGGGCAGAAGACCTAAATAGACATTTCTCCAAGGAAGATATACAGATTGCCAACAAACACATGAAAGGATGCTCAACATCACTAATCATTAGAGAAATGCAAATCAAAACTAAAATGAGGTATCGCCTCACACCGGGCCGAATGGCAATCATCTAAAAATCTACAAACAATAAATGCTGGAGAGGGTGTGGAGAAAAGGGAATCTTCTTGCACTGTTGGTGGGAATGTAAATTTTTACAGCCACTATGGAGGACACTGTGGAGGTTCCTGAAAAAGCTAAAAATAGAACTACCATACGACCCAGCAATCCCACTACTGGGCATATACTCTGAGAAAACCATAACTCAAAAAGAGTCATGTACCACAGCTCTATTTACAATAGCCAGGACATGGCAACAACCTAAGTATCCATGGATAGATGAATGGATAAAGAAGATGTGGCACATATATACAATGGAATATTACTCAGGCATAAAAAGAAACGAAATTGAGTTATTTGTAGTGAGGTGGATGGACCTAGAGTCTGTCATACAGAGTGAAGTAAGTCAGAAAGAGAAAACAAATATCGTACGCTAACACATATATATGGAATCTAAAAAAAAATGGTTATGAAGAACCAAGGGCCAGGACAGGAATAAAGACACAGATGTAAAGAATGGACTTGAGGACACAGGGAGGGGGAAGGGTAAGCTTGGACGAAGTGAGAGAGTGGCATGGAGTTATATAAACTACCAAATGTAAAATAGATAGCTAGTGGGAAGCAGCCACATAGCACAGGGAAATCAGCTCCGTGCTTTGTGACCACCTAGAGGGCTGGGATAGGGAGGGTGGGAGGGAGACACAAGATGGAGGAAATATGGGGGTATATGTATAGCTGATTCACTTTGTTATAAAGCAGAAACTAACACACCATTGTAAAGCAATTATACTCCAAAAAAGATGTTAAAAAATACATAAAATGCAATTAATCAACATGAATTAAGTAGAATTGTAACAAACATTTATACGCATGTATTATATGCTAGGCACCACTGTAGGTGTTTAATATCCATTCCATGCCTAGAACTATTTTGTTTTCTTTGAGCATGAAAGAAAATTCTTAATAAAGACTCCTTTCCTAGATGATACATTGCAAACAACTCAGTCGCACCTTTTTATTAAATCAGCCAAGTCATTTAGCCCAATCTTTCTTTGTCTGTATTTCTCTAGTGCCACTAAAAATTGCCTTGTTTGGGATTTCCTTCTAAAAAAAATAAAATATTTTGTTTGGTCTGTAAACACCAAAATTATCATTAATACATTAAAGCTTTCTTTGTGGTATTTTACAAACCTCAAACAGCTGTGACTTTTGTTAAAAGCTTTAGTCTTTCCATTAATATTTGTACCTAATTAAACTTCAATACAGGTGCACATGGCTTGGAATCACACTTTTATATTTTGCATGCAGATTAGTGGCATGGGAATTTGCATACATTTGTTATGCATTGCTGCAAAAGTGAATTCTCAAGCAACTTTTATTTTTATCTAATCAAATCACTGCTTAATGAAAAACGATTGACTGCTTTCAGAGGTGCATTGAGGTACCCTCTGGGGATCAGGGCATTTACAATTCAGCGGGGGGTCCCTGCAAGCATTTGACTCCAGTACCGCTCAAGTACTAGTGAAAACTCAGCCCTGCAAATCCAATCTGATCTACCCTGTTCATGGGGAGAGAGCTAGAGATGGATCTTTTTAAAAAAATCCCTTTCCAGAATAAAACATATAAAAGAAAGTCAGAGGAGGTCTGTAGCAGCAGCATCAATATTCTCAGTTAAAAGCATACTTTTAACCCACAGGGAGGCTTAACAATCACTCTCTGTCCGAAAGCAGATTGGGCTTTGGTAAAATGGAATAAGAGACTAGAGAGAAGAGAAACCTTTCTTTTCTTAATTTCCATTTTTCGCATTCTTTCTGATCCATCTGGCTGTTACCATCCTACTTTCTGGTGTGAGGGGATCCAGTCACTCTTTGCTTCTATGTGAGCAGTTAATCACAGTCCCACCAAGGATGATAAGTGAGTACAAATAGTACCACCACTCTGCATGTATACACTGCTTTATACTTTTTAAAGTGATTCCACATAAATTATGTGAATGATAACTCACCTACATCCAAGGAAACTTTGAAATTAATTCTAATGGCTAAATCTAGATAAAGAACTACAAAGTAAAGTTTTAAAAGGCAGAGGGAGGTTGAGAGTTTTGAAAAAGAGAGAGATCTTGATACTATTTATTGGTTTTAACAATACAGAGTAGTGCTCAATAAATGTTCTGGATGAATAAATTGTACTGTGAAGTTCATGGCGCACATATAAGGTTCTCAATACCTGTTGAATGAATGAATGAATAAGTAAACAAACGGATAAACAAACAGCATATATTGTTCAGTCTTATAGTCTGAGAATGGTAGATCTGCCATTAAAAACCCAAAAAAAGATAAGTTACTTGATGAAGGCCACACAGGAGAATTAACCTACTATGCTTTGAGAAGCCTGTCAGTGTTGTCTGGATGGCCAAAACCTCCCAAGAGAAATTTGCATAAACAAAAAATAGACATAGAGATTAATACATAAATAAAATATGAGACCATCCCTTTGATTTCCTGAATGATAGAGAAGATAATCTAAATAAAATATTTTATAAGTATTTAAATGCATACAAAACCAGCCATACTTCATAATATTCTTCCTTTCCAAAGTAGTCACTCTTGCTATTTTCTCCCCAAATCAAGACTGCTTAAAATGTATTCAGCCCACATTTCTGCCTTCCACATTTCCCAGTTTCACCCTCTCCTGTCTCCTGACCCCATCTCCACCCCAGCCGCTGACCCCTTTGTGTACAGCAAACACATTCACTCATTCATTCTACTTCTCAACATAGAGTATGAGAACTGCATTCTAGTTCTCAACATAGAGTATCCCCCAACCCAAGAACCATGCACTTGCCCTATGGTTAGTTTAGTGGGTTATCTGTCTGCAAGTAGGTGTTAATGAGGCCAAAACTGTTTGTTTGTTTCCTGCATAGGCTTGGATTCCTCTGCTCCTCTCTCCAGTCTGGATCTGAATCTCTGAACTTCTGGCATCAGCCGTCTTAAAAATATGTGCCTTGGGTCTTAAGAGCAGTAGACAAGAGGGTACCATTGGTTCAACACAATTTATCCAACCGCTGGAAGATAAGCACGCTCTCTACAGAAAGGAAGTCTGTAAAGTTATCTGTATATGAAAGACTTTGCATACTGTGTTTGCACAAGATTTTCTTTTGCCCACTATTTTCAAGCCCAATGAAGCAAGCAGCAGGATCCTTTTGAGCCTCGGGCTAAAGGAAAGCTCAGAGGCTATTAAGTTTCCAGAAGGCACAGAGAAGTACCAAATGACCATAGGAACTCTCTTACAGTCCTAAAATTTTACACTGTGTAACCAGAGAGCATTTGAAGTTTCTTTGAATTAATGATAATTTTAAAAAATTTTAAGTGGTAATTATTATTATATAAGCCAAAGTGTTTACTTTCTCTCCATTGCTCTACTGTGGTTTTCAATCAGAGGGAGGTAAACTCTGAGCTCGAAAAGTGTTCTTTAAAAGGCTCTCTAAACCAATTTCTTTTTTTTTTTTAAACATCTTTATTGTAGTATAACTGTTTTACAACGGTGTGTTAGTTTCTGCTTTACAACAAAGTGAATCAGTTATACATATACATATGTTCCCATATCTCTTCCCTCTTGCGTCACCCTCCCTCCCACCCTCCCTATCCCACCCCTCTAGGTGGTCACAAAGCACCGAGCTGATCTCCCTGTGCTATGCGGCTGCTTCCCACTAGCTATCTATTTTACATTTGGTAGTGTATATATGTCCATGCCACTATCTCACTTCGTCACAGCTTACCCTTCGCCCCCCATATCCTCAAGTCCATATTCTAGTAGGTCTGTGTTTTATTCCCATCCTACCCTTAGTCTCTTCGTGACATTTTTTTGTGTAAGAATAATAAAAATGTTAAAAAAAAAAAGGATTCTGAAACCAATATCAATCAAGGCAGAAAAAAAAGTCTGAAGCAAACAAGTGGCCTCAAAGAGGGAACATAAGAGCAATAATAACTTTGAAAAATGTATTACTGTATATTTAAGAACATTGAAAAGAGGCAATAATACAAATGTTAAAAAAAAAAAAAAAGGATTCTGAAACCAATATCAGAAGAGGCAGAAAAAAAAGTCTGAAGCAAACAAGTGGCCTCAAAGAGGGAACATAAGAGCAATAATAACTTTGAAAAATGTATTACTGTATATTTAAGAACATTGAAAAGAGGCACCCAAAGTAAACACAACCACTCAAACTGAGAGTAAATACACACACACGACTCATTGCATTTCAAGGTCAATTAAATCGTTTAATGAACCATGCCAGCTACTACCCAACCTTTTAAGCTGGTCTCAAGCAGATTCTAAGCAGAAAGTAATTTGTCTATATTTCTATAAAACTTATAAGCAGAATAACAGGCTTCCAAGCAGGTCAGCTGGATTTCAGAAGAGACACTTAGAATTGGCATTGAAATGTGTTAAACTGAGGTCACATTTTTTTTTTGCAAATTCAACGGTTACTTCCACATCTCCTACTTGCCTTTGAAATCCAAAAGTGAATTTTACTGCCAGATTCTGTAGCCATATCAAAAGACGTTTTCCCTTGCTTCACGGATGCTCCATCACCCTGGGTCAAAGTTCTTCCTTGGGGGTTAGAAACAGTTAAGGATCAACAGTTTGGGGTTAAAATGTCAGATGCACCTTCTGAAGTGGTGAGCAGTTAACCTGAACACATGCCTTTGGAATGTCAACCAAAATCTCAAAGCAATGAATGACTTGGTTTACTATTAAAAAAAATCAACTCTGTGTTCTGACTATGAACTTGGCACGAGGCTCATTTTCTCAGTGTTATTAAATAGATGCTTACTGAGTGCCTACTCTGAGCCAACTTAGTATTACTGTAAAATTCAAAATAAATCTAAAACTGAGATCCTTGCCCTTGAGGCATTTACAATTGGCCAAAGAAACATAATTAATTCACATGTTTACAAACACCCTCAACCTTTAATGAAATGAAAACATTGTCTAAGTGGCCTCGTGATTTCTTTCCTTTAGGCCACTAAACCTCACAGTTATTTACTTCAAAATATATCCCAAATGTAAGGTCCATGAAAGCCCTGAGGAAATAGCAGCAAGAACTTCCAAATGCTTATAAAGCAAGAAAAATGTTTTTTAAAAAGTAGTTGGCCCTTTTGTCTCATCAAATAATATGAACCTAACTCATCGTTGCCATGATTATGCTGGCAATAAGCAGATTTTGTGGTTATCAGGCTCAGGAGTGTTGCTTCAGTTTTTAATCACACAAGCTGTCATTAAATTGCTTGGTCTCCTCATCCACCCAGAATATTACCCTGTGCCTATAATTTATTTCAGAGATCTGTATTTCGTGATAGAGAGAATGGAAAATCTCTGACATAAAGAGAAAATTACCTCTTACTGTTTCTTACCAATCGACTCAGTAGATCAAAATAGCTGTGCGTTGTCATGAATTACAGGTTTACAGGAATCTCACTATTTATCTGCCATAATATTTCATTATATAAAAGTGATTTTTCCTACACTGAATTTCAAAATTGATACTCCTAACTACAGTACTTGAAGGTTACTCTCATAACTGAATAATTTAGTCATCCGTCCGTGGATGTTAAGTCATTTTGCTGATCCTCAGTGCTGAAACAACGAAAACCAAAAATTGTCCTTGATTTTGTTTCTTTGCCCCCTGGTTGACATCTCATTTGATTGCCGTCAAAATGTGAAATGTTTATGCATACTACAAACAAAAATTTACAGATATTATTGCAAATGAATACTGCGGCTAGAGACAATAGGTCTACTTCCTATCCTGCTATACATTTTCCTTTAAATAAAAATTAAATTATTAGATAGCTAAAGGAGGCAGTCTTTCATTAAAAAATGGCGAGACTATTAATCCAAATACAAACATCCATCACCCTGTGCAATAAATGTGCTCCAGAAAATTTGAGTCTAAAATGAATTTTTGTAAATGGAATCATTTCCCCATTGGTTTATATTACAGTATTAGAGATTATTTGTTTTCATTTCTGGACTTTGGTAGGCTAAGGTGCTATAAACTACTGCCAATTTTTCTTGCCTCCATTTTCTGTCAATTACAGATTTATAAACAAATATCTAAATGCACTACAGGAACTCTAATTTAAATAAATTCCGTGGAAAAGTATTTCCAAAAATATGAAGAAGACTTCAATAATGTGATCACTTGCACTACAACTAATTTATTTGTTAAATTTGGGTCTGACTGCAAAGGCTTTCTTGAAGGGAGCTACCATACATGAAGGGAGATCTACATGTGAGATTCGTATAAACACCCTTCCTGTGCAGTGAAATCCACCTCAGGACACATGAGGATCAAAGCAGGAGAAGTGATCTTTTCATACAGGCCTGCTTTCTAAAGAGTTATGCACAAGGGCACTCAACTGGACACTGCAGTTTAATAACCCTAGGGTCACCACTGCAGATGTCTACATTACCACAAGGTTTGAAAGAGAAGCAGATGGCTAGAAAACCCTTACTGAGATTCTCTAACAATTTCCAAAGGTAGAACAGCAAGTAGCTTTTATGTATAAATGATGTTCACCATATGGTAAAGCATGACTTAATATTTTATATAAAAATCAAATTATTATAGCTAGATTGAATAAAGTCAAGGCCAATTAAAAGTAGAGTTGAGTTTCCCTGATAAATGTTCGACTAGGTTTGAAACAGTAACTCTAAACCAAGCTGTAAAAAGAAAAACAAAAAAGGAAAAGTAGATAGAATAAGTGGATTTTCATAATATCAAAGCCCTTAATTTCTCAAGTATGAATCCTAATTCCATTAAAGCTCAGGTTATTGCTTTGAAAATGTACTTCGGGGAGGTAAATCTGACATTTCTAGGCAGATTAAAGATAATATAAAATGGACACTAATAAAACAGACAGCAATTTTCTGGTCTAATGTTTGAGGTCCTATAAAAGTTGAAAAATCTTCATAATACAACTTCATTTCACATGAAATGAGTAATGACTTTTGAAACCACAGTCCCCAGATCCTGGCCAGCAAATCAAATACATTGTCTACCCAATGACATCTCTACCTGACAAGTGACTGAACCACTCAAGTCACAGGTCTCTGATGACCTGCAGCCATATACCAGGACTTTGCAAAGAGGGTGTTTATTGTCACCGGTGCAGACAATAATGGATAAGCAATAGATAACGTAAGTAGTGACTGGTCTTACTGATCAAGAGAGGAGAAAAATATAGGTGCTCAAAACAGACTGTTTACAATCTGCTTCCTGCTGTTAGTTTCTAGTAAAATACTACTTTTATCCACTTCCTAAGACACTCTATCAAACAGGTGAAACAGGAAAGTACAATGTTCCTCATTACCCCACACTTAATAGTGAAGCCACACTTAACTATTAGCCATGACAAGATAAAGGTGTATTGCATTACTTGGCCTAATTAGATTTACAATGCTCTAAAACAACAGATGGGCTTCAACCTGGGGAGAAAACCCCAATAAATATCCAAATATACAGAATGGAAAAAATTAGGAGTGTATTATCATGATAAAATGATTAAACATTTATTCAATTTTTGATTATTTACGGATTGTAGGGAGTAGAATATAAGACACGTAAATTGTTAGAAGCAATGCTGTAGCTTAAATTCTGGTCCATGGAGCAAAATTTCACACAATTCTCTTTCTCCCTAGCCTTTGTTTCCCGGAAACAGGAAAACCCTCTCTATGCATCCAACCCTCGCCTTCACATAGTTGATTGGGAGCTATCTATATGGTCAAGAGCTCCTTTGAATTAAACATATATCAACATCTCTAAGAGCAAGATCAGTGGCTCTCAAACTTTAGAATCATATGGGGAGGTATTTAAAATCTTGATGCCCAAGCCATACTGTATATTCAATTAAAGCAGAATCTCTAGGGGGTGGATCCCAGGCACTAGTATTTTTTTAAAACTACCCAGATGATTATAGTGTGAAGCCAAGTTTGAGAAGCACTGGGATAGATCCTAGGAAAATAGAGCCTGGTTTAAAAAATTAAGTAAAATCCACATTTTCTTTTCAGAAACACATCTCTGCTTAAAGTAAAGAAACAAAGAAGTAAGCCAGGATTTCCTGGGGATTTTCAATGAGATGTTTCTACCTTTACCACCTGATATGCCACCTGCTGCTACTGAAGTCAACAAACAAAAAGGTCTGCTTCCTGAGGGTATGTGCTTCACAGAGGCCTGGCCTCTGTGTAGCCTGGCTTGGTGCTACATAAATAGTGCCAGATTGGAGGCTAATGTAACATCTTCTCCTATCTGGTCCTCCTCCTTAGTCATATCATTGCTCCCTCCTATGACCCATTTTAAAATTTAATGGTGAAAAGCTTCTATATCACTGTCAGTTTCAGAAGAATGGAATGTTACTCTTGATGTTAAAGCCAGGTTCCTAATCCTAGATCTTAAATTCATCTATTAGTTTACACCATGGCTACCCATCTACCTATATTGCTTCTTATTCCTTCCTTTTCATCCCTCTACGAACTCATGCTTTTCTTTTTGAGATCAATTCTGCAATAACTCCAAGCTAGCGTGATCATACATCTTGGTTTACCCTCTTGGTCCCAGCATAATTATATTTTTTTCAGGTTTTTCTTATGAAATCTTTTAAACATACAGAAAAGTTGAAGTTATTTATAGTGATCACCATCTAAAAAAAAAAAAAAAAAAAATCTGCCATTAGGGAATTCCCCGGCGGTCCAGTGGTTAGGACTCCGCCCTCTCACTGCCAAGGGCCAGGGTTCAATCTCTGGTCGGGGAACTAAAACCCACAAGCTGTGTGGCATGGCAGAGATAAAAAAATAAAAATAAATTAAATAAAATCTGCCATTAATATTTTACTGTACTTGCTTTATCACATATCTATTCATTTATCCTCCTCTTTCTACCCATCTAGTAGCCCATCCTATTTTCTGATGCATTTCAAAGGAAGCCCACAATAATTATTAATGGTACCCTCTTTTACTCTCAGAAGTGTCCTGGTTTAGACAATAAGTGTGCTATGTGTGTATGATGTAGCTGTATACTTAGAGTGGTACTAGCCACTATGGAAGCATCAAGACAAACATCTGAGTGAATTTTGATCTTCAACTTAAAGTCTATTTGAATGAGGTAAGTCAAGAAAGATGAAAACAATCACTGAATGCTGATGGGTATTTTACTGCTAAAGGATGCTATAGGACGAGAGCAAGCAGGAATAAACATGTGCACAGGAATAATCCACATGGCACTTTTTAGGAAGATCAGATTTCTGCTAAGCCTTCAAGGATGGGTAGAACTTGGATGGACAGAAAGTGAGAAAGCATTTGGAGTGGGGAAGGGAGAACAACATACATAATGAGGACAGTGACAGAATAACAAAAAAAAGGCTACCAAGACCTAGCCAAAGCATTCATGAACTCATAAACTTTGCCTGATATCCAGGAATAATAAGAAACTTCTCATCTCTACTTGCAAGAATCAATAGGCATCTCATTGGCTGAAAGGGCAAGTCACTAACAGGTCTAGAGTGTCTACCCTGCCAGACACTACAAGAAAAACATCACGTACAGCAACAGTCATCTATTCACATCCTCTGACATGACTTTAGCATTCAGATGGCCCACTTTTTTTTTTTTTAATTTTAACTTCTGCTTTATTTTTATTTTTTTAAAACATCTTTATTGGAGTATAAATGCTTTACAATGGTGTGTTAGTTTCTGCTTTATAACAAAGTGAATCAGTTATACATCTACATATGTCCCCATATCTCTTCCCTCTTACGTCTCCCTCCCTCCCATCCTCCCTATCCCACCGCTCTATGTGGTCACAAAGCACCAGGCTGATCTCCCTCTGCTATGCAGCTGCTTCCCACTAGCCATCAATTTTACATTTGGTAGTGTATATATGTCCATGCCACTCTCTCACTTTGTCCCAGCTTACCCTTCCCCCTCCCCGTATCCTCAAGTCCATTCTCTAGTAGATCTGTGTCTTTATTCCCGTCTTGTGCCTAGGTTCTTCATGACCACTTTTTTTATTTTTTTAGATTCCATATATATGTGTTAGCATACGGTATTTGTTATTCTCTTTCTGACTTACTTCACTCTCTAAAACAGACTCTAGGTACATCCACCTCACTACAAATAACTCAATTTCATTTCTTTTCATGGCTGAGTAACATTCAATTGTACACATGCGCTGAATCATCTTTATCCATTCACCTGTTGATGGACACTTAGGTTTCTTCCATGTCCTGGCTATGGTAAACAAAGCTGCAATGAACACTGTGGTACATGACTCTTTTCGAATTACGGTTTTCTCAGGGTATGTGCCCAGTACTGGGATTGCTGGGTCGTATGGTAGTTCTATTTTTCGTTTTTTAAGGAACATCCATATTGTTCTCCATAGTGGCTGTATCAATTTACATTCCCACCAACAGTACAAGAGGGTTCCCTTCCCTCCACACCCTCTCTAGCATTTATTGTTTGTAGATTTTTTGAATGATGGCCATTCTGACCGGTGTAAGATGATATCGCACTTTAGTTTTGATTTGCATTTCTCTAATGATTAATGATGTTGAGAATGCCTTCATGTGTTTGTTGGCAATCTGTATATCTTCTTTGGAGAAATATCTATTTAGGTCTTCTGCCCATTTTTTGATTGTGTTGTTGTTTTTTTTTTGATATTGAGGTGCATGAGCTGCTTGTAAATTTTGGAGATTAATCCTTTGTCTGTTGCTTCATTTGCAAAAATTTTCTCCCATTCTGAGGGTTGTCTTTTGGTCTTGTTTATGGTTTCCTTTGCTGTGCAAAAGCTTTTAAGTTTCATTAGGTCCCATTTGTTTATTTTTGGTTTTATTTCCATTTCTCTAGGAGGTGGGTCGAAAAGGATCT
>NC_041234.1:80349371-80350586 GCF_002837175.3 Physeter macrocephalus | reverse complement strand
CCTGATTCCTCCAGCTCCATTTTTCTTTCTCAAGATTGCTTTGGCTATTCGCGGTCTTTTGTGTCTCCATACAAATTGTGAAATTTTTTGTTCCAGTTTGGTGAAAACTGCCAGTGGTAGTTTGATAGGGATTGCACTGAATCTGTAGATTTCTTTGGGTAGTATAGTCATTTTCACAATCTTGATTCTTCCAATCCAGGAACATGGTATATCTCTCCATCTGTTTGTATCATCTTTAATTTATTTCAGCAGTGTCCCTGATTCCTCCAGCTCCATTTTTCTTTCTCAAAAATGCTTTGATTATTCAGAGTCTTTGTGTTTCCATACAAATTGTGATTTTTTTCTATTAATTCAGTGAAAAATGCCATTGGCAGTTAGTTAGGGATTGCATTGAAAATGTAGACTGTTTCAGGTAGTATAGTCATTTTCACAATCTTGATTCCTACAATCCAGGAACATGGTATATCTCTCCATCTGTTTGTATCATCTTTAATTTATTTCAGCAGTGTCATAATTTTCTGCATACAGGTCTCTTGTCTCCTTAGATAGGTTTATTCCTGGATATTTTATTCTTTTTGTTGCAATGGTAAATGGGAGTGTTTTCTTAATTTCACTTTCAGATTTTTCATCATTAGTGTGTAGGAATGCAAGAGATTTCTGTGCATTAATTTTGTATCCTGCTAGTTTACCAGATTCATTGATTAGCTCTAGTAGTTTTCTGGTAGCATCTTTAGGATTCTTTATGTATAGTATCATGACATCTGCAAACAGTGACAGGTTTACTTCTTCTTTTCCTATTTGGATTCCTTTTATTTCTTTTTCTTCTCTGATTGCTTTGGCTAAAACTTCCAAAACTATATTGAATAATAGTGGTGGGAATGGGCAACCTTGTCTTGTTCCTGATCTTAGTGGAAATGGTTTCAGTTTTTCGCCATTGAGGATGATGTTAGCTGTGGGTTTGTCATATATGGCCTTTATTACGTTGAGGTAAGTTCCCTCTATGCCTACTTTCTGCAGGGTTTTTATCATAAATGGGTGTTGAATTCTGTCAAAAGCTTTCTTTGCATCTATTGAGATGATCTTGTTTTTTCTCCTTCAATTTGTTAATATGGTTTATCACATTGATTGATTTGTGTATATTGAGGAATCCTTGCATTCCTGGGATAAACCCCACTTGATCATGGTGTATGATCCTTTCAATGTGCTGCTGGATTC
>NC_041234.1:80267264-80348859 GCF_002837175.3 Physeter macrocephalus | reverse complement strand
AGATGTTTCTTGTTTCTTAAGGTAGGATTGTATTGCTATAAACTTCCCTGCTAGAAGTGCTTTTGCTGCATCCCATCGGTTTTGGGTCATCGTGTTTTCATTGTCATTTGTTTCTAGGGTTTTTTTTTGTTTTTTTGTGTTTTTTTTTTTTTTTTCGGTACACGGGCCTCTCACTGTTGTGGACTCTCCCGTTGTGGAGCACAGGCTCCGGACACGCAGGCTCAGCGGCCCTGGCTCATGGGCCTAGCCGCTCTGTGGCATGTGGGATCCTCCCG
This sequence comes from Physeter macrocephalus, assembly GCF_002837175.3. NCBI lineage: Eukaryota > Metazoa > Chordata > Mammalia > Artiodactyla > Physeteridae > Physeter > Physeter macrocephalus. The sequence continues at coordinate 80,348,584 of NC_041234.1, read as the reverse complement.
GACCGGGGCACAAACCCACGTCCCCTGCATCGGCAGGAGGACTCTCTACCACTGTGCCACCAGGGAAGCCCATGTTTCTAGCTGTTTGTGGTTTTTTTTTGTGTTACGTGGGCCTCTCACTGTTGTGGCCTCCCTTGTTGTGGAGCACAAGCTCCAGACGCGCAGGCTCAGCGGCCATGGCTCACGGGCCCAGCCACTCCGCGGCATGTGGGATCTGCGGCATGTGGGATCTTCCCAGACCGGGGCACGAACCCGTGTCTCCTGCATCGGCAGGCGGACTCTCAACCACTGCACCACCAGGGAAGCCCTAGGTATTTTTTGATTTCCTTTTTGATTTCTTCAGTGATCTCTTGGTTATTAAGCAGTGTATTTTTCAGCCTCCATGTGTTTGTATTTTTTGCAGAGTTTTTCCTGTAATTGATATCTAATCTCATAGCATTGTGCTCTGAAAAGATACTTGATACGATTTCCATTTTCTTAAATTTACCAAGGCTTGATTTGTGACCCAAGATATGATCTATCCTGGAGAATGTTCCATGAGCACTTGAGAAAAAAGTGTATTCTGTTGTTTGGGGATGGAATGTCCTATAAACATCAATTAAGTCCATCTTATTTAATGTATGATTTAAAGCTTGTGTTTCCTTATTTATTTTCATTTTGGATGATCTGTCCATTTGTTAAAGTGGGGTTTTAAAGTACCCTACTATGATTGTGTTACTGTCGATTTCCCCTGTTATGGCTGTTAGTATTTGTCTTATGTATTGAGGTGCTCCTATTTTGAGTGCATAAATATTTACAATTGTTATATCTTCTTCTTGGATTGATCCCTTGATCATTATGTACTGTCCTTCTTTGCGTCTTGTAATAGTCTTTGTTTTAAAGTATATTTTGTCTGATATGAGAATTGCTACTCCAGCTTTCTTTTGATTTCCTTTTGCATGGAATATCTCTTTCCATCCCCTCACAGATGGCCCACTTTTGTATGTTGGAAAAAATGCTAAGACAGATTCAGTCCTCATGCCAGAATAATATCTTAATAAGCTATAATGTTTCTTGGTTACTTAAAGCAGAGTTTGCCTTCTTCCTTTTTTTTTTTTGATTTATTGGAAGCTAATCAATTGGGCTTTGAATTGTATTAGATAGAACTTGTATGCATGAATAACTTCTTATTTCAGCAGTATCAAAATCCATAGTCATTGTATTTGCTACAGATCAGAAGCTCTGTGTTCCCATTTACAATATATTTTGCCATACCTCAAATAAATCCTAAATATACACATTGATTGCTTCAGTTTCTTTATATTCTGTTATTGTAATGCTCTTTTGCTAGATTGTAAGGATCATCGTTATTCTGTGACTCCACATTCCTCACTCAAAGCAGATTAAGGCACTTATGGCTTTACCAGGCTTTGAACAGGTTAGAAGTATGATTGACTTTTGCCAAAATGAGAGATAAATGAAATTCTGAATAAAGTAAATGCTGATTTAACTTAAAGACCTCCTTGTTGCTCTTTTGAATACTTCTATGATTTCCGCTATGACTGAACCACCAGATCTTGTGCATTGCCTGGATCTTGAATGTGTAGTTATACTGACTCAAACCTTTGCACAGACCTCTGCATCTAGCCAAAGCCTTAATTCTCCTGGTCTTGACCTCTTGTCCTGCCTGCATCACTGATCACCATCTACTGTTTCTGCATGCTACAACGTTTAAGTTCTATGTTTATAGTGACATATTATTCAGGCTAAGATTGTTAATATCATAATCACCAACACTAACAGCATAATTATTATGCTATTCCCCAAGAAGCTTTAGGCTCTTGGCAAGATATAGCCAGATTCTGAACATACTTGCTTGTTCTTGAGCAGTGGTTAAACAGTTTTTGAGGGGAAAAGTCTATTTTCTTAATTGCCTTAGGAAGTTACCTTTGTTTCTGGTATCATAGTGCTCCTACAAGATAGAGAGCAGCACAAGAAAACTCAGAGGCCTAGAACTGTATAGTAACTTCACGGCACATACACTGTTTTGGTATCATATCGCTAAAATATATTTGATAATTGAAGAGTGAAAGGCACAGAGGAGAAAATAAGTTCCGGGAATAACTGATGATAAGAGTGATCAAATTCTGGCTGTTGAAAACAGTTAAATAAAATTTGGTGTGGGTATTCTAGTCAATTAGGAAAGTTGACTTGGGCAACAAGTTCCACAAGGAGGAGAAAAGGGTTATGATATAGGATCACTTCCCTGCCTGAAGCCTATATAATATATTGAGAAAGAGAATACTAACACATGACAATTAACAGCTAATAATGGAAATTGTCATTACCATAAATCTGGAATCACAATTGTAAGTGCTATAGTTCAGAGGAGATTACTGAGGGCTGATCTAGTCAAGAATGTCTTCATGGACAGCAAGGTTTGGATTGGGTCTTGCAGGGTTTAGATTAGTGTGGAAGAGAGGATAATTATTCCATCTAAGGAAAACAAGGCAAAAGGGAATTCACTGTGCTTCTAGGACAATGAGGAAGTTAGCCTAACTACAGCAAATGGTGCACGATGGGAAACAACGGTAAGTGAGCATGTATACGGAGTGTCTTAGTCAAGCTAAAGAAGTTTGACTTATTGTAAGAGGAACAAATCACTGAAGATGTTGAGGATAAGAACCTGACACAATGAAAGCACTCTTTGAGAAAGATGCCACAGCTACCAGTTATGCAAAGTCCTACCCTGAACAACAGGCTCACACCTACTGACTCCAATTTAATCATATTTAAAATCACAGATATATAAATGTGGCAGTCCTTGCAACTTTTGGCAAAATTGTCATTTCAGGCATGAGAGGTCAGTATACACAAAAAGTTACTATAAATCATGCTAACTGCAATATATGTACTACATATTTACCCAGAAGACAGAAAGGAAAGAATGAATCAGTCAAGGGTAATGAAGCACAACATTACTGGCAATAAATGGAAAAGAAAAGCAGTGTTAAGAGGTAGGGAATCAACTATTTAAATCTGGTTGAACAGACAGAAGAAGTAGGTTATAGGCTTGTGTTCTCACCTCAACTCCTTATACTTGAATACAGTGCCATGTTATTCCAATTGTTACTAAATAATTCAGTTTCAGCCACAAAGAATGAACTCTCTAGTTCATTCTGGAATCAAAGATGAAAAAAATAATAAAAATTAAATTAGAGGGGGAAGAAGCAGTAGTTACAATTCAGCTCATAAATAAAACGAACTTTGGAGAAAAATGAAAACTTTAAAATAGATTTTTTTAAACCAAATGCATAAACACAGGAACAGATTGGTGACTGCCAGAGGTGGGGGTGGGTGGGTGAAGGGGATCAAAAGATACAAACTTCCAGTTATAAAATAAGTAAGTCCTGGGGATGAAATTTACAATATGACTATAATTAATAATATTGGATTATATATTTGAAAGTAGCTAAGAGAATAGATCTTGAAAGCTTTCATCACACACACAAATATAATTTGTAACTATGTCTGGTGATGGATGCTAACTAGCCTTATTGTGGTAATCATTTCACAATATATACAAGTATTGAATCATTATGTTGTGCACCTGATACTATTTTAATGTTATGTGAGTTGATCTCAATTAAAAAAATAAATAAAACAGACTTTCTTTCCCGTCCTATATTTTAAAAGTAGCTTTGCATTTTGACAACAAATGGAGTATGACAATGAAACAGAGGTTATTAGCATGAATCACTGTATTTGTCTAGCAGGTCCAGAATTAAGCATTCCGTCACATTAAACCAACATTATAAGGAGAGAAATAAAGAAATGCTATACTATGGTAATGTTTCCCTAGAGTATAAGAGTAGAACTGATACAAAGAGTACCAAATAACTTCAACTAAAATGCTGGCAAACTGAATCTAGCAATATATAAAAATAGTTCTATACCATGACCCCGTGGGATTTATCCCAGGGATGCAAGGTGGATTTAACATCTGGAAATCAAGTATTTTAGTACATCATATCAATAGAATATTTAAAAATCACATGATCCTATCAATAGACTTAGAAAAAGTATCTGACAAAATCTAACACTCTTTCATGATAAAAAATACTCAACAAACAAGGGATAGGAGGGAACTTTCTCAATCTGATAAAGAGCATCTATGCAAAAGCCACATCTAACATCATACTTAATAGTGAAAGACTGGATGCTTTCCCAGTAAGATCAGGAACAAGACAAGTATTTCTTCTGTTACCACTTCAATATTGTTACTGGAGGTTCTAGCCAGGGCAATTAGACAAGAAAAAAAATAAAAGTTTTACTTCCTTCCCAATGTGGATACTTTTCTCTATTCACAAATGACATTGTATACAGAAAGGAAATACTAAGGAATCCACTAAGAAACTATTAGTACTAATAAATTAGTTCAGCAAGGGTACAGGATACAGGAACAATATACAAAAACTAATTATTTCTATATACTATCGATGAACAGTGTGAAAATGAAATTAAGAAAACAATTCCATTAACAAAAGCATAAAAAAGAATAAAATACTTCAGAGTAAATTTAACAAAGTGAACGACATACAATGAAAACTACAAAACATTATTGTAAGAAATTACAGAAGATCTAAATAAATGGAAAATCATACCATAATCATGGATTAGAAGACAACATTGTTAAGATGGCAATACTAACCAAACTGATCTACAGATTAAGTGTAATCATTATCAGAATCTCTGATGGCTTCTTTATATAAATTGACAAAATTATTATAAAATTCACACAAAATTGCAGGGGAAGCAGAACAGCCAAAACCATCCTGGAAAAAAAGAATAAAGCAGGAGGATTACACTTCCCAATTCCAAAACTTACTACAAAAAAGGGTAGTCAAGATGTTTTATTGGCACAAGGACAGACAAACAGATGAATGGAACAGAAGATATAATCTGGAAATTAACCCATATGTATATAACTAAGTGACTTTTTTTTTTTTACAAGGATGCCAAGACCATTCAACAGGTAAAGAAAAGTCTTTTCTACAAATGGTGCTAGGACAACTGCAAAAGATATGCAAAAGAATGAAGTTGGATCCTTACTTCACATCACATAAAAAATTAACTCAAAATGGATCAAAGACCTAAATGTAAGTGCAAAAACTATAAACCTTTTGAAAGATAACATAGGGGGAAAGTCTTCATGATCTTGTATTTGGCAACGATTCTTAGCTATAACACCAAAAGTATGAGTGACAAAATAAAAATATAGGTAAATAGGACTTCATCAAAATTTAAAGGAGGACAGTATGGAGGTTCTTTAATAAACTAAAAATAGAGCTACCATATGATACAGCAATCACACTCCTGGCTGTATATCCAGAGAAAACCATAGTTCAAAAAGATACATGTACCCCAATGTTCATTGCAGCACTATTTACAACAGCCAGGACATGGAAGCAACCTAAATGTCCAACGATGGAGGAATGGATAAAGATGATGTGGTACATATATACAATGGAATATTACTCGGCCATAAAAAAGAACGAAATAATCCCATTTGCAGCAACATGGATGGACCTAGAGATTGTCATACTGAGTGGAGTAAGTCAGACAGAGAAAGACAAATATCATATGATATCAATTATACGTGAAATCTTAAAAAATGGTACAAATGAACTTATTTACAAAACAAAAAAAGAGTCACAGGTGTAGAAAACAAACATGGTTACCAAGGGGGAAATGGGGGGGAGGGATAAATTGGGAGATTGGGATTGGCATATACATACTAACTATATATAAAATAGATAACTAATAAGAACCTACTGTATAGCACAGAGAACTCTACTCAATACTCTCTAATGATCTATATGGGAAAAGAATCTAAAAAAGATTGGATATAGGTATATGTATAACTGATTCAATTTGCTGTACAGCAGAAACTAACACAACATTGTAAATCAACTATACGCCAATAAAAATTAATTTTAAAAAATTTAAAACTTTTCTAATTCAAAGGCCAGCATCAATAAAGTGAAAATACAGCCCATAGAATGAGAAAACACTTGTGTAAATAATATATCTGATAAGGGACTTGCACCAATAATATATTTAGAACCCTTATATGTCAAAAATAAAAAGGCAGATAATCCAATTTTAAAACGTGCAGAAGATTTGAACAAACATTTCTCCAGAGAAGATATACAAATAACCAATAAACCCGTGCAAAGATGCTCAACATCATAAGTCATCAGGGAAATAAAATCAAAACACAATAAGACACCACTTTAAATCCAGGAGGATGGCTAGAAACAAAGTTAGATAAACAACAAATGTTGGTGAGAATGTGGAGAAATTGGAACATTGTAAATCAACTATACGCCAATAAAAATTAATTTTAAAAAATTTAAAACTTTTCTAATTCAAAGGCCAGCATCAATAAAGTGAAAATACAGCCCATAGAATGAGAAAACACTTGTGTAAATAATATATCTGATAAGGGACTTGCACCAATAATATATTTAGAACCCTTATATGTCAAAAATAAAAAGGCAGATAATCCAATTTTAAAACGTGCAGAAGATTTGAACAAACATTTCTCCAGAGAAGATATACAAATAACCAATAAACCCGTGCAAAGATGCTCAACATCATAAGTCATCAGGGAAATAAAATCAAAACACAATAAGACACCACTTTAAATCCAGGAGGATGGCTAGAAACAAAGTTAGATAAACAACAAATGTTGGTGAGAATGTGGAGAAATTGGAACACTCATATACTGCTGATGGGAATGCAAAATGGTGCAGCATCTTTGGAAAACAGCCTGGCAATTCCTCAAGTGATTAAAAAGAGTTACTATACGACCCAGTAATTCCATTCCTAGGTATACAAACAAGAAAGTTGAAAACATATCTGCACAGAAACTTGTACACAAATGTTTATAGTAGGATTATTCACAATTGCCAACAGATAGAAACAACCCAAATGTTCATCAAGAGACAAATGGATAAACAAAATATGGTATATCTGTATAACAGAATATTACTCAGCCAGAGAAAGGAATGAAGCACTGATATATATATGCTACAATACAGATGAACGTTAAAAACATTACGCTAAGTGAAAGAAGCCATTCACAAAAGCCCACATAATATATGATCTCATTCGTATGAAAGTAAAGACTATGGAAATCAATAGAAACAGAAAGTAGATTACTGGTTGCTTAGGGCCAAGTGTGGGGGATGAGGAGGTAGGGGGTGATAGCTAAAGGGTATAGGGTTTCTTTGTAAGATGACAGATATATTCTAATACTGACTGTGGTGATGCTTGCACATATATGGGACTATACTAAAATCCCACTGGATTGTAGACTTTAAGTGGGTGAATGGCACGGTATATGAATTATATCTCAATAAAGGAATTTTTAGGAAAAGAGGACCAAATAAAAGAAAGCAACAAGTGAGAGCCACATCTGTTTTTTGAGATAGTGTTGGTTGAGGGGAAGAATGCTGATGGTCTGTGATGGCATTTTTATGTAAGGGGAACGGCCTCCTTTGCATTGCCCTGACTGAAGTGGGAATATCAAAAACAAATCTTAGTTCTGTGCAAAATCTGTCTTTAAAGGACTTCTGCAAATGGGTTGTAGAGCAAAATGTTTACCTAAAGTTACCATAGAAGAGTTTCATTTAATCAAACTGTCTGTCTTCTTCCAGTCAAAGGCAAACAGGAAGTCATATTACTGCATTGAGTAATGCTTCTAAAGAGAACTCATTCTAGGATGCACTTGATGCTAATGTCACACTCTTTTAACCATTAAAGCAGTGGGTCACAATAATATATTCTAGTCTTTGGGTAGCTACTGTGTCTGCAGTTTCTCTCTCTGCATTAAGGTAATAGTGGTTCCCTTCCCCAAGAAGGCTATTGCTCATATAATTGCAAACACAGACTTTTTTTTTTTAAACAAACACCATTCATGGGTATCAGAGAACAGGGTAGTTTCAGTCAGAATAGTTAAGACAAGAAGTGACATCAGCACCTACCATTTCATTTTTCAACAATCTGAGAGGACCACCAACATTTCCAAGCACCCTCTTGAGTCAAGAACTGATCAAGTTCTAACACGAACATGAATAAGAAAAAAAAATACCTTCTTTTCTTTCCATTAAGAGCCACCTTTTTATTTTTAATTTTGTCATATTTATTTTGGCTCAAGTCCCCATTCCTTTCTCCTCTCTCTCTCTCTCCCTAGAGGAAAGTGTATATGCCATGCAAGTTCTGTGCTTCATTATATGAATGGTAAACAAAAGCAATATTGTCTTTACTGTTGCTTCTCATATCTTAATGAAAATAAATTGTTTCATAATTAGGGTGACTGTATAATGTACCATTCCAGCCAGACATTTTGAGAGTGACACCATTAATAACTATACCAGGGTAAAGGCATGAACTGGAGATGTTCCAGGCCAAATGGGATGTATGATCATCCTTCTGGCACTGCACATATCCTTTTTTCTATAAAGTATTTTTTTAGTTTCTTAATTTTATTTTCTAAATTAACATATGGGGAAATTGAGGTTTTTTTGTTGTACAGTTCTATGAATTTTAATACATGTGTAAATGTAATCAACACCACAATCAAGATACAGAACAGTTCCATCATCCCAAAACACTACCTTATGCTACCGCTTTGTAGTCACATCCTCCCTCCACTCCTAAACATGGCAACCACTCTGTCACTATAGTTTTGTCTTTTTGAGAATGTCATATAAATGAAATTTTGAAGTATATAACCTTTTGAGACTGGCTCTTTTCATTGAGCATGTTGCCTTTGGGATTTATCAATGTTGATGCATGTATCAAAAGTTCACTTTCTTTCTTACTGCTGAGTAGTATTCCATTATGTGAATATACCGCAATATGTTTTATCCATTCATCTGTTGTTGACGGACATTTGGGTTGCTTCCGATTTTGTCTCATTATTAATAAAGCTCTCTACACATTCATGCACAGGTTTGTGTGCAAACACAAGTTTCCATTTCTCTGGGATAAAAACCTAGAAGTGCAACTGCTGGGTGGTATTGGAATTGCATATAAGAATATAAGAAACTGCCAAACTGTTTTCCAGAGCAACTGTACCATTTTACATTCTTACTGGCAACATATGAAAGTTTCAATTACTCTGCATTCTCACTGACACTGGTATTATATTTTTAAATATTATTATTGTAGCCATTCTGATAGGTTTGTAGTGGTATCTAAGTGTGGCTTTAATTTGTATTCACTTAATGGCTAATGACACTGAGCATCTTTTCTTGTATTTATTTGCCAATCTGTTTATCTTCATCTTCTTTGTAGAGTATCCATTCAAATCTTTTCCCGTTTTTACTTGGGTTGTTGGTTTTCTTATTGTTGTGTTTTGAGATTTTTAAAAATATATTCTAGATACAAGTACTTTATCAGATATGTGATTTGCAAATATAACACCCAGTCTGTGGCTTGTCTCTTCATTCTCTTCACAGTGTCTTTCCCAGAGGAAAAATTTATAATATTGATGAAGAACTGTTTCCCTAAGAACTCCAGGTCATAACGATAAACTCCTATGTACTATTCTAGAAGTTTTATGGTAATATGTTTTGTATTTGTATCCAGAAACTTTGCTGAATTATTTTTAGTTCTAACAGTTTACCTGAAGATTATTTAAATTTTTCTATAAAGACAATCATTTTCTAACAGTTTTGGTTTGTTTTCTTTTCCAATACCTGTAATTTTTTTTTTTTTTTTTTTTTTTTTTTTGTGGTATGCGGGCCTCCCTCTGCCGTGGCCTCTCCCGTTGCGGAGCACAGGCTCCGGATGCACAGGCCCAGCGGCCATGGCTCACGGGCCCAGCTGCTCCGCGGCATGTGGGATCCTCCCAGACCGGGGCGCGAACCCGGTTCCCCTGCATCGGCAGGCGGATGCGCAACCACTGCGCCACCAGGGAAGCCCCCAATACCTGTAACTTTTATTTATTTTTCTTTTCTTATTGCCTGTTGCATGAAGGTAATGATAGTTGGTAACATTATTTTATTCCAAATATTCATTGGTCAATAATATTTACCCAATTTTAAAAGTCCTATTGTATTCCTAGTTAGCTAGAAGTTTTTTAATCATAAAATGATATTGAAATATTAAATGTTTCTTAAATCCACTGAAATGGTTATATGACTTTTCTTCTTTTAGGTGATCAAGGACATTAATATTTTTAAAAGTTAAAATATTCTTTAATATTTCTGGTATAAATCCAAATTGACATGAGGTGATATTTCATTAATCAAATCCATTAATGGATTTAATTTGCTGATATTTATGATTTTTTTGCATCCATGTACATAAGTGAGGTAATCCTGTAGTTTATATTTCTCAAAGTATATCTGCCTAATTTGGGTGACAAGATTATATTATTCTCTAAAAGTTAGCAGAGGGGAGTTTTCTTTCTTTGTCTATTCTCTGAAAGAGTTTGTATACAATAAAGATTATCTATTCCTTGAAAATATGGTAAACTGACATGAAATCCTCTAGACCTGGGGATAATTTTTGTACCAGATTTTTGACTACTGATAGAATTTCTTTACTGGTTATAGATTTATTTGGATCATTTATTTCCCTGAGACAGATTTAATAAGTTTTATTTTTTGCATGAAGTGTCCATTTGTGTAATTCTCAGATTTATTTACAAAGCTATTCAAGGTATTGTTATTATGCTTTTAAACTCAATCATATTTATGACAGTGTTTTCTTTTTCATTCCTGTTATTGATCATTTATCAATTCTTTTTGTAAAATCAATATTATGATAAGTTTATTTTGTTAGTCTTGTCTACTATTCAAAGACCAGATTTTGGTTTTGTTGATCTTATTGTTTTTTTGTTTTTTATTTTATTAATTTGTAACTTTATTTTCCTCCTTTTTGGGGGGAGAGGTCAACTCTGTTCATTTTGTAACTCTTAAAGTGGACACAGTTTGTTAATGTTAGTTTTCCTTCTCTTCTTACACATTCATCTGAAGCTAAAATTTTCTAAATGTGGCTTTAGGAGCATCTCATAAGTTTTAGTAAGTGGCGTCATCATTGTTGTTCAAGTCTCAATGATTTATAATTTACCATATGTTTTTTTTCTTAACCAATGGATTAAAGAGTATTTTTTTAAATTTCAAAATGTACTAGTTTTTTTGCCACTTAAAATTGATGTATATCTTTATTACAGGGCAGTCAGAGAAAGTGGTTTTCATGTAGACTTTGGGTGTTTTTGAGATTTCATTGTAACCTTGTACAGTCAATTTTTAGAAATAGTTGATGTATAATTGAAAAGAAAAATCATGATATCTAATTATTGTACCTAGAGTTCTAGTTATGTTCACTAGATCAAGTTTGCTCTCTAACTGTACTAATTTTTTCCCTGCTTGTTCTATTAACTACTGAGGTAGGTATGTTAAAATCTTCAAATATGAACGTGAATATGTCAATATTTCCTTGTATTTATGTCAAATCTTGCTATATATATTTGAGGCTAGGTTGTTTCAAAAATATATCTTCCTAGTTAGTTTGCCTCTGTATCATTAAAAAGTGAACCTCCTTATCACTAAAAGTTATTTTGCTTTAAATACATTTTTTTTGGTGACCAACATTTTTTAATTTTAAAAGCTTTTTTAGTATTAGTATTCTACAAAAGAAAAATAGAGTTTGATATTTCTCATTAATTTTCTGTCCTGTATTCATGAGATATGTCACTTGGAAACATTCAATCTTTTGATAAAGGCTGTGACTTGATTTCTCACTTTATATGACTAATGGAAATAGTCAAATAATGTACTAGTTTATGAACTTCATAGCTTAATGATTGTAAAACACCTTTTGAATTTGGATGAAAACTCTAGTTGGAATTGTTTGTTTTTACATCTTTATTAGAGTATAATTGCTTTACAGTGTTGTGTTAGTTTCTGTTGTATAACAATGTGAATCAGCTATATGTATACATATATCCCCAGATCCCCTCCCTCTTGCATCTCCCTCCCTCCCACTCTCCCTATCCCACCCCTCTAGGTGGTCACCAAGCACCGAGCTGATCTCCCTGTGCTATGCAGCTGCTTCCGACTAGCTATCTATTTTACATTTGGTAGTGTACATATGTCAACCCTACTCTTTCACTTCGTCCCAGCTTCCTCTTCCCCACCCCACCCCACCCCCTGTCCTCAAGTCCATTCTCTACATCTGTGTCTTTATTCCTGTCCTGATGCTAGGTTTATCTTATATCACCATCTCAGTGCCAGCTTTCTTTAGCTATTCTATGCCTCAACCTTTCGTTTTTATCCATTTATGTCCAACTCTTCCATGTTTTGCTTCCCATTTACCCCTTGTCTTTAGAATATAGATAATTAAGTTTTTTCATTATGAACTTCTATGCCCTTAATGGAAGAATTTAGGCCTTTAACATTTATTGTACTTATATACTTGAATTTTTTTCAACCATTTTATTTTGTTTTATTTACCATGTTTTTACTTTTCTTCCCCTCCTTCCTCCTTTATATCATATTTATTAAGTTTTTATCCATACAGTTCCCTTCTGTCAATCTCGACTGGTTCGGCTATAAATATTCTATTTAAATTCTTTTGTCGATTACCATCAAATATTTAACATGCATACTGACTTAAAGACTAAAGTTGATCTATATTTCTACTCTTTCTCCCAGACTATAATACAAGAGACAGAAAAACGCAACTCTAACATACTCATCTATTATTATTATATACTTATCTACCATTATTGTTTTCAAGTGTTTTAATCTATTTTGTCATTTATACTAGTTTTGGTGGCTTTTTTTTTGTTTTTTGTTTTTTTTGGCCACGCCACACAGCTTGTGGGATCGTACTTCCCCAACCAGGGATTGAACCCGGGCCCACAGCAGTGAAAGCTCCATGTCCTAACCACTGGATCGCCAGGGAAGTCTATATTAGTTTTCTATGGCTGCCATAACAAAGTAGCACAAACTAAGTGGCTTAAATAACAGAAATTTTCCTCACAGTTCTGGCAGGGCCATGGTCGCTCTGAAGGCACCAGAGAAGGATTTGTGTCCCAGCCTTGCTCCTAATTTCTGGTATTTCCAGGCTGTGGCAGCATAACTCCATTCTTCACATGATGAAGTATTTGTGTATGTGTCTGTGTGTCCAAATTTCCCCTTTTTATAAGGATGCCATTCATATTGTATTAGGGACCCACCCTACTCCAGTATGACCTCATCTTAACTAGTTATATCTGCAACAATCCTATTTCCAAATATGATCAAATTGTGAGGTACTGGAGGGGCTTAGGACCTCAACATATGAATTTTGGGTGTGGTGGATATAATTCAACCCATATCATGCTTACAATCTGTCATTTAATCGCTAATGTTATTGCTGTTTTCTATAATCTGTACTTGTTTGGATTTACCTATCTTTACAAATTTCAATGTTCACCATTGCTTTGTGCATCTCATTGTTTCTGCATTCTATTTTCCTTTGCCTGGCATATATATATATATATATATATATATATATATATATAATATATATGTGTATATATATGTATATGTACATAGGTATATTAGTTCTTTCACTATCTAAGAGTAGGAAATTTGCTTAGTCTTCAGCTAAATTTGCACTTATTTTGCCCATACTCTTTTATGATATTTACAAGGTATCGAAACTCTAGATAAATAGTTACTTTCCTCAGCACTCTGATATTTTCCTTTGCCTGGCGCATATATATATATATATATATATATATATATAATATATATGTGTATATATATGTATATGTACATAGGTATATTAGTTCTTTCACTATCTAAGAGTAGGAAATTTGCTTAGTCTTCAGCTAAATTTGCACTTATTTTGCCCATACTCTTTTATGATATTTACAAGGTATCGAAACTCTAGATAAATAGTTACTTTCCTCAGCACTCTGAGGATATTCCTTTCTCTTTTGGCCTCAATTAGTTTTGTCTTGCAGTTCATAGTTGGTGTATTGCTTCTTTATAGGTAATGTCTTTTCTTTTTGGTGGATTTTTAACATTTTAAATTTTTCTATGGGGTTCTCTAGTTTCATTACAAGATTACGATATGTAGTTTATTTTTTATGTATCCTGCTTGATGCTTCCTGAATTTCTTAAATCTACATCGTATCTTTCATCAGTCTTGGAAAGTTATCAGCCATTATCTCTTTAAATATTTCTTCTCCTCCATGTTCTAATTATTCTTTTAGAATCTCTTTTAGATATATGTTGAATCTTCTCATTCTCATGTCTCTTTAGCTCAGGTTTTGTCATCTCTTTATCCCTCTCTGCTGCATTATGGATGATTGCCTTAATCCAGTTAATAACTTAATAATTTCTACTAACTTTATATTATCTGATGATTAGCAAAAAAATCATAATTTTCTTTTTTTAACATCTTTATTGTAGTATAATTGCTTTACAATGGTGTGTTAGTTTCTGCTTTATAACAAAGTGAATCAGCTATACATATACCTATATCCCCATACCCCATACCTCTTGTGTCTCCCTCCCACCATCCCTATCCCACCCCTCTAGGTGGTCACAAAGCACCAAGCTGATCTCCCTGTGCTATGTGGCTGCTTCTCACTAGCTATCTATTTTACATTTGGTAGTGTATATATGTCCACGTCACTCTTTCACTTCCATTTCTAAAAGTTTATTTTCTTCTTTCGTAAATCCACCAGTCTTGTTTTAAAAGTCTCTTATTCAATTGTTAGGTTTCTGAGTTTTGAATTTTCTCTCGTATCTCTATTCTACTAACTGTATTTCTTGGAGATATAATCCTGTTGTTTGTTGTGTCTACTGACGTTCATTATGGTGTGCTATTTCCTCATGTGTTTGGTAACACTTTACTGTGAATTCATGTTTTAAAGGGCTATTTTTTTTTTCTGTAAGAATACTTTATTGCCTGTATTGCATGTTCCTCAAGAGTTATTTTGACTTTGCTTCTGCCTAGAATCCCAGGGGAGCCACCAGCTCAGAACCAATTTTTATGCTACTTTTCAGGTTTGGGGTGAGTTTTAAGCCAATGATTACAAATCTTCATGGGAGATTATTTGCCAGCCAAGTCTCAGGCAAAGAGCCAAGTTCCTTGTTTCTCCATGGGTATAAGTTTTTTTAAATTTTACTGAAGTTCATAAATTCAAGGGTACCAGCTATCCTCAGGGGTCTATAGCTCCCAAACCTCACTTCACAATGACCCAAGGCCTCATCTCCTTTGCTACATGGCCATTATAGCCCACATTCCTAGTTTACACAATCTGACCATGCTATACCCCACCCCTGGCAGTCATAGGTTTTCTTTCTTTCTTTTCTTTTTTTTTATTCTAGCAAGTTGGAATTTCTTGCTTGATCATGAGATGCTATATTTTATCAGAATTTCTAAGGGCTAGTAACAGGATGTTTATGTTGATCTGAAATATTTCTGAAAATTGACTATAATTTTATTTTAGCTGCCATATTTCTAGAAACTAACCATATTAATATTTTACAATTGGTCACAAAGCTTCACACGTTAGTTTTGTTTATATGCCCCTTCCCAGGACTCTAACTAGTAGTTTTAATTAACATACATTTAAGTTCAAGGATAGATCATGGGCACTGACCAATCAGAATGGGCACTGGTCCAATCAAAATGGATGTTAGTCATAAATAACTGGTATGACTGCACCTGTTTAATCTGGCTGCATACCAACCTGGGGAGAGGGGAATGACCATCCTACCATATCATGATAATGAACCTACATTCTCAGAGGCTTCCCTATTATTTACTTTCTCCATTATTATTACCATTAATAGTAAACTTGTTATATTTTGTAATCAACAGTAATAAGCCTTCTGACAACAAAATATGTCATTAGAATACATCCTATGCATTACATTACCATATATGCTTCTTTTTGCTATGAATCCCACACATTTGTCATTCTACTGGTCTCTATGCATATCCTGTGCATGTACTATTTGCTATTTGCTGATATTTATATGTCAGGTGATACTACTTATAGGCTTTTACCATAAAACAATACACAGAAAAATTATCTGATCTGCTTTACTATACAGTTTCCAAACATACTCTGTGCAAAAGTAATGTAATGAGAGACAAAGAAGTAACTTCCTCCTGTGGTTAAGTCGAAGCTCACTTATATTTTGAACACATGGGCATAGTTATCTCCTTAACTGAAGAAATTTTCTAGCACAAAACAAGGCTGATATTCACAATACAGGAATGCTGCAAGTAAAGAAAGTTGAGCAAAGTCAAACATCAGCCCTTCCTCCCTCCTGATACTCTCATCATAAACTAGGGGTCTGCAAACTATATCTGCAGGCCAAACCCAGCCCACTCCATGTTTTTGTATGGCCCATGAGCTAAGAATGTTTTCCACATTTTAAATGACCTAGAGAAAAAAAAAAGACTAGTTCATGACAAATGAAAATGCCATGAAATTTAAATTTTGTGTTCTTAACGTTTTATAGAAACACAACTATGCTCATTTGTTTACATGTTGCCCATGGTTGCTTTCACGCTACAATGGCAGAGTTGAATATTTGTAATAGAGGCTGTACGGCCTGAAAATCTAAAGTATTTACTATTTGGCCCTTTATAGAAATGTTTTCTGACCCCTGCTATGAACATTCACACCCTTTTACCAGAATCAGGAGTAGGTAGGGCTGAAGCTGGCAAGGTACTGAGCAAAGCACCTGTGAGCAAGGTAAGGAAATGCCATCACCTGAGCCCAGTCAAGAATAGCTATTAGAATAAGACATTGTGTTTTATATGTCGTCCAGAGAGAACAAAAAAGCCACCAAGAATGAGAGTGCACCCCAATTCCTATATAACCATGCTTGTCAAAATATGTGGCTGAATTCAAACCTATCTTTTTTAAATCCACACTTTGATAGCTGCAGCATTATGGTCAATAACTTTTATTGGGAATGAGTTTCCAAGTCTCAAAGAAGAGTGTCTGTAAAATTGCCCAGTTATTTGGTCATGTCTTTGTGTAGGTACTCCACTCACCTATATTTCTATGCATTCCTTTAAATTCTTCGCAGTTCATCAGGCAGTTAAGCTGAGAGTGTTCTATAATTGACCTGCTTGGAGGCTGTGCACAAACAAGTGCAGCAGGCATAAAAAGTAGACTTTTAGAAGAGCCCTACCATATAGCCATAGAGAGGCATCGTACAAGGTATAGCAAGGCTATTCTCTTTGCCACTGTTCTCAAAGTTTCAGGATGTCTAGAAAATATCATTTCCCTTCATCATTCACTACAGAAAGATCAGTCTTAAACTAATATAAACATGTTTTTTGAAAGTATGCTCTCAGCTGGTAAGCAGTTTGTGGGGTTACATATGATTTCTATCAATTGATTTCTCATGTTATGAAAGGAGGTATCTTTTCATTTGCCTTAAAATTGTTGAGATAAAATATGGGTCTTTTAGTTCTAATATACTAGGATTTAGTGAATGTGTACATACCTTCTGTGTTTCATTAATTATTTTACATGTTTTAATGATGTTCCGTTAGCCTTCATTTGTCCAGATTTAAAAGTCTCAATACTTTAGTTCATTTTGGATATCTCTAAATTACACTGGAAGTTTTCAGATGCTGTTACATCACTAATAAAACTCAGTGATGTGGGTTTGCCTCTAATTCTGGATTTTGTAAGAGATGTACCTATTGTAGTTTTCTCTGGACATTTTTCAACTCTGATGCATTTTTGAGATATGGCAACCAAAAATGAATGTAGCATTCTGGGGCATAAAATAAAATACTGTAAGAATGGGCTCAGATTGAGATCTTTTGATGTTGCACTGGGTATCAGCTTACCCTTCTCTGTTTAGTCCCCTGATAACATATTTATTTCTTTGCAGTTCTTATACACCTTAATTATGCCCTGTTTGGCTATCCCAGCAGGAATAGAAATCACACAGAAATAGCCAATGACCTTTGTGACCACCATTCCCTCCAGCAAGAAATCTGATCTTCCCTGAGGCAACTCGGGACATCTTGCATTGTATAAATGGCTTTAAGCAAAAGTTGCAACATGATACCTACACATTTAAAGACCTCTGGGTTGAGGTTCTTGCTAATAATAAAAATTATTTTATGGCACCTCACCTCTCTTACACATACGCTACAATAAGTTGCAAGAGGATGAATTGGTGAGTAAAGAGGGTTCAGTGTGGAAGTTAATGGGGTTGCTACTTAAATATTCATTCACTCTTTCAGCTGAGCGGTCTTGATCCCATCCCTAGCTTCAGCAATGTACCCTGATGGGTCTGAGTCAGAGTAATTCTATTCCCCTGCCGCATTAATTGGTTCAAGAATAGGTAACAGAGGAAGTCCACTGTTTTTGTCCAATGGCTAAAGGAGAGACACTCATTCTCTCTTTGAAATGTGAATATGAAAGTCGTAGCCCCAATTAATGCTGGAAACCAGCCTTATGTGATCATGAGAGTACCCAGCCAGAGGACAAATGAAAAAGTTAATACTAGCAAAAAGGTAGTCAAGAGAACAGAAGAGAAACAGAACTGGGGTTCTGACGAAACTACACATGAAGACTATTTCTGAATTTTTGAATCATATGAGCCAATGCACTCATAATTATACATAAGCTAGTTTTAGTTTTTTTCTATTCCTTTAACCAAAAAACATCCTAACTGACAGGCTCAGGTATAATTTGATATAAAATGTCAGTCATGTGTGAAAAATGATAAATCAATCAAATCCTATTTTCCCATGGACTTAACTTACCATTTCAGGGAAGTTTTGTCTTTGTTTCCAATGGACCATCGCTGACAGTTTTGAAATTTCTTTGCCTTTGCTCAACTCATGGTACATAGGTGCCTTTCAACTTGCTTATTCACCAAGAAGTATCACTATTTAAAAGCAGGAGTTGGAAACTACAGCTCACTATTTTTGTAAATAAAGTTTTATTGTAACATAGCTATGCCCATTCATTTATGTATTGTCAGTGGCTGCTTTCACACTACAATGGCACAACTGAGTAGTTGTGACAGAGACCATATCGCCCACAAAGCTAAAATATTCACTACCTGGCCCATTACAGAAAAAGTTTGCTGACCCTTGACTTAACCCTGAGGTAAATCATTTTTCAAAAACTAAGACTGCATATACCATGGGCACTCAGTACGTGTTTGTTGATTATCTGAACAAATGTTACCCCTTTCCTGATTTATTTTGTAAGTTTGGATTTTATACATTGATTTTGCTTAACATACTTTATAGATAAATGATCCAACTCCTTTTACTAAGTTAAGCATATTTCTCAGCTACTCCTCTCTAGGACTCTCAGCAAACTTGGCTCAATTCAGTTTAAAGAACTCACAAATAGATATGCCTGCCTTCCTCTTTTGTACAAACCCTTTGATCAACACTGTAAAGGAAGGAGTCAAAATTCTTTCAGGCAGATCCATTTAATATAACTTGCTATATACATCTTTTTTTTTTTTTTTTTTGGTATTCACCTATATCCAGTTTTCCTCCCTTTCTGGAAACACGGAGGAATGTATTTCTTAGGTCCACTCTGTCGCCCTTAAAGTTTGACAGGGCCAGGTAATTAGTTCTGTCCAATGGCCTGTGAAGGGAAGTGAATTTATGTCACCTTGAGGATGAGGCTGAAATTATCATATCAAAGGAATCTGGATCACTGAGTCACCATATGAAAGTCAATTTTCCTGAAAAGTCACCTTGACTCATAGAGGAACTTTGCAGGAATGAGAAATAAACTTCTACTGGGTTAAAACACTGACATTTAGGGGCTGTTTGTTACTGCAGCATAGCCTAGACTAGCTTCGTTAACACAACACACAACTCAACTGAAATAACTCATTACACATCTACTTCTGCATATCCACATGTATGAAAGGATGCAGTGTTACACAGAATAGATTTTTTTAAAACCTGAATTAAACCAAACCCCATCTTGTTTGTGGTTGCATGCTTCTGAGTATATAGGTAAAAGAGTCCCTGAATTTCAGAAACAAATTGTCTAATTGAAAAGAAAAAAAGAAACAAATTATCTATCCCCACTACTGAGGGTTAAGTGACAACCAAGAGTAATGTGGGAGGGATTACACTTTAAAACTTTTCAAGTAATGTACTTTGAGCTCATATTCTTGGTATGTGTAGGTGGCTTGTTAGGAAAGCTTATCACAGATTTCTTACAAAGTGCTTTGTATTTCTCTCATTTCCAGTGGGGAGGAAGAAAAAGAGAAGTATCAGGAGAGTTAGGTTATGGAATCACTAAAATGGAAATGACCTTGGAGGGTCACTCAGTCCATTCTTCTTTACCCAAGTCGGGTTTGAACCATCCTAAACAGAAGAGTAAAAGAATATTGCTGAAAGATTTCCCAGTCTTCTTCAGTGACTAATCATGATATTTAAAATGTCTCAGGGCCCATCCAGTCCGCAATTTGCTCTCCAATAGTGACGACAGAAGCAATTCTATAGGAAAGTAAAACATTTGTGTTCTATAACACCAGTATTGAAAGCTTATGGAACTGGCCCAAACATACTTAATTTCCCATTAACCAACTGTTATGAAGCTACTGCCCATGACTCAGTTTTTATCATTGATCTGGAAAAATAAAAAGTTCCTCTCAATAAAATACCTTGAAATAACTATTATCTTACCAAAAGTCTTCCTGCTTCAGCCAATGTCAACCTCTCCTGTCTATTCTCAGCGGAAGATGAAAATAGTTGTTGAAAGGGATTCGTAGCTATGTTCATGGATAAAGTGCTACTACAAAGGCTGCCAGACTAAAGTCTTGCCAATAAAATTTACACAGCTTGTTATGGGTAGTACAGACCTGGGTTTGGTGGGGTCTTATCGCTCTCAGTGATGCAACAAAATACTGGTAATTTAAATGTTCATTCAGTGAGAATCAGGAAAAGCATCACTAGTCTACTCCCTACCCCCTATTATGTTGACTCTATATTTTGACATTTTCTCTCCTACTGGATTGTATATTTATTTAAGGGCTAGGGAGCTGCAAAGACCACAGGGGGTAAATATATATCTCAGACAGGCAGGGAGTAATTTGCCCATTTTCGTCCTCATAGACATATGGGTCTAAAGGACATGCCAGCCAGCAGAAATGAATCATTGGCAAAGGCCAATACGCTTTCATTTAAACCTAGTCTTAACTCTTCACTTTGCTCTTTTCTCTCCATTATCTCTCCTTTCCAGCCTTGGAGGCAAAAAATACATTAGTCATCAATGTATTCACTGTGGCAAACCTTTGCCCCTCAACCCTATCAATCCATTAAATAAACCCCAATTAAATTGGTCCTCTCTTCACAAAAACAGCAGTCTGTCCCAGGGAAAAGGTGGACTTATACCACTGCCAAGGAACAACCAAACAGTAATGACAACTCAGGGAGAAGCGGGGAACTTTCTGGGTTACTCTCCCATCCCTCATGACCACACTATCTGGCCTTGTGAAGCTGCTTTGCAGCAGGTGATCATTTATAACTTTAAAAACAATCTCAAAATTCAAACTCTTATGATAAGACTACAGTTCATGACCGACCCCATAGGTGTAGCCTGTAAATAAACCTACTTAGATTTTCAAAGCTGGCAGGGTGTCCCTCACTCATCTGCCAATCCCATAGGTCCTTCTAATAGTCAGAAAATATTCTTCATAGTGAAGTACTGAAGTGGAAATTTGAACTTCAGAGATTTTATGACTATGTTTACCCTGGAGATTAATTTGAATACAAACACATCCACATATACTCTTTCTCCCTCTCCTAGGGTATCTCCTTCCACCTCATAAATCCCTATTAGACATGGTTGGAATACAGAATATTCACCAAAAACCTTTTGTTTTGTTTAGTCTTTCAATAGGCCAGGTCAGTGCCCTCAGTTTTGTTTATCTATTTTCCTCTTATTTGCTTTTCTGAAGATAGAAGTTATCTCGGACCACTATGCTCTATCTTATCTCTCAGCTCACAGATACATCCTTTGAACTGACCTCATTTTGCCAAATTTATCTTTTATTGTTTTTAATACATACATGCATGATTGACTTTAGCTTTTCTTATATTGGTGAAAGGAGTAGGTGGATGTTACTTTGACTGTATTCTTTAGATTTCATAAAGTAACTTGGGCTGTGTTTTCCTCCTTTTAGACGCTACTGAACTACCTCTTCTCAACACCCCTATACATACACACACAAAGAGAACTCCAGTGAGGGTCACGTGAAGGTAAAATGCAAGTTAATGTCAGTAGTTTTAAGGGGTATGTGTATTTGTATGCAGGTATGTTTGAGAAATATTAGAGTTTAGGCACCTGATTTTTAACTTTAGCGTATGAAACAAACTTAGAAAGTATAATATATACATGTGTGTATATATACACATGAATATGTATGCATGTGTGTATGTGTGTGTATATAATTTATTGAAGTGAAATTCACATAACATAAAATTAATCACCTTAAAGTGACCAATTTAGTGGAATTTAGAACACTCACAAAGTTGTGCACCCACCACCTTTATTTAGTTCCAAAATATTTCCATCACTCCTCAAACAAACCTCCAGAGCCATTAAGCACTTTATCTCTCATTTCCC
This sequence comes from Physeter macrocephalus, assembly GCF_002837175.3. Lineage (NCBI taxonomy): Eukaryota > Metazoa > Chordata > Mammalia > Artiodactyla > Physeteridae > Physeter > Physeter macrocephalus. The sequence goes on along the minus strand of NC_041234.1, from coordinate 80,325,927 downwards.
CCTTATCTAAGCCCCAGGTAACCACTAACATAATTTCAGTCTCTATGGATTTGCTTAATCTGGATTTTTCATATAAATGGATCATACAATGTGTGGCCTTCTGTGTCTGGTTTCTTTCACTTAAGATAATGTTTCCAGGGTTCATCTATATTGAATGGATCAGTACTTCATTCCTTTTTATGACTAAATAATATTCCATTATATGGCTATACCACAATTTGTTTTTCCATTCATCCATTGATGGACTCTGGGCTTTTCCCTGCTTTGGCTATTGTGAATAGAGTTGCTACGAACACGCATGTACATGTATTTGTTGGAGTCCGTGTTTTTGATTCCTTTGGATATATATCTAGGAGAATTATCGAGTCATGTGGTAATTCTATGTTTAATATTTTTAGGAACTTCCAAAATGTTTTCCATGGTGGCTGAACAAATTTACTTTCCCACCAGCAATGTACAAGGATTCCGATTTCCCCACATGTTTTCCAATACTTATTTTTCTTTTTAAAATTATTATATCCATCCTAATGAGTGTGAAATAGCACCCTCACTGTGGTTTTGATTTGCATTTCCATAATGACTAATGATATTGAGCATGTTTTCATGTGCTTGTTGGTAAGTTATATATCTTATGTGGAGAAATGACTAAGTCCTTTGCCCTTTTTTAAAAATTGGGTTGTTTATCTTTTTGATGCTGGGTTGTAAGTTCTTTATATATTCTGGATCCTAAACTGTTATCAAATATATAATTTACAAATATTCTCTCTAATTCTGTAGGTTGTCTTTTTCTTGATCATGTCTTTGATGTATACTTTTAATTTTTGATAAAATTAACAAATATTTAAAGTATACTCTAATTCAATATTACATGTGCCAAAAAAAGACGGGTGAGGAGGGATAAAAGAGACACAAATGGGATAGGAGGTTGAGGAGAAAAGAAAAGGCAATACACACAAAGAAAGGATGGTTAAGAGGCAAATGGAAGGGAAGACACAGACAAGGCACAAGTGACAGAAAAAGGGAGAGAAGAGAGATTAAGATACAGAAAGTGCCCATGTGTATGACCACTGAAGCAAGGTGTGAGGAAGAGAGAGATAGGAATTTATTTTGTTCAATGGTATTAGATAAACTACTTGTTTCCATGCTCTGCTTTTTACTTGGTAATCAGCTTTGGAGCCTCAGCAACTTCTTAGCATTGTTATCTAAAACACCAGTGAGTGAATTTGCCATTATTCAAAACTGTTTATTTTTAAAATTTCAGAGTGCCTACTCTGAATGGGAGAGTCTCAGCAGCCCACCATAGAAAACATATTCACTTTCTGAGCTGCCACAACAATATAGAAGGCAAACAAGTAAACTGTCCAATGTCACACAGAATGTAGCTGGGGTATAAATTCTTCTTGAATTTTCTGTGATTTCCTATAACACGTAAGTCCATCACATACATTTAATCCGAAAAAGCAGATAATCCAAAACGTATCACATATCATACATTAAATTTTTCAATAGCAGATATTCCTTCTCAATTAAATTTGGCAGCCTAGTATTAAAATTAGTTTGTATTCTCCAAGCACACACCAATGGGGAAGGCAGCCCAAGAGTGTGCTGGAAACCAAAGAGAAAGTAACTTGGTTTGAAAATTGCTGTAGATAATCTACGGAGTGGATAATTGAGGTTGATGGTAACTTGAGGGTCAATGCTCCCCAGTTCCCTGCTCAGATGGTAGCAGTCCCTTAATCTCTGTGTTTACAGCATTTTTCTTGCTTCCTACATCACTCCACCTCTCAGTCACTCCACAACCCAACAGAATGTGCAGGGAGCAAATTGATGCAGTATCTGGTAAATAAATGCATTTACCACTCCCGTATCAAACTTTGATGTTCCTGTTCTAATTTAAAAATCAGGTAAATATAAATTAGGTTAATTTTTGTTTCTATATTGCCCTCAATTCATTTTATACTCTGTGGGTCAATGACCCCTGACAATTAAAAAGGTCTTTTCATAATAGTGATAGAGGCTGGAAAGCAGCACCATCAAACACAGGGCCCTAGTGCAAAGACTAGAAGAGGGCAGGTGGCTCAGCTGTCCTGTATAAATAAACAAAGGCAAAGAGACAAATACGGTCAGTGAAGTTCCAAGGGTAAAAGGACTATAAGACCAAGGTTAGTCAAAGACAGCCAGATAGAAAGAAAAAGACCACAGAAAGTCCATACGCAATTATGTGATGACAGGAGTGCCAACAGATAAGAAGGAATAGACATGCTAAACTGAATGAGAGACGGAGTTTATAGATGAGGAAGCCAAAATTGAAAAATCTGTCACTTTGCCAAAATCATCGAGCAATCAAGGATATTTGCAGAAGAGTGGAAAAAACACTAATCCAGACCATTCCTCATCATTTATCCTTGACTGCTGTCGTATAACAATGAGACCTGTCATTACCCCTTTCCTTTCAGGGATAAAGGAATAAAGCTTCCCAGTAAACACTCAGCCAAGAGTGGGAAGGGTGGCAAGTGATTATAAAGAAGCAAAACCACATTGTTACTGGTTGCACGACTGTGGGATGAAATCCAGCTAAAACGAAATAAAGCTTCAAAACAGTTCAACAATAGCAAGCCTATGACAAATCTAGTTAAAGTCAAGTTTGAGTCCAAAAATAGATATATATACTTACTTTGAAAGAACACCTCCATGAAATGTTTACATTCCCTGGCTTAGTCATTCCACATTATAATAACTCTTCTAAATAGCATTCAAACTTTAAGAAATATCATTAGCACACTAGAAATCCATTTTTGGAATGAGCAGTATTGTAATCAATTAATACCTCTAAATACCTTCATTCATGATAAACAAGATCCATTAATAATGAAGCAGTGGGGCTTCCCTGGTGGCGCAGTGGTTGAGAGTCCGCCTGCCGATGCAGGGGACACGGGTTCGTGCCCCGGTCTGGGAAGATCCCACTTGCTGCGGAGCGGCTGCGCCCGTGAGCCATGGCCCCTGAGCCTGCGCGTCCGGAGCCTGTGCTCCGCAACGGGAGAGGCCACGGCAGTGAGAGGCTCGCGTACCGCCAAAAAAAAAAAAAGCAGCAGTATTTAGTGTACAATAAAATTATCTTGTCAGCAATACCTAAATTAGCCATTAAAAGGAACCAAAACTTTAGAGTAAGGATCTTTTAATCAAAAGAAGAGCAGGGCTTCCCTGGTGGCGCAGTGTTTGAGAGTCCGCCTGCCGATGCAGGGGACACGGGTTCGTGCCCCGGTCCTGGAAGATCCCACATGCCGCGTAGCTGCTGGGTCCGTGAGCCATGGCCGCTGAGCCTGCGCATCCAGAGCCTGTGCTCCGCAACGGAAGAGGTCACAACAGTGAGAGGCCCGCGTATCACAAAAAAAAAAAAAAGAAGAGCAAGAAAACACCTTGTGCCTATTACCTAAATTAGTCAGTTGATGTGCTTATATATAATGCCTACCACTGGAACTCTTTCATACCAGGTTTTCTGGCCAAATAGACTTGAAGGGGTGATGAATATTAAAAGCCACCCCATCAGGACCGAATGCATTTAATTAGTTGATCATAGGTGTCAAGTACTCTTTCCCTTTTGATAGATTACCCCCAAAGAGTAGGCTAACAACCCCAATTTGCTGACTAACTGAATTTTGATATATTCTCCAAAGCTGTTCTCCCCTCTCCTGAACTAACTGAATTCATAAGCAGTTAATTCTGACAGGTTCAGTAATATCTGCCAAAGTCCCTTCATACTTTGTTAAACTATGAAAACGTAGCCTGTGTGTCATGCCCTGGGAAGTACTGTACATCTGAAGAGTCCTTCCCAAGGGGCACGAAGTGGTAAGGGAATATGATTTATCTTAATATATGTTAAAATGTCTAGTAGTAGATTTGATATTTGCTACGTCCAATGACAAAATAATTTTCAAAATATTCTAAATGGGTATATGTGCATGATTCCTTGCTCATAATGTCATATCTGCACTAACAGATGTGAATCTACATTAAAGCAAAGGCAGGTGTACTTTCTATTGTTAGCTTTAATAGAGATAGCTCACTTAGCACATGGATTCCCTTTCTAGCTAAGCTAAAAAGTATAACCCCTCATAACCTGCAGAAGCTTCCAGCGGGGCAAATGCATTTTCTTCACCAAGAAGCCCAGGCTCATTGCAGAGGAAGAAAGGAAAAGCCTCATTAATTAAGACCTCAAGAATGTGAAATTCCTAATAAGTCAACTTTGGCTGACTTGAGATTTGGAAACAAGTTTGCTGAGTAAATTAACAATCAAATACAACTGGAAAAGAGATGCTTGAGGACTTAAGGGAACAAATGATTTTTCAAGCACTTTGGAAGTGCTATTTACATACAGGTAATTACTATGTGCAAAGGGCTGTGGTACGTGAAAAGAGGGCTGGATCTGAGCCAAAAAATGTACTTAGTACAAATTACTTCCTTAATCTGAGCCTTGGATTCTTCATCTCTAAAACCGAGATAATCATATTATTTCACAACACTGTGGGAGGCCTAAATGAGATAATATACATGAGTCCTTGCAAACTTTCAGGAGCTAAATAAATATTGGGTATTTTTATCATGGGCATAAAATAATAAACTCATGAATAAAACAATTTTAGCAAACATTCTACCCTCTAATGTTTACAGATGAGGCAACTGGGACACAGAATATTCAAGAGACTCATCCATGGGCACATAGCTAGTTAATGGCAGAGTTGGAACTATAACCAATATCCTTATCTGTTAATCATAGAAGTTCCTCCAAAAGGTCAGTATGCTTCTTGACTTCTCATAGCCTGAATTACTTTAAAGATACCTATTAACAAAATGATGTTTCTTTTCAAGTACTCGTTTTTTCTTTAGAATTTTACACTTGGTTTAATAAACATTTATTAAGTACCTGCTGTGTTCAAGTCACTATTAAGTGCTGGAAACAAGAAACAAGACATGATCTCTGCCTTTAAAGAATTCTTACTGTTAGTGAAATTCCCTCTCCCTGCTCCCAAGCACTCATTGCCTTTATTCTGGTCTTTGGCTGCCAAAGTAGCCCTCACTGTTGCACTCTACACAGGCTTGAGTTGCCCCTAAGCATCCATACCCAAAAAAGACTTCCTCCTCCCCCATAATCTACCTGGGGCTCTTAGGTATCAAGAAAACTGATAAAAGTTGTACTTCATTTTCGGTTCATGGTACACAATTCTGAGCTCAGCCCCAGAAATTATTTCTGGGGGTCAATTGACCTGCAGTTGAAGATTAATGAAGGAGGAGGTTATTACATGGTATCAGACAGCAAGGAGGGCAAGCGGGAGGCCTGGCAGGGGAGGCGGGAGTATGCAGAAATAACCTTAAGTCCTTTCAACTGGTGACATGCTCATATTCTAGAACCAGAAAAGCTAGTTGTTCACCAAATCATACATATCAAGGTCTCCTTCCCTATTAGGCCCTGATTCCCAAATCGAGGAGCCACTTTCTGGTGAGCACCTAAGAGGCAAGGAGAAGCCAACTGTTAGGAAAACTGAAAATCAGGCAAAGGGGAAGCTGGAAGGGGACAGCTTTACAGGCAGACAGAATTGCACACTACCCAAGTCCCTGTTCTATAACTTAACTCGCTGTATGACCTTGGTCAAGTCATCTAACCTATCTGAGTCTCAGTCTCCTCATCTCTAAAGTGGTAATTAGTAGCACCTACCTCAGACGACCGTCATGCTAAATAAATGAGATAATGAATGTAAGGTGCCTGACTTGTGGTCTGCACTCAGTAAACGCTAGTTCCCTTCCCTTTGTTGTCAGTTCACCTCCCAACACACCTTCTCCTCCAACTCCATTGCCTCTGTGGAGAAAACTACATAATGTGGAGACCTTCCCACCACCCCACCAGAAAAGTAAGGAGGCCCAGCTGCCTGGGTCCCCCTGGGTTTCATGTATCCTGGAGTATTTCAAGAAGCATTTTCTTCAAATCTCAGGCTATCTCAACAGAGTGTAACAGGGGAGTCAGATGATTAACCTGACAGGTGAATAATTTGTCGTGTAAACTGTAGATCGATGGGGGTAGGTATTGGAATTAAGTTGTTATTTCATTAAGTTGTAATTAGTGACTAAAGGTTTCAACGTACCTAATAATTCTATTAGAGCATGAATTGAAATAATCTCTTTCATTAAATGATCTGTATTTATATCTACATTTACAGCTATCTATGTATCTACCTATATAATCTTGGCCCAAAGTCCCTACTCCTGAATTTTTCATAGCTACTGTGTTCTGTGAGAACATATTCTGAGTATAATTGAGAACCTGACTGCACCCTGGAATTCCCTTAGAACATAATCCATCATAGCAGGGAATTCAACAAATGGGCCATCTTCAACATATTCAAGGGGTTTACTTCATGAAAATAGGAGATAATTTCTACCTCTTATCATTTGTTCATTTATAATGCTGTCCATCCCACCACACTCACCCCACATTCTGTGGAGGTTCTGAATTAGTTAACACCCCTCTCTAGGCTCATCTAGTGTCTCTGCCACTCAGTTCCTCTGCTCCAGCCACACTGGCCACCTTTGTGCTCCTTGAATATGCCAAGCTCCTTCCCAGGTCAAGACCCTCACAAATTATATTCCCTCTCCCAGGAACACTTGTGACCCATTCTTAGTGATCCGGATCCCTGACATCAGAAAAATAAACCAGAGTAGAGAGACACAGATTCCAATGAGGGAGAATTATAAAGGAATTGTTTGAACCAAACACCACAATTCCGTTGAAGACTTTTCCAGGACTAGCATCCTTATCCCCAAATTAAGAGTAATCTCTGCTCCTTCTGGAAGAAAAGGTGATGTCACTAGTAAGTCCCCAGTTCTCTGGGATAATTTGGATTAAGGTCTGCTCTAGTATGAAGCTAGACTGGGCTCAAAAAACTGAAGTCACTCTGAGCTCCCCACCAGGCAGGCCAAGCTTATTTGGTTCTCATAAAGTTGACAGTGTAGCAGGCAATGTAGTAGTGGAGATTTAGAGACTGATATCCTTTGGTTTGAATCCTTATTCCAACACTTACTAGCTGTGTGACTTTGGACAAATAACCTCTCTGGACCTCAGTGTTCTCATTTATACATGTGGATAATAATAACTCCCCACGGGGTAGCTGGGAAGATTACATATCATTCATTTAAGAGCTCAAACCAATGCCTGGTACATAGAAAATGCTCAATTTAAAAATTAGTGCAGGGCTTCCCTGGTGGCGCAGTGGTTGCGCGTCCGCCTGCCGATGCAGGGGAACCGGGTTCGCGCCCCGGTCTGGGAGGATCCCACATGCCGCGGAGCGGCTGGGCCCTTGAGCCATGGCCGCTGAGCCTGCGCGTCCGGAGCCTGTGCTCCGCAACGGGAGAGGCCGCAGCAGAGGGAGGCCCGCATACCACAAAAAAAAAAAAAAAAAAAAAAAAAAAAAAAAATTAGTGCAATTATCTTCACCTTAATCCTTCATTCTGGGATACAACTCTACTCATACATTCAAAGAACATTTATAGATCACTTAATTTTTGCTAGGTGCTGGTAAGACAAAGAAGGATAATATATGATCTTGTTCTTAGCTTACAGTCTGGTGACGGAAACAACCATATAAACAGCTAACTATATTATCACCCGTTGCACAGAAAACTATTTTACCAAGTAAAATGGAACACATTCTATGGTGGAGGGAACACACAATGAGCTGTAGGTACAGGACTAGGCATAGAGTTGTATTGCCGAAAAGGAGACCAGGTGAGAAAGAGTAGAAGGTCAAAAAATCCCAGCTGCTCATACAAACTATACAAACCACTTTCCTATTGATAGTGGATTGAATGATACACCTACAAGCTTGAAGGATGGCATTGGATACCCTTATTTAAAATAGTCTTAAGAGAGCAAGAACAAACCACAGCAGAGCTGACTCCTTAGGATATGTCTAGACTAAGGCAGCTTTCTTAGAGCTAGAAAATAGTTAGGTCAATTCTTCAGATGCTGGGAGCAGGAGTAGCACAGAACCATGATCACCAGGACATTCCCCTCAAAGCTTCCGTATTTAGATAACACCTGCCCACATGTCTTCTATGAAATACCTGTACATTTTATTGATCTCTTATAAAATACCTCTCCATCATACTAGACCTGCCAAACTTCCTTTATAACCTATGAGTTCAAGCAAACAATGAGCTCATAATTCCCTTGCTTCAATTCTAATGCTTTGCTTTTTCTTTTATACAGATGAACCCTTGTGACAGGTTTTTGCTGATAAATCAGGGATCACACAAATCTCAGAAGGGGGGGTCAGTGTTACAAGAAAAGAGACCCCCCCACACACAGGTACACACACAAACAACTTCCTTGGCCGCTCCTTCACCTGACCACAGAAGTAAGTGGATGGTGCACTAGCACCTTCTACAAATCATTATGGCAACTTCAAGAAGGAATCAAACACATCAAAATCTCCATATATTCTTTTCAAGAAATGAATGTAGGAATACTTTATCCTTTATTTAAAAATACTCTTGGATAGCCTTAGGCTAAATCAGAGTGGCCCTGAAGATAATCAAATAGTGAAGGGTTTTTATTTTTTTAATTTTTTAACATCTTTATTGGAGTATAATTGCTTTACATTGTTGTGTTAGTTTCTGCTGTATAATAAAGTGAATCAGCTATATGTATACATATACTGGTCTCCCTGTGCTATGTGGCTGAATAAAGGGTCTTTATTTTTGCTTTTGTTTTATTCTTGTCTCCTTTTATGCTTTTTTGTTGTAGAAGCTGTAAGTGATTTAGTTTCCTTCTTTTTGGCTTGTCTTTGTTATTAAGAGAATCTGTATTCACAGGGAATTCTGAGTCTTGACCTGCAGCAAGCAGATGTTTGTGTTCTGTAAAAGCAGGCAGTCAACATTATTTACTGCTCACCTTCTGTTTGCAAAGGCCCTTCCTGACATCATGAAGACAATTCAGTCTATATAATGTGACAAAACAAACATGCATGAGATGCCTTAATACCAGCTACAGAAAACATGTCAGCAAAAGCAAATATCTGTATGAACACCTAGAAGTACTGAGGGCACATAGAAAGGGAGTGATGGGTTCGATGGGTTATCTAATTGGGGCTGGATTCCTAGAGGTGGATTGTGAACCTGGTGTTGAAGGGGGGTTGAGTATAACCTAATAATAGAGAAGTAAAATAAAGGGAGGGCAAATAGGAAGGAGGAGTACATGCAGATTTTACAGACCAACTGTTACATTTGTAGCTTAAATATTTTTGAAAATTTTTGTTAGCATTCCTATCCCAGGAAAGGCCATTCTGACATTAGTCATATATTGATGTAACACTGCATTCCCTCCCTCGCTATCTGTGGGGGATTGGTTCCAGGACCCTCCACAGATACCAAAATCCATGGACGCTTAAGTCCCTTATATAAAATGGCATAGTACAGTCAGCCCTCCCTATCCACGGAAACTGGAGCTGACTGTATTTTAAAAAGACGTAAAATCCATATTACTCACATAAAAGACATTACTACCTGGGACTGTTTGTGGATGTACAATCAACCCATACTAAGAAAAATCAACCCTCTGCATTTACCAAAATAATGTGGACTGTTTATGATAGACTGCAAATACTTATTTAGACAACTTTACAAGCACATTCATTTATCCAATGGACCATCACAGTTCCATAGGAGAATTTTAAATTCGTCATGAAAATATATCACTCAACATTTTTAACGTGAAAAGTTTATTTGATGGACTCTTGATAGTTTTCCCAGAGACATCAGTAGCTGGTAAATACACAGCTCTTGGAGCGTTCTTAAAAGTAGTTCATGAGGAGAAAAGGCAAAGAAAAGAGTTACAACCTCTGTCACTGGACAGTTTTGGATATGGAGTGTTTTATGAAATGTGGAGACAAAGAACCTCATTCTGAAATCAAACCACCTGAGCTTGAATCCTGGATTTGCTACTTACTAGGTATGTAACTTGGGGGAAGTCACTTGACTTCTGTGCCTCAGTTTCCTCAACTGCAAAATGGAGCTAATACTGGTACCTACATTGCAGCATGGGTGTGAGAATTAAATAAATATATGTAAAGCATTCAGCACAATGCCTGCCACACAGTAAGCATTCGTTCCTACAATGGAGGAGAGCTTTGACAGGAAAGTTGTGACTACGGGAAAAGATAAGATGAACGCAACAAAATGAAAAGTTATAAAGCCAACTTTCTTGAAGTTCTAAGAAAGGCACAGTTTCTATATTCAGTCCTGCTATTACAGCTAAACACAGCAACAGGTTCATGTCCATCAACAAAGTCTAACTGCCAATTCTTCCCTGTGAACTCTTGCTCCTTTCTTTTCCCACAATCTGGAATGAAAAGATAGCAGAAACCATGCCAAAGGACAATGCCCTAGAGTAGGGGCTGGCACGCTTTTTGTAAAAAGGGCCAGATGATACATAGTTTAGGCTTTGTGGCTCACAAGCTCTCTGTCAAAACTACTCAGTTCCACTGTTGCAGTGCAAAATCAGCCATAGATAATACGTAAACAAATGGTGGTGGTTGTGTTCAAATAAAACTTTATTTATAGAAGCAGGCAGCAGGCTAGATTTGGCCTGCCAGCCATAATTTATCAATCTGTGCTCTAGAGGATGTAGGAAAAACAATGGCTCCTTGAACTATCTCATAGAGCACAACTGCAGAAATGCTCTGCCAGCCTAAACCAGCTGTACTGTTATGACAAAGAAGATGAGGGACGGAAGGAGGGAAGGGAAGGGGAGGGTGAGAGAGGAAGAAGGAAAGAGGGAGACAGAGAACTTGAGAGATCAATTTCCATCTTAATTAAGGCATTCCATTTTGGGGTCCCTTATAGCTGCATATCCCCTACCTTTAACTAATATATCTCTCTTCCTGAGACCTGGTTTTCAAGCATTTTCTGGATAACAATGGGCAAATATACTCATTATAAATTATTCATTACTTTGAGTGAGCCATTTGCAACCAAAAGAACCTAATTAGAACAGGTGTCTGAGAGAATAGGCCAACCAGGAATCTTGGACAGATACCATGAAAGCTGGCACTAAATTTGCACTTGCTCAAATATTCTTTCTTTCTGAAGATGTCTTCCTGACCCTCCCAACCATTATGATTGAGATGATGGAAGGGAGAAGGGACTCAACAACTAGAGCTGTTTTCTTGCCAACCCAGGTAATCCTATGACAATATACCATGGACTGGAGGCAGGGGAACCTGTGACAAATTTTGAGTTTGTGTAAGAATGAGACCAAGAATAGTGAGCCATTAAGAAGCTGCAACTCACATCTCTGCACACGAGAACATTTCTGTGATAGGTAGTTTTTAAAATGGCTCCCAATGATCCCTGCCTCCTGATATTCACATCCTTACATAATCTTCTCCTCTTCCTTTGGGTATGGGCTGCTCCCTTTGAGTGCAGCTGGACCTAGTGACTTGTTTCTAAGGAGCAGTATATGGCAAAAGTGATGAGATGTCATTTCTGAGATTAGTTTACAAAAGACTATGATTCTGTCTTCCTGTCACTCTCTTTCTCCCTTGCTTGCTCATTTCGATGAAGCCAGCTGCCCCATGAAAAAGCCCATTTGGCAAGTAATTGAGGGTGACCTCTGGCCAACAGCCAGCAAGGAACTGATGCCCACAATCCAACAATCCATAAGGAACTGAATTCTGCCAATAATCACATGAGTGAGTTTAGAAGTAGATCATTCCCCAGTTAAGCCTTGAGATGACTGCAGCCTGGCCAACACCTGGATTGCAGCCAATGAGAAACCCTGAAGCAGAGCACCCAGCTAAATCATAACCCAGTTCCTGGCCCACAGAAACTGGGCGATAATAAATGTGTATCGTTTAAAACACCATTTTGGGGGTAATTTCTTATGTAGCAAGAAGTATTGACAGCTTATACATTTTCTATGTATGAATTGCAGCAGATTTGGGTCCTAAGCACCTTTTCTATACACCCATGAAATCCTGGAGTTCAATCGTCCTAGCTGATAATCACACTCTACTGGAAGCTGCCTGGTTAACTTGGCTGCAACACACTAGACTAGAAGCTCCAAGAGGGCAGGAACTATGTCTTGTCCACCGTTGCATCCTCCATCCTAACAAAGTGACTATTGACGATACTGGCTAAAGGAATGAATGAGTGGGTAGGTGAGTAGGTGGGTGCCTGGATGAACAAATGAAGCCACAGAGGTAACTGACACCCTGTGGTTTGTGAAATGTTTCTTAGAAGGCCTTGTACAAAAATAACAAAACTGCCTTTTTATTTCACTGTTTCCTTCCTCAAATTCCAATAAATCTCAGTTCAGTAAACCACTTTAAGTCACAAGTTCAGTTCAATGAACCATGAAGAAAAAGAAACTGTGAAATAGTGAGACTGAAGGAAGCCTAAAGTACAAAGGAGTGTGTTCTCCAGAAAGCACCTCTCTTGTCTTTTAAAGGGCGGCATATACCAAAACCTTATTTATTCTCAATGCAGGAAACATTCAAATCACTTTATACAGTTGTTAAGGCAAACGATCCTGGCTCATGCAGGGACGTCTCACTTATATTGTGTATCTTCCTACCAGGTTGCACTATTAACAGTCCTGTAAATTTAATTCTGTCTTAAATGTGTTAGGAGAATCATTATTGAAAGGAAACATATGATATATCCTCTAACACAACAAATAATTTAGTTACATGGTCCGTAAATCTAGATTTCCACACCTATAACTTTTGCTGTTTTATAGATCCAGATATTCATATATCAAGTTTAGAGCAATAAACTCTGTGATCCCTCAGGACAGAGAAGTTGCAAGGGCAACTAGAGGGTATGCCAAATCCATCTTTTAACCCTTCCTGCTGGAATCACTGCAAAGTCAGGCCCACTTCAGAACCAGCTCTGCCCCTGGCAAATAAATGAAATGAGCTCTAGGAGGTCTAGCTGCTGGTCCTGCCCTGCCTACACACCTCAGTTCCTCTTCTGTGAAGTTACTGCAGAGAACTTCAGTTCCTGTACAAGCCAATTTCCTTACCTCTAAACAACATCTCCACTGCTGATCATCTATTCAAACTCCTGTTTCCTACTATTCAAAACCCTTAAGTTTCCAACCCCACCCTTTTTTAGACAGAAAATTGGGATGTAGTTTCTGCCTTTGGCCAATGCTGCTTGCACCTAACTGTCCCGTGAATTGGTGGCAATGAAGTATAGACCATTTTTCTCACATTTTAATGTTCATACCAATAAGATTCAGACTCAGCAAGTCTGGGAAGGGTCCTAAAAGCCTGCATTTCCATCAAGTTCCCAAGTGATGCCAGTGTCACTGATACTTTGAGTACCAAGGGTGTAGTAACAAAACAATACCTTAGAGACAGAGCGTCTGGGTTCTTCAACAAGTTAGTTGCACAAGCTGTTTAACCTTAGGCACCTTACTAAACCTCTCTCTGTTTTCAAAACAGAGATGATAATTACTTTGCTGTCTTTACAATTAAGTGCCGGGGTTTTAAATCTAGCTCTCCCATTAATTAGCTCTGTAACTCTGGGCAGGTTACTTAAACTCCCCACTTCTCAGTGGATAAAAGCAGTACCTACTTCATAGGGCTGTCGGGAGGGTTAAATGAGTTAATACAGATAAAGTACCGAGAGCAGTGCCTGAAACAGAGCAACCCCTAATTATTATTATCCTTGCATGCCTGTCCTTCAGATACCTCAGCTCAATATGATCCCTTATTCTGAAAAGAGGTTTTCATCTCACCGGATGTATCTACCTTGTCTACCTGGCTGCTAGCCGCACCATGGTTCTGATGCTGGACCACACATTAGATCCATCACAAATCCCCTAGTCCCAAAGTCCACCACTTTTTCAGCTCAATGTCTTCCCTTGAGACACCCATTTCATATATATCATTAGTCACGCATGAGCACAGCTGTTATGATAGAAGATTCTAGTTCCTCAGCTGACAGCATTCATAGGAATACTATAGAAACACACACAGACACACACACATACACGGGACAAGGAAATCCAGACTAGGGAGACTTTCTTCACATGGGGCTCAAGACCATATTCCCTCAGATTATATTCCAGAAAGTGTCATGCCTTTTTGCCAATTAGCATTAAAGCATAGTCAATGGTCACATAAGCTAGGTCCCTGCCATGCCTTCCAAGCAAAACAATCATCTCACTGCAGACCTTCAAGCCCAAATATTACCACCTAACATATTTCTTGAGTGTGGAAGCACCGTATAATGGCAGAAGTAGCAGATCAAGAGCCAAACGATGGATTGTTGGGTGACATTGAGAGCTCAACTGAGGCTAGACACAGTTTGTAATGGCACCAACTCATATTATTATAGGATAAAAAAGGATGCAGAGAGCTGCTCATTAAAGTAGTTTACAGATGAAGTTTGCAGGCTTTTTAATATGGTCACTGCACGGCAGGACAGTTTCAGTGTTGCTGGTCTAGCCCCTGCTGATAGAAACAACTGGTTTAGGGAAAGAGACTGTGCAAGCAGTGTCTATTCCAAATTTTATCGACTTTCTCAAGCTCTATTCTTCCATTTCCCCCTCTCTCTCAGCCGACTGACCTTACCTCCACTTTAACTTACAAAAGGGAAGCCACTTCAACTTCCAGTCACTGAAACTAGCCTAATCTGTGTCTGCCCTCAAATTTTTCTCCTTCCTACTGTCATAATGAAAGCAATGTCTCTACTCTTTTTAGTCCCTCCCTCCTGGGCTCTGGATCCCATTCCCTTCTGCCTTCTCAGGGTCCTTACTGCATTCAGCATCCCTCTCATTCCTGGATATTCAAAATCTCCTCGCATCCTTGAAACATTCTCCAGGGAATGAACAGAACTGAAATGTGGCTGACTAGAAGGAACTTGGACTGTGTCCAGCAGGCCAAGAAAGATGCACAAGCTACCTTAGGTCTAGAAAGGTAAGCAGAGACGTCAATTAGATCGTACAGAATAGTCCATAATGGCAAAATACTTAAATTCTAGACCAGAGTATTTAATCAGTCTTATCAAACGGGACTAGTGATGGTTGGGTGTATTGGCCCTGTGCCCTTTTTATACTACCTGCTGGGAGGTGGTGTCTCTAAATCCACAGGTGTTAATCACAGTCCAGAGAGATCAAAGAATTCTGCTTCCAAATAAGGGTGAAGAGGCACTTTTCACCAATTTCTTATTGACAAATTCTGAGGATCAAAGGGAAGTCTTGCAAGAATCACAGGTTCTGTCAAGTGTGCGTGCATATATGCCCTTGATATGCATGACTTGGCCACATAGGGATTATAAAATCATAAAGAGTAGTGTTATCTTTTCCACAGAGCTGCATATGAAGTTCCTCCCAATTGCAAATACATTTAATATCCCCAATAGGGCAAGAACAGTTGGGGATATAAAAAATGAAAGACAATTTTAGTTTTGGCAAGACTGGCTAGAGAGTTCTTTCAGAGTCATTATGAGCCATTACTGCCTGCATTACAGAAACAATCCACAGAAGCCAAGTTTTGGCCACTTAATTAGGACATATGGAGGCTGCTCTAACATTAAGGGAGCTGCACTATCAAGGCAGAGCTAAATCAGGAAAAAAATGGTGCCCACATTTCAACCCTAAAAACTAAATGGGTGAATGTTCTATGTCTTAGTTAACCTTTTCAAAAAATGAAATTTTCCCCAGGAAAAGGACAACCTGGATTCATTTCTGCCACAAGGTTCTTCTCAAAACCAAAGTGAATTCTCTGAATATAGGGAATTTAAATACATGATTAAAGAAGAGTTCACACATCTGCGTGCTTTATTCCAGCCAAGTTATCACCATGTGTCAGTCCCTTTCTGCAAATGTTCCACAATAAAGGTGACCCAATATGCAGCAAACCCCTGAGTAATGGCCAGTACCTGACAAGTAGTTTTAGAATGAGGGTTAGTTATTTAAGTATCTAATGTCCTATGTGCATTTAAGACCTCCAACAGACAGCCTAAATGCAAATCCACTGGCCACTCAAATGGGACCTTGAAAAATAAACCTGATGTGTAGAGAAGAAGAAAGAAGGTTCCAAGTAGGAGCAACAGGATGAGGAAAGGCACAAAGTAATGAGATATCAAAAAGCATCTAGACAACCTTGCCAATGTTTCAAATGGTTCAGTTGTTTCCTACCACATATTCAATGGCAGAGAAACATTCATACTCGACATTGGATGATGAAATAGAAGTGAACTACGTTTATATGCAATTTTCAAAAAGTTTTAGGGTATATATACAGATGCATAAGCTCCCTACATATTTCTTCAAAGGATTCAAAAGCATCTGGAAAACCCTGCCTCAACTTAAATAATGCAATCCTCCTACAGCATTTTGTTTTAAACTCAATTTTATCTCTAACTAAATTTTATTGTAATTTGTCTGTGTGTATCTCTCCTATAGCAAAAGATAGCGCATATCTCCAGATATGGACTACATCTTATTTATCTGTCTTTTCAGTGCCTAGACTATTCCTGCCAAATGGATTAGTGAATAAATTAATGTCCTTTGTCCCATCTTTATAAAGGGGAAACTAAGGGAACATTCAAAAGACTTCCTCTAAGGCAAGGAATAAGATAATATTAATATGTCTTCAGGATAGTAATGTTCTAATGAATAATACGCAAGCAAGATTCCACTGCTACCTTGTGGAGTGGCCCTCACCCAGCTTCTTTGTCTAACTAGGCATTAGCTTCCTTTTCTGTAAAATAGGGTCATCTGGTACTTGAGAAGACCTAGCTGTTTGGTTCCTTATTCTGTCCAGATGAATGTTTCTGGTTCCTCAATGTATTATTACCATTCAGACATAGGTGACTCACACTGACCACTACTAAAAAAAAACCCCAAAAGACAGGGGCCAAGACCCAGTCTTGTCTTATCTATTTTGAAACAGAATTCAGGGTCTCAGAGCATAGCAATGGTGTCCTTGTTTCAACTCTCACTGGCCAAATATAATTCCTTTCTAGAGACTCACTAGAGATGTCTACAACTCATTTTGGTTTTGAGAGAAAATACTCACTATAGCTTCCTCTGTCTGTAAAGCTAAAACAAACTGTATGGACTGATTTATTGTATAAAGGTCCCTGTTGTCTTACTAAGGTCAAAACTTAACGGTGAGAAATGTTACTAAAATTTGTAAATTTACCCATAGATTATACTCATTTGCCTTGTCTGTCACCGAATAATAAGCTAGCAAAATTCTAACAAATAAACAGACTAAGGCCCTTGGAGTTTAACCAAAATGGCCATGTATCTGAAGTATAAATGAGCCTATTTTCGCCATTGAGGTGACACTGAGCATCCAACATGGTAGAGCCTTAAAGAAATCCCAGAGCCTAATCAGTATCATTTTTCCGTACTGATTAGCTCTAGTTGAGGATGACAGAGAATAAAGACTAACAAGGAGTGATTAGCGGAAGAAAGCTTCATGGAGAAGCCAGGCCCTGAGGTGGCAAAAGGCAGTGTCTGCTTTAAGAAATGTGATGCACATGGAGACCACTGTAGAGCTCTGTTAAAATGGCTTATCTCATTTTTCAGCCTTATTAATTAACAGCTCGTGAACATGCTGGACCACTACTGACTGCAGATCTTACAATCTACCAGTCTTGGTCGGGGAAATATGCAAAAGAGCCAACTTCCATTCTTGCACTTTGCTTTTCAGACTTTTAAATCCCTCTACTTCTGGACCTTCACCAATTACCAGTGACCTGGGGCCACTGTATTGTCACAGCACTACTCTCCCAAGCAAAAGGCTTGGAAAGCATGCTGTCTGGATGTCTTCCTGTCAGTTTGGCTCTACTCCAGGACACATTTCCTAATTCTATTCATCAGAGGTAGAGACCTGTGAGCAAATGTTGCACTTCACCACATAAGAAGTAAAGGTCTTCCCCTTAGGGAGCTTTTTATATAAATAAAACTAAAGGGAGCCTTAGGAATTGATAAACACTTTATCTGGCTGTTTTCACTGAAGATGCCAGAACCAGGGATTTCTGAGGAGGGAGATGAACAAGAAAAGGACATCTTAAAGCATGAGCAAGGTGAAGAAAAGACATGACAGTATGATGTCATTAAAACTCATTGCAGTCTTCAAGGTGCTTCTTAAGAGAGACAGATTGGCTGAGTGAAATAAAGGAAATGCAAGATTTAAAAATTACCTATGCCATTACCACTTGGGTTTTTGCAGTAGCTTGGCAAGTATGGGGTAAGAATAGAGCTAGTGAACTGGCTGCCATATACATTGTCCTATTTGAAGTAGTCATGCCATCTCTGATGTCACTACTGGCTTGCTGTCAGAGAAACAAGCGTATTTATGGAACAGTTCAGTATGAACACCTTCAGGAAGGTCCTTGGAGATACTGGAATAATTAACAGATCACATTTGAGAAAGCATTTAACAAGAAAGGAAAAGAAGAAACAGTCAAATACAATTCCAAATAAACATTTATTACATTAGGCTTAGAATCCATTTCTCCCTCAAGGCAATTATCCTTGGATAAATGAGTTACTGAATAAACAAAGCTGTTATTATGAGTCAATTCTTCCTATAGTCTTTTATCATGAAAGCAAATTATTGTGAAAGTTGATCATAATCTGTTATCTACATGGAAATTTGAAAACTGTAGACATTATCAGACAAATTCATTCTCATAAATAAACATACCAAATTACATACAGATAGCATAGGGAACAAGAGCCAAGTCATGGACAGTTGGGATAGGTTTGTCTTATTAATGTAGTTCTTTTCACATATATTTTAAATACCTTTGAGCACATTACCATCTGTGTGTATTCTACTAATGAGCTGCAGCCTCCACGAAGGTCAGTCACTTACCATTGATTACTTAGATGCAGACTGCTTAATTTCCAAGCCATTAATAAGGCACATTCTCTCATTAGGTTGAATCTTCCTCTTGTTAGTGTGAGTAATCTATTAATGAGCCTTGAGCATATCCTGTTGAAGCCTGCTTGCCAGTGAAACTGAGACATGGCACAGAAACTCAACACAAGCTGTACTGGCAGAGCTATAGCACTTAAATGTACCTAATAGTAGGTAACAAGCACCAATAACCTCCCTGTCTGCCTCTTTCCACCCATTGTTTGGATGGTACACTCTTCTAGGAATGGCCCTTCTCAAAGAAATAACACTAGATGGCTTGCCTTATCCAATTACCAGGAAGTGACCTTGGAGGCTGTATGCTGTGCTCTGTCTTTCTGCTAGCTCTACCTGGACCAGGCCTCTCCCAGGCCCAGAGGACTTAGAGAATTAGGCAAGCAAGTGCCTCATTTGTTTTAAGAGCCTAGTTAATGAACCCCAAAGTCATGATTTCCTTCGTCACAGGGTCCAGTCAATTGTTTTGTGACACAGATCACAGGCAAAATTGTAATCCTGCTTGGGAGCAATGAAAACATCTTCCACATGTCACAAGGAGGATCAGATCAAAGAACGTGTGTAATGCCACCATCTTCTTACATAAAAACCTGCCAACACATAGTATTTACTATGTACTCATGCTGTGGTTTTTTGACTTGCAGGCTTGGCATTCACAAAGACATTTCCTTTTTTCAGCGTCCTCAGACCTACTCTGAAGGTCAGATGCTACCAGGCTCACATGGGGCTTGGATTTCACGGCTTAAGGAAGGCTTCCCACAGGTATGGCTAATTGGGAAACAAATGTTGTAGTGCATTATTTTGCTTTGTTATTTTACTTTGAACTAGAACTTGAAAATGTTTAAAGCTAAGGATAAGTTTTAAAGAATTATTTTAATTATTAAAAAGGTAAGTATAAAGAATATTACATAAAATGTTAAAATAGTGGGGCTTCCCTGGTGGTGCAGTGGTTAAGAATCCTCCTGCCAATGCAGGGGAGACACAAGTTTGAGCCCTGGTCTGGGAAGATCCCATATGCTCCGGAGCAACTAAGCCTGTGTGCCACAACTACTGAGCCTGAGTTCTAGAGCCCATGAGCCACAACTACTGAGACCATGCGCCACAACTACTGAAGCCCACGTGCCTAGAGCCCGTGCTCTGCCAAAAGAGAAGCCACCACAATGAGATGCCTGTGAACCGCAACGAAGAGTAGCCCCCGCTCGCCACAACTAGAAAAAGCCCACACGCAGCAGCAAAGATCCAATGCAGCCAAAAATAAATAAATAAATAACATTAAAAAAATGTTAAAATAGTAAATATTAAATAATTTTAAGGTTATTAATTTAAAAATATAAAAGCCAAGTATTGCTATCACTAATACTCAATTGCTACCAATCATTGCTGAATCTAATTCTAGCTTTTCCTTCAAAAGCCTTAAATAATAAGGAAAAATATTCAGTAGGATGAGATTATATCAATAATATTAAATCATTCAGCAGCAGGCCCACTATAAAATACCAGACCAGTGGCATAAAGATTCATTTTCATTTCTTCATTCAGCAAACATTTGCTGAACTCCTATCATGTGTCAGGCACTGCATTAAGCATTGGAGTGCACCGGTGAACAGTCTCTGCTCTCATAAAACCCAGAGTCTACTGGGAAGATAGCCATTAGCCAAACGTTGTGATAAGTGATCTGAGGAAAAGAACAGGGTATTTTGTGCCTCTCTTGAAGTTCAAAATACATGTTAACATAGCAAAGGTTCTGATAAATCCTAATGTAAAGAAACCCCTTTAACTTCATCTAACCCAGAAAAACTGAGCGCCCCTAAGTTTTGGAGTGGTTAGTGACAATCTCTTTGAGGAAGCAGCATTTAAGCAAAGAGATAATAGGTGAGTAGGAGTAGTACAGAATGTCCTCTGAAAGGACATTCTAGACAAAGGGAAGAGAGTGCTTCCTGAGGAGGAAGTAACCCAAACACCAGAAGGATTGACAACCTGGCTGGAGCAGAGAGAGACTGTGGGGGGAGAATGGTAAGCAGTGAGGCTGCAGAGACCGGCAGGGTTCAGGCCATGCCGAGCTTTACAGGCCTTAGTAAGGTGTTAGAATTTTATTCTGAGTATGTTTGGAAGTTTTAAAGTATTTTTGGTAAAATAGTAGTGCAATGTTATTTTGTTTGCTGTTCGAATGTTTGTTTAGGATAACTGGCTATAGCATGGACGGCGATCCAGAAGAACATAAGGAGGGGAGCTGGAAGACCACTTAGGAGGCTACTACAGTAGTCCAGTGAAAGGACAATTGTGGCTTGGACTTGGGTAGATTAGGGGCATCCATCCAGTTTTCCATTGAACGGATATAAACTCACAGGTTTTTTAAGATTAGGTCGTGTGGGTTACTTAGGGACAAGACAAGGCCAGGGCAAAGACAGAATATAGTCCAATTTCCAAGGATAATAAGCATGGATTCCACAAGAAACTCATAGTACAGCACATCCCAAATGGAGTTCCATCTCTCCAGATGACCTTTGGAAAAAGAGAGTTTCCGTGCTCCAACACAATTGGGAAAGCAGCATACTCTAAGTCCTGCTTGGAGTTCATAACACAAACTATTATATTAAAGTCTCTGATAAGTCCTGCAGTTAAAAAAAAAAAAACCTTTAATTACTTTTACCCGGTGTTTTCAAACATTTCGGCCATAGAATCTTTTGCTTCATGTAACACATATTAGAGGGTTGTTGTGAGAATTTAAAGGAAATCCTATGTGTCAAATGCCCAGCATAATATCTGGCACACAGTAAATACTGAATGGGTTTGTTCTGGTAGTTGTTGTTGGAATTGTTATTCTTTGCTTCCAGAAACAAGTCATAACATCCAGGACCAGCTTTAAGAAGCATCAGTTTATTTCTCTAACTCCTTGAGAACTTTGGTTTTTGTGTTGGGAGAGCCCAGACCCAACTATTCAGTTCTGCCTTGCTTGATCAGCAACTCTGGAAGCATGTTTTATGTCATTTGGCAGGGCTCCATCCTCAATACGAACAGAGGAACTGTCAGAGATAAAGGGTTGGGGGGTGCCTTAAAGACCAGACCACACCTTCTGTGCAGTGCTACCTTCTCCGGGGAGCTGACCAGGAACCTTAGCTACCTGAGCCCTATCTACTTAGTGGTTCTGCCCTCCCCAGGAAACTCCAGGCCATGAGTGTTTGAAGCTCTGAGCAAGCAAGCAAATTCTAAAATATTCAGCCAAACTTCCAGTTCCTTTTATATCAACAGGTTTTTAAGTGGGATGCCCTTATTACAGAATTTTTTTTTAAATCAGGTTGAAAAGGGAAGGCAGAATTGGAAATCTATTTTTAATTTTTATTTTATATTAAAGTATACTTGATTTACAATGTTGTGTTAGTTTCAGGTGTACAGCAAAGTGATGTTTTGATGCCAAAACAAAAAGTACCTTCTCTTACCTCTTTTTAAAGGATTGAAGGGAGTCAAAAAGCACAAACTTTTATTTATAAAATGAACGAACTATGAGGATATAATATAAAACATGGCAACTATAGTTAACAGTACTGTACTGCATATTTGAAAGTTGCTAATAGGGTGGATCTTAAAAGTTCTCATCACAAGAAAAAAATCTATAACTATGTATGGTGATGGATGTCAAGTGGACTTATTGCGATGATCATTTCTCAGTATATACAAATATTGAATGACTGTGTTTTAGGCCTGAAACTAACATATCGTTGTATGTCGGTTATACCTCAATTTTTAAAAATATAAAACTAAAGTATTTTTTAAAAGGCATTTCCTAATATCCTACACAAAATTTAATAAGCTTTCAAGTTATGCATTAAAGACCTCTACTTGCCAAGAAGGAAAAATAAGGCCAGTATGTATATGTATGCTCAGTTACATCTTACTCCTCTGTGTACATAATCTTTCATGAAATGATGTGACTATTTCATGACACCCTACACACTGAAAAGTACAGGTGACCAGTAGTTATGGAAAAGGAGAGAAGTGAAATGAGAGAAATAATCAAATCTACTGCCTAGTGCTACCCTTTAAACTTAAATACATAAAATGTTTTCTCTGTCCAGAAAAGCAAAACCAAAGCTGCATCCTTGGGAATGCTGTCACTTCCATTTTGTTTATAATGACTAAGAAAAATTTGATAAGGAATATAACAGCAGCAGCAACAACAACATAACTGCCATCTATTGAACATCAAGCATAATATACCAAGGTCTGGCTAAGTGCTCTTTCTACATATCTTCTCCAATTCTTACAGTAATTCCTGCACAATAGATTATTTTACAGACAAAACACTGGTGATTCAGTAATGTACCCAGGGTTTCACAGATAGTTACCTATTGCATATATTGGATGTAAACCCAGATGGGTATGGCTCCAGAGCAAGGCTGCTTTCTATTACCTCTTCCTAACTAGTTACCTAACTTAGCTGAACAGGTGCCTCATCAGAGATAAACAATGCATGTATATTGTACATGTGCAAATGAATAAAAGCCTATTTTACAGCAAGCAGAGAAGAAGTTTTAATGATTAATATGAAACGGAACAGGAATCATTTCCTATGGCTTAATTAGTCATGGAAGTCTTCTTGAAAGAGGACGATTGGGGCTAATGTTTGAGTAGAGTTTCAAGGTTACTCTGTTTCTGTCAGTTAAAGGAATCAGAAGGGACTATCCTCTTACCTCTTGCATGTGTTTAAAACAAGTGAGTGTTTAATTTATACTTATTGAAAAAATAAAGGTAGAAGCTTCAATTCCATACAGCAATTATTAACCAGTTATACAATTTCTAAGTTTGCCTTCCTTCTGGCTCCTCATTCTGCTCACTTTAAAATGTTTTTTTTTATTGAAGTGGAGTTGATTTACACTATGGTGTTAGCTTCAGGTATACAGCAAAATGATTGTTTTTCCAGATTCTTTTCTATCATAGGTTATTACAAGATATTTAATATAATTTTAATATAATTTCCTGTGCTATATAGTAGGTCCTTATTGTTTATCTATTTCATACATAGTAGTTTGTACCTGTTAATCCCATAATCTTAATTTGTCCCTCCCTCCTTCCTTCTCCCCTCTGGTAACCACTAGTTTGTTTCCTATGTCTATGAGTCTGTTTCTATTTTGTATTGATATACAGATTCATTTGTATTATTTTTTAGATTATACATATAAGTGGTATCATTTAGTATTTGTCTTTCTCTGTCTGACTTCACTAAGTATAATATTCTCTAAGTCTATCCACATAGCTACAAATGGCAATATTTCATTCTTATTTGTGGCTAAGTAATATTCCATTGTGTATGTGTGTATCTATATATATATAGATAGATACACACACACACATACTATATACACACACCACATCTTCTTTATCCGTCCTTTATCCATTCCTCTGTTGATGGACACTTAGGTTGCTTCCACGTGTTGGCTATTGTAAATAGTGCTGCTATGAACACTAGAGTGCAGGTGTCTTCTCAAATCAGAGTTTTCAGTCTTTCCAGATATATGCCCAGGAGTAGGATTGCTGGGTCACATGGTAGTTCTATTTTTAGCTTTTTAAGGAACCTCCATACTGTTCTCCATAGTGGCTGCACCAATTTACATTCCCACCAAAAGTGTAGGAGGGTTCCTTTTACTTCACACCTTCTCCAGCATTTATTATTTGTAGACTTTTTAATGATGGCCATTCTGACCGGTGTGAGGTGGTACCTCATTGTAGTTTTGATCTGCATTTCTCTAATAATTAGCGATGTTGAGTATCGTTTCATATGTCTGTTAGCCATCTTTATATCTTCTTTGTAAAAATGTCTATTTAGGTCTTCTACCCATTTTTTGCTTGGGTTGTTTTTTTGATATTGAGTTCTGTAAGCTGTTTGTATATTTTGAATATTAACCCCTTGTTGGTTGTGTTGTTTGCAAATATTTTCTCACATTCCATAGGTTGTCGTTTCTTTTGGTTGGTGGTTTCCTCTCCTGTGCAAAAACTTTTAAGTTTGATTAGGTCCCATTTGTTTATTTTGGCTTTTATTTCTTTTTCCTTGGGCAACTGATCTAAGAAAACACTGTTATGATTTATGTCAATGAATGCTTGGCCTATGTTCTTGTCTAGGAGTTTTATGGTGTCATGTCTGACATTTAGGTCTTTAAACCATTTTAAAATGGTTTTAAATGTTTTTGAGCCAAAGAATGCTGATCTTCGAGCTGAAGGGAAAAATAGAAGCTATACTGGTTGCCCAAACTAAGAATCCATAACTCCAAACACAGTGCTGCCCTAGCTTTTTGGGCAAATAAGAGCGTGGAAGCTGCACTGTCGGGTGAACTCTGAGTGCAATCTACCCCTATAGGCAGTCCAAGATACATTTCATTAAAGCAAAACAAAATAAAGCAATTTTTTGGTAAGTCTATCATGTCTTGACATCCAACTTTTAATGCTTTATAAATAAACAATGCCATAGTAGCTACACTGCCAATCATTCCCTCCTGCAAGTTTTCAACAAGAAGTCTGAAGTATTTGCTGCTTTATTCCCATAAGGCTAAGCCAGAGGGAGCTCTTCAGATGACACTAAAGATCAGGGCAAAGCACCAGCCACACTTTGGCATTTTCTTTTTAATTTATTTATTTATTAATTTATTTTTGGCTGAGTTGGGTCTTTGTTGCTGCGTGCAGACTTCCTCTAGTTGCGGCGAGCCGGGGCTACTCTTATTGCGGTGTGCGGGCTTCTCATTGCAGTGGCTTCTCCTGTTGCAGAGCACGGGCTCTAGGCGTGCGGGCTCAGTAGTTGTGGCTCGTGGACTCTAGAGTGCAGGCTCAGTAGTTGTGCCACACGGGCTTAGTTGCTCTGCGGCATGTGGGATCTTTGCAGACCAGGGCTCGAACCCGTGTCCCCTGCGTTGGCAGGCGGATTCTTAACCACTGCACCACCAGGGAAGCCCCACACTTTGGCATGGGTCTTTGTTGCTGCGTGCAGACTTCCTCTAGTTGCGGCGAGCGGGGGCTACTCTTATTGCGGTGTGCGGGCTTCTCATTGCAGTAGCTTCTCCTGTTGCAGAGCACGGGCTCTAGGCGTGCGGGCTCAGTAGTTGTGGCTCGTGGACTCTAGAGTGCGGGCTCAGTAGTTGTGGCTCGTGGACTCTAGAGTGCAGGCTCAGTAGTTGTGCCACACGGGCTTAGTTGCTCTGCGGCATGTGGGATCTTTGCAGACCAGGGCTCGAACCCGTGTCCCCTGCGTTGGCAGGCGGATTCTTAACCACTGCACCACCAGGGAAGCCCCACACTTTGGCATTTTCTAGTAAAAGCCTCCAAGAAGCTCAGTGGAAGGCTTTATTAGCACTGTCCAGTGTCCCTGCAGAAGTAGTGGAACCAATGACATATGTGAGGGCTTGTGGAAACTTGATGCTGGTAACCCTCACCTCTGCCACCAATTTATCATGTGACCTTGGGCCAACTCACTAGTTTTTCCTTGAACCTCTAGCTCCTCATCTGTGAAGCTGGAATAAAAGTCACATGACCCCTAACCAGTGGGCAAATAGAAAATGCTACACACTATTTAGTTAGTGCGAAATAGTAATAACAAAATCTGAGGGAAAAAAGCAGGGCATTTCCACTGAAAACCCATCACACTTTGAACCACAGATCAGTGAGTACCCGAAAATAAAACACACTTTTCAGATTACAATGTATTTTCCCCTTTTCCGGTCCATCTCTAGAGTACTATATGTCTTCCTGTCAGCCTATTAGGAGCACAGATTGTGCTTCTTATAGTTAAGTATTGATTGGGTTTGAAAGGATGAGAGATAATAAAATGATAAAATGTACACTCTGGGGGTGACTCTGTTATTTGGATCAGTTTAGCTTTCAGTCTATAGGCAAGCAATCATTTATAGGAAGTCTGGCTCTAGGCTTTGGGAGGGAGGTGTAGAGGGGAGGAAAGGTATATTGATAGAACTCCACATAGTCCTGTCTAGAACTGTTTATCTGCTACCACAATCTCCACAAGAAGGAAAACCAGCCTTTTCTACCACTGGTCCTCATGATTTATTTCCACATCTTTAACCTAACACTACTGCTGAGTTGATCTGCAGCGAGGTGGTCAACAAGATAGGCCCTTACAGCAGTTGATCAGATTGGCACATGGTCAATTCAATAAGCAACACCAAAAGCCAGTACTATTGGACCATGAAACGGTAGGTAGAGTTATTTCAACCACCTTCATGACTAAATTACATCTACTATGCACTCTCACAATGTCAGTGAATAGAGCTTTCAAACAAATTCTTTCAGGGAAGCACAGCATATCAAACAAATAAAAGTGAAGATGCTGTGGCTGAAGTGAGTGAACCCAAAGGCCCTGCTCATTCTGCCTCTCTCCCCAACCCCCATATCAGCCCCTGAAGCAACTCCAATGAACCCGGAGGCATGCACAAAACACAATTTGAAAACAGTTTGGACCTAGCCCAAACCCCTCATTATTTTTTAGATGAGAACACTAAGGCTCAGAGAAGAAAAGTGACTCAAAAACAGCCTCCTAGAATGTAACATTTCAAGGATTAGAATCCAGGTGTCCAGATTCCTCATGTAGCATCTGACCCTATATGAGTTCTTCATGCATGGCCAAGGTAGGTCAGGTCTCTGTCCCATGGGTATGGTTATCCTGGGAAGGGAGGAAAGCGGGGAGGATTGTGCACTGCGGCAGCATATGGAAAGTACAGATCCCAAGGGCGTGAGGTGCACTTCAGGAGAAAGATGGATAAGCAGGAGAGTATTCCTTTTCCATGGATCTGATGTCTTCTTACCAGAGAATGGTTAGCTCCTTACAGAAGCAAAATACCAAGCCAAACAATTCCACACGGTACTCGGCAATTAGCAGTTAACAAGAGCAAGAAGCAGTCACGTTTGAATTTGGTTCAAATTGCAAAGACGGCCTTAAAAAAAGAATCCTTTTTAATATCTGAAGAGCTAGGACAATCTTTATATATTTATTTATGGGAAACTCTCATTTAACTGGAATCTCAACAATCAGAATGCTCAAATAACCAGTTTACTTCCCCTCCCCTCCCCCAGAGTTTTGAATAATTATTAACACTTATGATAGTAACTTTGAGACACTGTAATTTCTGGCAGGGTCTTCCAGTCCCCTAAATATTTTCATCTACTCATTCATTCACTGAATATCTATTGAATGCCTACTACTTATTAGGCCCTGACCAGGCACTAGGGAAACTAAGCTATTCTTGGGAGTCCAGTGACAGTCTTCTTGGAATGACATTTCAGTTGCAATATAAATATGAGAATGATAGAGGTGGGGATGAGGGCATTAGACAAAGGGATCTCTAAGGGATTTCAAGAGCTAATTCTCCATGATTCTATGACACTATTTTGTTAATTTACTATATATATAATCATGAGACTATTTTGAATTTTAAATTTCAAATGCATAATTTCCTTGTCACCAAAGTAGTCACCAGCCATCTATTCTACCTACTAGCATTGTTTTAGGCTCTATTATAATTTTTAAAAATTTATCTCTTAATTGTGTCTCCATATCTAGTTTGGTTGTAAACCAAAGAAACACCCTATTGCTTTACAGTTATATCATGATTTTCACTGAAAACACATTACCACACTAATCTAGTTAGTAAGATCAGCTTGTGGATCAATGTATGTTGGTTATTTTAAAGAAGCAAATCACTCTCAAAGGTTAGGTCAAACTGGAGTTATCTCTATCATGCCATGGGTTCTGAAGTGAATTCTCAAATAGGAGATGTAAAAATGTTTTGAGTAGTGACAACAAAATTGAAATAACTATATAGCCTCGTAGATGACGAAGTTGAAAATGACAATGCCTACTTAGATATTTAAGGATGGTCATTCTGGCCACTCAACAAGGAACATCTTTCCTTTTATCTTAATTCTCCCCCAAGAGGGACATGTGCCTGACACATAATTAAGAAAAAAGATAAAAAGTCCAAGATGAAAGGCAAATCAGCAAAAAAGCCCATGCCAATCTTGGTGTACCATGAAAGTAGGATTTTAAGCCCAAGGGTGCAAACTTAGAATTTGAAGGAGCCTCATGATATCATCTGATTGAGGCCTTGCCTTAAGTAAGTGAATCTCTAATAGATAGTGAACATGATTCTCTTAATTTAAAAGAAAATTTCTTCAAATGTCAACCTAAATCTTAAATCATCTATTCCTCTTTGAATGCAGAAAACAACTCTTCATCAAAAATACCTCATCTCTTTCAAGTCATCCTTTAGACTTCTTTATTCCAAGACAAAACAATTACAGTTCTTTTAACCTTTTATCGTAGAGCTTATTTTCCTTCCCTTTTACCATCTTTGGAAGACTAAACCTATTCTCAGTTGACCAGTGTGGATTTGTCTCAAATCACACTCACATGTTCCAGGGTGGCTGTGATCTTCCTTCCTCCACAGCAGAAACCAAGGTCACCAAAGGAGCAATCACACATTTGTCTAGTGAACTTCAGGGGAAACTATACTTGGTGTACCCCTCCGACAAAATTACTAATGTGTTGTGAACTTTCTTTTAACAATGTGCTGAAATAAAATATGCAATTAAAATTTTAAGTTAAGCTTTTCTAATTTTAATGTTATAAATTAAACATATAATTTGGTATGAGAATACATAATACAGTATATTAAATTTATTGAGTATTACATTTGAGGGGGAAAGACCCTGATCGATCAAAAAAGAAAAAGAGATAAGTTTAAAAGCTTTTGTATAGAGCAGGGTAAGACAGAACTAAATAAAATTAAATTGGATACATCTGAACTATCTTTTAAAAATATAAAATATATTTTTGCTCTGACAGAACTCACTGTGCTCAAATTCCAGATATCCAAATAGAAAAAGATAAGAACTCTCCTAGTGTTAATGAAAGTTGTTCATTTTCTCCAGTTAGACTCAATCCACCCTTGTGCTTAAGCTGTTTTCAAGGTTTGAAATATTATATACAGATAAATTAGATAAGTTCTAAGATGACAATGAATTCCAGGTTAAGACTCCTTGGTATAGAGCAGGTAAGAAACTAGACAGAACTTAGAGAGGAAGCAGAGGGTGCTCTCATTTCACTCCAAATTAAGAAGATAAACAGGAAACACAAGCAGGATCTGAAGCTAAATAGAAGGATGATATAGGTTCCTGAAAGTAGAATTACCCAAAGTCTCCTTTGTAGGAATTTTAGTGATTTTTTAACAACGCTTCAGGTCATTGGGTAGTTCCCCATAATTTGAGGAGTCTGGTGTAAAATGAAAAGTCAAGGTCACAGGTCCCTTCTAAGTATAAGGCCCTGTGCAACTGTACAAGTCATATTCTTATGAAGCTAGCCCTGGTTGTTATAAATATTCTCAAAATGATATGCCCCCTTTGAAAATTTAATGACAGCTATCAATACACGCATACATTCACTCACACCCCCACACAAAATTTTGCATACAGTTTCAGGGGGTTTGTGGATTCATTTAAGCCCTGTCCATGGACCTAAATTAAGATCCACTAGATGAGACTGATTCTGTGAGACTCTAGGAGGCAGAGCTAGGATCCACTAGTGGAAGTTTACAAAAGGGCAGATTTGAGCTTCCTAACAATTAAAGGCGTTGCAAAATTAAAGAGACTGCTTTACTAGGCACTTGGTTCTGAAAGTATAACTGTCAACTGGACCATCATCTGTGTGGTGTACTCTAGAAGGGATTCCTACACTGGTAGGAGATTGGATTAGATAACCTCTCTGGTTCCTTACTGTATTAATATTTTGTGAGGATAACTATAAGAAGTTTCTACCCCACAGCTCCTCTTTGCCCACCCCATTTTCTGATGGCTTGAATATACTTGGTTTCAGCTGTCTTGATTTATTTCATTTTCCTTGACAAGGTCTTTACCTTCTTAAATGCTAAGTTATGTAAATTAACCTGTAACCTGTGGGTTTACATAAAATCAACATGCTAATTTTATGCAAAGTGATGCAAAAGATCCATCCTCCATTTTCTCGGGGA
Source organism: Physeter macrocephalus (assembly GCF_002837175.3). Classification (NCBI taxonomy): domain Eukaryota; kingdom Metazoa; phylum Chordata; class Mammalia; order Artiodactyla; family Physeteridae; genus Physeter; species Physeter macrocephalus. Next base: position 80,294,960 of record NC_041234.1, on the reverse strand, counting down.
AAAAAATCTGATCGCCTTCCTGAATGGACATTCAAAGCAGCATAAATAATCAAGAATGTGAAAATGGCATTAAAGCTCTTAATAAAGAGCAACAAAAAGGGCACCAAGTAAATGTGAGGGGGATCATCCAAGGAAACTGATGATACAAATCCCTTCTAATAAAACTCCTGAGAGGTAAGAGGGTAACACAAGCTCCATCTTCAAACGTGGAGAAGAAGAGTACAGAAGTAAAAATTCTAAAATCACATTAGAAAATAGGAAGGTGAGATGACCCAGTACACAGAGCTGTTCATTCTCTTCCCTGTTCTTGCACGTGCAAGAGGGAAGCCTAATATCCTGGGCCTCCAAACACTGGGGTCAGAGTTCAGACCCTGCAAAAGGAAATGGAAAGGCCCTCTTCTGACTGAAAAACAACTGCAAAAACAAATATCATTCTAGCAACAAACTGTCAAAGCCTGTAAGGATGTTTTTGCTCTAACTTCCTGATCATGACATTCACCATAAATGATGTGCTTCCTGTTCCTTTTTCTAATCAGCATGATGAGTTGATGAACCACACTTTAGTGCCATGCAGAGGCTCTACTCCAGAATTTAAAGGGACAACTAGAAAAGGAAGGGGGAAAGGAACATGGTTGGATAATAAATTTTACAAAAAAAAGTCCTAAGGGCCCCTTTGCTGAACAGTTTTCATTTTTATGACATTGAAGTTCTAATCAGGATCTAAAGTAGATTTCTTAAACTCAAAATCAGACTTTAGATATCTGCTCACTAATTGGCCAGCTCTTTAAGACAACGGAATTAGTTCTAAGTAAGAAGCAAGCTGAAATTAGTAGCAACTTTGGCCAAGCGGCAGTTAGGTGAAACACAAAGGATTTGAGAAGACGCGTAGGGATTGAATAAAATGAAAAGATGTACAAGAGGTCTGGGGTCTGATATCAAAGGAGAAATTAGAGAGTGACTGAGGAAGAGCTCAAAGAGCTGGAAGACTTTGCTTTGAACAAAAGTAAAAAGGAAGGATGAGATACAGAGGCTCTATAAAAGGCTAACTTAGACCTGACCAATATAGCAGCATGCTGATAAAATCAGGCCCTCCTACTCCCCTGACAACTGAGGGTCAAGTTTCTTTATATTGTCATTCCACTGGGTATGCTGGGTAAGGGGGGGGTGGGGAAACACTGTCAAAAATGTTTGCACTACAAGGGTTTAAAACCTGCACATTGCCAGTTCCTGCCATTGCTCTTGTTTTGTCTAATACTTTGCAGTAAAGGCATAAGTTTAAATATGGGATCCCCAGCCAGTATTGCAGAGAATGACTTTGGTTATTCATTTACACAGCGTTTTCTTGAGGCTCTTTGTAATTCCATGCCACTTGGATGGTATGTTCTCCTAGGAAAAATAAAAAGGAAGCAATTGGCCTGCCCTCTCCCAGCCTACAAGGCTTACTTGCTCTCCCAGGCTCTCTGTCCTTAGCTAGTTCATACCATGTGAGTCAGGAATAAGTCAAGTCACTGAGCATTTTGAGGAGATTGAGCTGAAGTGAGTGGTGTTTATACACAGAAAGCTCATTAGAAACTAAAGTCTATGTGAATGTGGGCTCTGCAGATGAGGATGGAGCTTCAGAGAGCCCTGATAACCATAGTAAATCCTCCTTGTCAAAAAGGCAGAACTGAGGGTAGGCAGGCTGTGCTCTGGCCACAATCCCAAACTGTGGGAGGTGGAATAGTTAGTAACTCAAAGTTGCCCAACTTTCTGCTTCAGTCACCATACTCCACAAGTCTTCTAGGTTGTCAGCAATTCATAAGCAATTATTCAGTCACCTAATAAACATGTGTAAGTCAACTATTATGCGCAAGGCAGTCTTGTAGATACAGAGAATTCAAAGAAACAATTCTTGCTTTTGGAAAGTTCACACGTGTGGTGGAACAGACAAGCGTACAAATAACTAAATCTGAGTATGACCATTTCTAGTATAGAGGTTTAAAAACTGCTACAGGAGAATAGAAAAGGGACAATTAATTCTGCCTGTAAGAGGTGGGTGGGTGGAGGCAATCCAGGGAAACCTTCACAGAGAAAATGACATTTGGAATGGCTCTTCAAAGATGAGTAGGATTATCAAAAGGCAGAGAAGGTGTGAAGTAATTTACAAGTGAAGAAAAGCATAAGAGCAAATGCTCAGAATGGGAAAGTGAACAGTGGGTTTTTTTGGAAATGAAAAAAAATAGACAAATTCATAATCATAATTGGTGTTTCAAGACTTCTCTCCCAATAGTTGATAGAGTAAGTAGACAAAAATTAAGATTATAGAAAACTTGAAATATCTCAACCAATTCTTCCACCCAGGGTGGTTTGTGCATGGAGGGGCATGTGACCTATTTAATTATTGAATGAATAAATGAATTAAAGAATAAACTAAGTAGGATCTTGTATACCACGGATTGTATGCCACAAGGCACTTAAACTTTATCTTGTATGCAATAGGGAGCCAAAGGAGTTTTATTTCATAAGAGAAAGACATGATCATATCTATAATTAAAAGCAAACAAACTAGTAAAAACACCATCTGCAAGTATATTATGGAAAATGGGCGAGTGTAGAAGGGACCGGAAGCCAAAGACAGGAAGACCAGGTAGGAGGCTTGTACAGTGTTTAGGAGAAAAATAATGAAAGTGTGAACTAGGTCAGTGGCAGGTAGGTTGCAGAGGAGTGAGGTAGATTTGGAAGATATTTTAGAAGTAGAATTAGTAGAATTTGACAATTACTGACTATGGAAAATTATGAAAGACCTAGAGAGTGCACCATATATTCTGGCTCAGAAACATGATAATGCCATTTTAACCAAGATAGGGTACACAAGTGGAAGGGTGGAATTTAAAAGCTGGAGATTAAAATTTTAGTTTTGAAGAAATTGGAGTTCAGAGTACCTGTGGGACAGCCAAATGAACACATCTAGCAGGAAAATAGTGCATGTAACCAGGAAGAGACATAAAGACTAGACTGCTAAATCTAGAAGCCTAAAATGGTCTGGGGTTCTTATCCCTGGTTGCAAATTAGAATCACCACAAAGTTAAAATAAACAAAAAATACTACTGATGCCCGGACTGCACTCCAGCCTAAATAAGTCAGTATCTCTGGGGGTGAGACCTATATAAGAATATGTTTTAAAAGCTCCCCAGGTAATTCTAATAAGCAGCCAGTGTTGAGAAGCACTAACAGAGTGGACAGTTCATAACAAGGGAGCAGAAACTCAGGGAATGTATAAAGTGGTATTTAAAAGGAACATTAAGGGAAAATGCTGGCAAAACCCACACTTTTTAGGGGTAGAGGAAAACTAGGTAATGATGGAGACTGAACAAGAGTAGCAAGAAAGATATGGAAAGACCCAGGATAAAGTGGTGTCACTTGAGCAAAAGGAGAAGAGAGTGTCAAAAAGGCAGGCATGTCCAATAGCATCAAATGCTCAATAGTGTCCCAATGTACCAGCTGAGGTTGGTTTAAAGATGAACTAGCCATTGCCTATTAAAGAACAAGGTAGTTCTAACTAAAGACGAGAGGGAAAGACGACAGGTCACAAAAGTTGTGAATCTTTTGGATACTGTTCAGCCTTGGTGAGGGCTACATGTCCAAGAAAGAAGGAATTTTTTTTTTCTCACATCCTTATTGGAGTATAAATGCTTTACAATGTTGTGTTAGTTTCTGCTGTACAACAAAGTGAATCGGGTATACGGTATACATATATCCCCACAGCCCCTCCTTCTTGAGCTTCCCTCCCACCCTCACTATCCTATCCCTCTAGGTCGTCACAAAGCATCGAGATGATCTCCTTGTGCTATGCAGCAGCTTCCCACTAGCCATCCATTTTACATTTGATAGTGTATATACGTCAATGCTACTCTCTCACTTCATCCCAGAGAAGCAAGGATGTTAAAAGCTGAGTGGCTAGGGGGAATGCCAAAGGTAAAACCTGCCAGTCCCATAACTTTTCCCTGCCTTAAGCCTCTGAACACCTAACTGAAAAGGAGTAACTAGAGCTATGCTTCATAGTTGCCTTCTTTGGGAAAAATAGAAAGATCTATAGGTAGTTCTGTAATAATCTGAGTAGCTCTCACAAACTAGATAATCGTGCGGGGCAAAGGGGAAGGGGCTAGGGGAGGGTGCTTAGTGCATGTGTGCAAACATTAGCCCAATCACAGCACAGTGACTGGCAAAGTCGTTATTCCTTGTCATGTCAGACTCTGAAGACAGCCACAGGATCTTAAAACACTACTTCAGAGCTATAGAAGGAATGTATTACAGTGCCACCTGCTGGCAATGCTAAGACCAGAAACAGGTTCCTTTTTTTAAAAAAATCATTAATTCCCTGAGGCTGAAGATTAAAGAATACAAATAAACTTCATTCTGATTTATAATTAAAGGTGATGGTCTACTCAGTAATTTCTTTTATTCAAAAGACATTTTCAGAATTGAAAATAAATCTTGGATTGAACCTTCCTATTATAGCAAATGGAAAGCATGGGAACAGAAACACTAGAAGTCTAAGAAGGTCCCACCAACCTTGCCCCATGTCTTCTAATATGAGGCACCTCAACTCACATTTCCTTTCTAGACTCTCAATATATTTCCTATAAATTTAAAATTGGATATATAGTCAAGACACCATCTGTCTAGCTACTTGTTTCTGCGCAAATATGTCTCCTCAACTACTTGAATCTTATACTATCCTCCAGGCAATCTGGGCTACTGAGTACTCAAAAATAGCATGCATTTTAGGCAACCATACATTTGCACCTGCTGTTCTCTCTGCTATGACTATCGCCCCCATCACTATTCCCAACTCAGTCTTCAAAGTCAATGTCAAAAGACACCTCTTTCATGAAGCCTTCCCTAATCACCCTCACCCCCAGCTGGGAATAATATCTTCTTCATAGGAACTGTATCTGTACCTCTTTTATTACACTTAATATTTTATACCATTTACAAGAGTTGTAAATAGGACATATCTGTGGTAGAGTGAAAAGACCATGAACTTTGGAATAAGTCCATGGTCCTAAACCTGGATTTGCCATTTAATAGTTGGGGACTCAGATAAACGTAACTTCCCTAAGCTTCAGTCTCCTTGTCTATAAAATGAAGATAATGGTGCCCATAGAAAGGGGCAGCATGGCAGAGGATTTAAGAGAAGGACTCAAGAGCCAGATGAACCTGGGTTTAAATCCTGGCTCTGCTCCTTACTAGCTATATAAAAGTGGTCAAATTATTTAGCTGCTCTAAGCCTCAGTTTCCCAATCTGGGAAACGAGACAATATGGGACCTACCTACCTAGCTACCTACCTCAGTATCTTTGCATGAGGAGACAATGTATACAAAGTGCCTGGCATATAATAGCACTCATTGCATGTTAGTTTCTCCCTTCCCCTATGATTTACTGAATTCCTTGGGGACAAAGCACATGCCCCATACATTTCTGATCACTTAAATGCTGGCACCTGCCCAGCACAGGAGCTTTAACACAGTCTGCTTGTATTTTGGTAAGTTAATAAATGCCACATTTCTATAACATTCTTTAGCAGAATTTAGTTCCAGGCAACCACTGTCTCATTTCTCTACAAAGCAGTGATGCCAAATATATGTCACCCATCTCAAAGGTTTAATGGGTGCCTCTTGAAACCATGTGTTTCTTGTCTGTAGCCATTTAGGGAGAGCACACTTACAAAACAGCTCTCCTAAGTCATACCCGAAGAAGCAGGGCCTAACTCTACTTAGCCTGGGGCAAGGTCATTGAATTTCAAGCCATTTCTTTTAGAGAACAGTTCTGATGCAATCGTTGCAAAACAATGTGCTTCTCTATGACAGTTTCAGATAAATATATGGAAGCAAAAATAGGGCAAGAAGCAGAATATGAACAAAAGGTTAAACCTGCATATTCAGTATTCCTCTAACGGACCAGAGGTGTCATACATATTTTAAGAAATCTCTGGATGCCAGCTTTCCCCAAGGACCAAACTACAACAGGCATTAGTGGTGTACTTTTGCAGAACATGTACTTCATTTAGGGCAAATTACACCTGTAGAAGTCAACAGAGCCAAAAGGGATGCACTTTAGCCTGACATGCCCATGAGTTGGGTTATGATAAAAACTAACCTAGTAGAAATTACAGGCACTCAAAGCTTCTCTCCGCTCTGGCAAATACAATATCCTTTCATTCCAAAACAATGGAGTAGAAAGGAGCCCATTCACTGCAGTTCTTGGCTGTTCTTGTGGATGGGCTAAATCCCAACATCAAAATTAATAGAATGCTCAATTTATTCTTACTTCCTTCTCATTCTTCCCCCATATGGACTGTGATAAATCCAACATGATACCAAGCTTGGTAACTTCTGTATTTGGATGATGTTACAGGGCTGGACAAGATCCCCACATGGAATTGCTTTCCAGCTTTTAAATTCATTAAATATTTTAATTAGCTTAATTATCCACGCATTTTCATTTAAAGAGGACCGGTTTCATAAAGGACTTCAATATTTCAATCACATCAGATGTTGTTGATGTTATACAGCAACCAAAATAATGAACTTAGGTCTTAACTCACATTCTCTCCTCTTCCTGTGCCATCCTTTGTTGCCTAACTTAATGGAATGGCCAGAGATTTTTCCATATGAACTGCTCTGCTGCAGATTTTAATCTCTCTCTCTCTCTCTCTCACAGACACACAGACACACACACACACATTTATAAGGGTCTTTAAATCCAAGAAACATACTCATCATAGCCAACATGGGGATTTTAGTAAACAATAAGATGTTTTTCATTTGGACTTAGATTAGCAAAAATTCTGTAATTGACAATACACAGTTAATAAATGTGTAATGAGAAAGGAACTCTGATATACTGTCGGTGGAAATATAGATTTGGTACACTGACATTGATGGGCAACTTTTAGCATCTTTCAAAATTTTAAATAAAAAATTTATCCAATATTTCCACTTCTGAAGATCTCTCCTACAAAAACATTTTCTCTTCTAGTGCACTAAGGTCTATATAGTAGGATGATCCTCCCAGCACTGTTTTGGAATAGCAAAAACCTAGAGATAAAACCTTAACCTCCATAGATAGCACACAGGTTTAAATTTATAATAAATCCACACAATGGAAAACTGCATGGTATTTAAATTTTTGAGTTAAATATGTATTGCCAAGGATTAGAGGTTCTAGGTATAAATATCAGAAATACGTGACAAATCAAGTTGGAGAACAGTATATGCAGTATGAGTCTAAGTTTGAAAAATACATGATTTAGGCTATATACAAATACACCCAAAGAAACTATCTGGAAGAAACTATATGAAGTGTAATTATTAGTTATCTCTGGGTATAATATTATAAGAGAGTCTTCTATTTTGATATTGTTTGAACTTTCATTAAGCATAATATACTACTGTACTAAGAAAAATATCAAAACAATTCCACTACTTGATTTCCAAGACACAGTAAGTTAAAAAAACAAGGCCCAAAAAAGTAAATAGTCATGTTTTGCTACATTTTAAGTATGAAACAAGGAGAAATAAAAAAAACATTGGTTTATGAAAGAAAGGAAGGAAATACCAGAAGCTAAAGAAATTACTTACAAATAGTGGTGTGTGTGACCAAGTGGAAGAAATGGGTATGGGAATTAGATTTCTTTCACTTATTCCTTTTTCTATAACTGAATTTTCAGTAATGTAAATGTTCTATGTATTCAAAAATAAAATTTAATCGAAAAGGATAAAGCGAATTGGGTACAGACACAAATTACTTTATGTATTGAATTAACATAATCACAGAGAAAATTAATTAATTCAAGTAATTTTTTAACATAACACTGACTATACAGATTCAGGAGGATGACTTCTAAGGTCAAAAATATTTGTAAAATATCTTGTACTTTATTTAGTAGGTTTGCTGTTGGTAGTAGTTTTGGTGTGGTAGTTCTGAAATCATTTTGTATGAACTAAAGATAAAATAATTAAGTAAGTATTAATACATCAGTGTTGATGGGAATGAGGGTTCCCACTGTCGGAAAAGGAGATAAAAATATGGAATGGGTAAAGGTGAGGAAGGACCCTGTCATACTGGATTTGAATTGGAAGTATCAGAATTAAATCACAATTTTAAAAATTGATTTCTAAATACCATTTTCCACCGAAAGAAATCAGGAAAATGGCTAATTCCAGAGCTGGGGCAGAGAAAGTAGGAATGTAACCCTGGCACACCTTTAAGACAAAAAGCAAGGAAGTGCTGAAAGAATGATGCAGTATCAAAAGGTAACAGGAAAACTTCCACTTTAGGATATGATGATATAAACTGGAACTAGACTAGCTTAATCCACAGGAAGCAATGATAAAAGTGGACAAAATATATGAAGAAACTGTTTTCAGACCATGCAAGACTGTGATCTCAAAGAAAAGAAGAACTCAGGTGGTAAGGTGCACAATCAAACCAACTCTCCAACTGGAGACAAATCCCCAACAATGGTTCAGTGAATTGAAGTCCTAACAGCTCAGGAGTCCTGCTAAAGCTACAGAGATCAGGAAAGCTACAGTGGCTGGAACCTTAACTAAAAGAAGAGAGTTCACTGAGGGGAGCCTATAAAACCTATATGGGGGTTCTCTCTGAATCTTTGGCTGAAGATTGGGCTGAACAAGTACAGGGCATGACTGCCAGTCTTTTCATCTGAGTGTGACCACCACAGGGTTAATAATAAAAGTGATACTAGAGGACAAACACTGCTGGGGAATACCTTGTTAACATCTGAGCATTCAGCTAGGAGTCCAGAAAAGTCCTGCTTTAGGAGAAAGAACTAGGTCACAGAATATGGCCTACTCTACACCTTCCCCAACAAAGCCTAAAGTCAAGTCTTAATAAGATCTAGAGGAGAGCGAACGAAGCCCACGTTTCAGCAAAGCGGGAACTCCTGGCTTGGGGTCTCTCCCTTCTGCTGTCGTGGAGCTGCCACAGAGCCCCAGGGGAGGGCAGCCTCACTGCACTGCCAACTCTGGAGGGGCCCCACCAGCGAAGCTGCGACCATCCTGGGGACAGTGGACCAACCATGTGGCTGACAGGGTCTTGGTGCTCTGGCCTGGTGTCAGGTCTGAGCCTCTGAGGTGGGAGAGCTGAGTTCAGGACATTGGACCATGAGAGACCTCCCGGCGCCACATAATATCAAATGGCGAGATCTCTCCCAGAGATCTCCATCTTAACACTAAGACCCAGCCCCACCCAATGGCCAGCAAGCTCCAGTGCTGGATGCCCCATGCCAAACAACTGACAAGACAGGAACACAAACCCACCCATTAGCAGAGAGGCTGCCTAAAATCATACTAAGTTCACAGACAACCCAAAACACACCACCAACGCAGCCCTGCCCACCAGAAAGACAAGGTATAGCCCCACACACCAGAACACAGGCACCAGTCTCCTCCACCAGGAGCCTACAGGGGCCACTGAACCAACCTCACCCACTCGGGGCAGACATCAAAAACAATGGGAACTAACGAACCTGCAACCTGCGCAAAGGATACCCCAAAAGCAGTAAGTTAAACAAAATGAGAAGACAGAGAAATATGCAGCAGATGAAGGAGCAAGATAAAAAGCCACCATACCAAACAAATGAAGAGGAAACAGGCAGTCTACCTGAAAAAGAATTCATAATAATGACAGTAAAGATGATCCAAAATCTTGGAAATACAATGGAGAAAATACAAGAAACGTTTAACAAGGACCTAGAAGAACTAACGAGCAAACAAACAATGATGAACAACACAATAACTGAAATTAAAAACACTCTAGAAGGAATCAATAGCAGAATAACTGAGGCAGAGGAATGGATAACTGACCTAGAAGATAAAATAGGGGAAATAACTGCCACAGAGCAGAATAAAGAAAAAAGAATGAAAAGAATTGAGGACAGTCACAGAAATCTCTGGGAAAACATTAAACACATGAAGATTCGAATTATAGGGGTCCCAGAAGAAGAAGAGAAAAAGAAAGGGTCTGAGAAAATATTTGAAGAGATTATAGTTGAAAACTTCCCTAACATGGGAAAGGAAATAGTCAATCAACTCCAGGAAGTTCAGAGTCCCATGAAGGATAAATCCAAGGAGAAACATGCCAAGACACATATTAATCAAACTATCAAAATTTAAATACAAAGAAAATATATTAAAAGCAGCAAGGAAAAAGCAAAAAATAAAATACAAGGGAAACCCCATAAGGTTAACAGCTGATCTTTCAGCAGAAACTCTCCAAGCCAGAAAGGAGTGTTAGGACATATTTAAAGTGATGAAAGGGAAGAACCTACAATCAAGATTACTCTACCCAGCAAGGATCTCATTCAGATTTGATGGAGAAATTAAAACCTTTACAGACAAGCAAAAGTTAAGAGAATTGGGCTTCCTTGGTGGCGCAGTGGTTGAGAGTCCGCCTGCCGATGCAGGGGACACGGGTTCGTGCTCCGGTCCGGGAAGATCCCACATGGCGCAGAGCGGCTGGGCCCGTGAGCCGTGGCCGCTGAGCCTGCGCGTCCGGAGCCTGTGCTCCGCAACGGGAGAGGCCACACAGTGAGAGGCCCGCGTACCAAAAAAAAAAAAAAAGTTAAGAGAATTCAGCATCACCAAACCAGCTTTACAACAAATGCTAAAGAAAGTTCTCCAGGCAGGAAATACAAGAGGAGGAAAATACCTACAAAAACAAACCCAAAACAATTAAGAAAATGGTAAAAGGAACATTCAAAGTGATCATTACCTTAAATGTAAATGGATTAAATGCTCCAACCAAAAGACATAGACTGGCTGAATGGATACAAACACAAGACCCGTATATATGCTGTCTAAAAGAGACCCACTTGAGACCTAGGGACACATACAGACTGAAAGTGAGGGGATGGAAAAAGATATTCCATGAAAATGGAAAGCAAAAGAAAGCTGGAGTAGCATTTCTCATATCAGAAAAAATAGACGTTAAAATAAACAATATTACAAGAGACAGTGAAGGACACTACATAATGATCAAGGGATCGATCCAAGAAGAAAATATAACAATTGTGAATATTTATGCACTCAAAATAGGAGCACCTCAATACATAAGGCAAATGCAAACAGCCATAAAAGGGGAAATTGACATTTACACAATCATAGTAAGGGACTTTAACACCCCACTGTCACCAATGAACAGATCAATCAAAATGAAAATAAATAAGGAAACACAAGCTTTAAAAGACACATTAGACCAGACAGACATAATTGATATTTATAGGACATTCCATCCAAAAACAACAGAATACACTAAGCGCTCATGGAACATTCTCCAGGATAGATCATATCTTGGGTCACAAATCAACCCCTGATAAATTTAAGAAAATTGAAATTGTATCAAGTATATTTTCCACAATGCTATGAGACTAGATATCAATTACAGGAAAAAAATGTAAAAAATTCATACACATGGAGGCTAAACAATATGCTACTGAATAACCAAGAGAACACTGAAGAAATCAAAGAAGAAATCAAAAAATACCTAGAAACAAATGACAATGAATACACGACGAACCAAAGCCTATGGGATGCAGCAAAAGCAGTTCTAAGAGGAAACTTAATAGGAATACAATCCTACCTCAAGAAACAAGAAACAGCTCAAATAAACAATCTAAACTTACACCTAAAGCAATTAGAGAAACAAGAAAAAGAACAATAGCAACAAAACAACAAAGTTAGCAGAAGGAAAGACAACATAAAGATCAGATCAGAAAAAAATGAAAGAGAAATGAAGGAAACAATAGCAAAGATCAATAATACTAAAAGCCAGTTCTCTGAGAAGATAAACAAAATTGATAAACCATTAGCCAGACTCATCAAGAAAAAAAGGGAGAAGACTCAAATCAATAGAAATAGAAATGAAAGAGGAGAAGTAACAACTGACACTGCAGAAATACAAAGGATCATGAGAGATTACTATAAGTAACTCTATGCCCATAAAATGGACAAACTGGAAGAATTGGACAAATTGTTAGAAATGCACAACCTGCCAAGACTGAACCAGGAAGAAATAGAAAATATGAACAGACCAATCACAAGCACTGAAATTGAAACTGTGATTAAAAATCTTCCAACAAACAAAAGCCCAGGACCAGATGGATTCACAGAAAAATTCTACCAAATTTTTGGAGAAGAGCTAACACCTATCCTTTTCAAACTCTTCCAAAATATAGCAGAGGGAGGAACACTCCCAAATTCATTCTACAAGGCCACCATCCCCGACACCAAAACCAAAGAAAGATGTCACAAAAAAACTACAGGCCGATATCACTGAAGAACATAGATGCAAAAATCCTCAATGAAATACTAGCAAACAGAATCCAACAGCACATTAAAAGGATCATACACCATGATAAACTGGGATTAATCCAAAGAGTGCAAGGATTCTTCAATATAGGCAAATCAATCAATGTGATACACCATATTAACAAACTGAAAGAAAAAAACCATATGGTCAACTCAAAAGATGCAGAAAAAGCTTTCAACAAAATTCAACACCATTTATGATAAAAACTCTCCAGAAAGTAGGCATAGAGGGAGCCGACCTCAACATAATAAAGGCCATATAAGACAAACCCACAGGCAACATCATTCTCAATGGTGAAAAACTGAAACCATGTCCTCTAAAATCAGGGACAATACAAGGTTGCCCCCTCTTACCACTATTATTCAACATAGTTTTGGAAGTTTTAGCCACAGCAATCAGAGAAGACAAAGAAATAAAAGGAATCCAAATCAGAAAAGAGGAAGTAAAATTGTCACTGTTTGCAGTTAACATGATACTATACAGAGAGACTCCTAAAGATGCTACCAGAAAACTACTAGAGCTAATTAATGAATCTGGTAAAGTAACAGGATACAAAATTAATGCACAGAAATCTCTTGCTTTCCTATACACTAACGATGAAAAAATCAGAAAGAAAAATTAAGGAAACACTCCTATTTACCATCGCAACAAAAAGAATAAAATACCTATGAATAAACCTACCTAAGGAGACAAACACCTGTATGCAGAAAACTATAAGACACTGGTGAAAGAAATTAAAGATGATACCAATAGATAGAGAGATATACCATATTCTTGGACTGGAAGAATCAACACTGTGAAAATGACTATACTACCCAAGGCTATCTACAGTTTCAGTGCAATCCCTATGAAACTGCCAATGGCATTTTTCACAGAATTAGAACAAAAAATTTCACAATTTGTATGGAAACACAAAATACCCCAGATAGCCAAAGCAATCTTGACAAAGAAAAATGGAGCTGCAGGAATCAGGCTCCCTGACTTCAAACTATACTACAAAGCTACAGTAATCAAAACAGTATGGTACTGGCATGAAATCAGAAATATAGACAAATGGTACAGCATTGAAAGCCCAGATATAAACCCACTCACATATGGTCACCTGATTTACTACAAAGGAGACAAGCACATACAATGGAGAAAAGACAGTCTCTTCAATAAGTGGTGCTGGGAAAACTGGGCAGCTACATGTAAAAGAATGAAATTAGAACACTCCCTAACACCATACACACAAATAAACTCAAAATGGATTAAAGACCAAAATATAAGGCCAGACACTATAAAACTCTTAGAGGAAATGATAAGCAGAACTCTCTATGACATAAATCACAGCAAGATCCTTTTTGACCCACCTCCTAGAGTAATGGAAATAAAAAGAAAAATAAACAAATGGGACCTAATGAAACTTAAAAGCTTTTGCACAGCAAAGGAAACCATAAACAAGACCAAAAGACAACCCTCAGAATGGGAGAAATTATTTGCAAATGAAGCCTGACAAAGGATTAATCTCCAAAATATACAAACAGCACATGTACTCAATGTCAAAAAAACAAACAACCAATCAAAAAATGGGCAGAAGATCTAAACAGACATTTCTCCAAAGAAGACATACAGATGGCCAAGAGGCACATGAAAAGATGCTCAGCATCACTAATTATTAGAGAAATGCAAATCAAAACTACAACGAGGTATCACTTCACACCCATCAGAATGGCCATCATCAAAATATCTACAAGCAATAAATGCTCAAGAGGGTGTGGAGGAAAGGGAACACTCTTACACTGTTGGTGGGAATGTAAATTGATATAGCCACCTTGGAGAACAGTATGGAGGTTCCTTACAAACTAAAAATAGAACTACTATATGACCCACTAATCCCACTACTGGGCATATACCCTGAGAAAACCATAATTGAAAAGGGGACATGTACCACAATGTTCATTGCAGTACTATTTACAATAGCCAGGACATGGAAGCAACCTAAGTGTCCACTGACAGATGAATGGATAAAGAAGATGTGGCACACATATACAATGGAATATTACTCAGCCATAAAAAGAAACAAAACTGAGTTATTTGTAGTACGGTGGATGGACCTAGAGTCTGTCATACAGAGTGAAGTAAGTCAGAAAGAGAAAAACAAATACCATATGCTAACACATATATGTGGATTCTAAAAAAAAGTGGTTCTCATGAACCTAGGGGCAAGACAGGAATAAAGATGTAGATGTAGAGAATGGACTTGAGGACTCGGCGAGGGGGAAGGGTAAGCTGGGATGAAGTGAGAGAGTAGCATTGACATATATACACTACCAAACGTAAAATAGATAGCTAGTGGGAAGAAACTGCATAGCACAGTGAGATTAGCTCGATTCCTTGTGATGACCTAGAGGGGTGGCATTAGGGACCGTAGGAGGGAGATGCAAGAGGGAGGGGATATGGGGATATATGTATACATATAGTTGATTCGCTTTGTTATACAGCAGAAACTAACACAACATTGTAAAGCAATTATACTACAATAAAGATGTCAAAAAAAAGAAAAAAAAAGATCCACTGGGGAGAAAAAGATTAGAGATTGAGTCCCACCAAGTTATAGATGATCAGGACATACCTTGGGTTTTCCATTGATCTACTCTGACAAAACATACAACTAAGCACCAAAAGTTCAAGATTAGTCACTGAACTGCTACTAGAACAAACACCAATACCCTTTAGAGGAACATAACAGAATTCAATATCTCTACAACATAGTACCTACAAATTCCATTACTCAATAAAAAACACTAGAAATGGAAAAAATAAGTAACCCCCATCAAGTCAATCCAAAATGTATCTAAGATTACTCACTGTGTGCCAGCAGGACTTTGCATCCTCTTGACCACCAGGGACTATATTTTTCTAGCTGATTAAGATATCTTGGTAGCTCTGCAATTTTCCTTCAAACACCAGATCACTGAAAAGTTGTTTTATTATGGTCATCCTCCAGAGGTACTGACTGCAAGATGACCAAATTTGGGTTCAGAATTTAACATACCCTCTCATCAAATTGGTCATCCTATTCCTTTCCCTTTTAATAAGAAGATCCAGGCTAGGAGAGCTGAATTCCAGTAATTGCCTAATACAGCTCACATTTTCCTGCAGCAGCAGCACCAGCAAAAGCAAGAAAAAAGTAAAGTGGACACGTTAATGCCCCCCCAAAAAATTAAGTCCATGTATACCCTGGAGACATAATATTTTAGGTTAGACAAAATAGTTAAATAGAAGCCCTTGTGTGATCTCTCCTTGAGAGTTATTTCCCCACCCATCCTATTAAAAATTAATTTTATATAATTAGAAGTCGTCTACAGGGTGTTTCTGCTGTTAGCCTTTGTCAAGTTATTAGCCAATTCCCTGCCATAAAGATTGACACCTTTAAGTAAAGCAAACCTACTTCTCATAGAGTAGACTTCCTAAATGACCTTATCTATTTAGTCCTAAATTTAGATAATGCCAGTGCTGAAGGACCTCATGAGTATTCTGTGAGGAAGATAACAAGCCCACACTTTGCCAATCAGCTATAATCCTTAAAATTAGATGCTGTACATTTTAGTATGTTCTAATGTAACCAAGCCCTAGATGCAATCTCAGAGCCATCTTTGCTGTTTCCCGATCCAGGGTTGATGATTGGGCTTACCTAATGTGCATGGGCATTACCTAAAAGAATAACCTGTGCTGTAGCTTCTAAAAACTGCATAGCACCCAAAACCAGGAGGTTTGTTTCAATATGTGCCCAGAGTAGATTTAAAGAAAAAAACAAACAAACAAAACTTGAGTCTTATTATTTTCCCTGATTGGCAAGTACAGAAAAAGAAACTTCCATCACTTCGTCCTCTGTCTTGTGCATAAGGAGGTACTTGGAATAAGTATTTGTAGGGATCTTAGTGAAAAGGGTACCTGTCTATAAAGAACCGCACAGAAAACATTATAACTGGCATCACATCTGGCACTAAACAGTTATAAATGTTAATGAGCAAAAGACACAATCATTTTTCATTTTTTGACTTGAAGGAAAGAAAGGAGGGGAGAAAAATAAAATTTCTAAGTTCCATTGGTGAATCCACGAACAACTATGCAAGTTTAATCCAGATCTCTTTAACTGGCAAAGGCCAAAGGACCTCACAGACTGTATGAAACCAAATTTTGTATTCCAGATTTGCCAGAGTAATTTTAATGTTCTTCAAACGATAAGGCCAACTCAAATAGGACCATCATAATGAGAGTGCAAATAATAATTTTTCCTACATAAAACAGTAATATTAAGAGGATTGTAGGGGCTAGGATAGGGGTATGATGAAAGTGGCGAAATAAGGCAAGAGTGAAAACAACTGCTCCAAAGGACCCCCATCTTCATCAGCTATGTGCAACTTAATGTGTCTTTTATCCATTCCATGCCTGGTTTTATTTCTGTATTTTGAAGTAAAAAACAAACACTACACACACAGACATGCACAAACCAACATCAACCTATTAGTCTTCCCTTTCTATTCCATATACAATGTAAATAGAAGGAGGAAGGCATAAGAGACAAGACCAACTGTATTCAAACCATCTCCACTGCCCAGACCTGTACAGAAAGATTTGTTCCAATATTACAACTGCTATATGTCCTAGGAGGTAGCTGAGGGTAAACAGATGGGGAAGAGGAGACTGAAACAATTCAAATACATTCACTCTTAGGGGAATATTTTTTGCGGTAATATTTCTTTAATAAAGCTCACTGAAGATATGACACCACTTGCCTACACTGAGAAGACAAAGCTAATAACCTGTAATAAGCCACAAACAGTCTCACACTTGATAAGAATAAAGGGGCAGAGCATTAAAATGTTGATCTTTAAAGGGCATCCACACATCAATGATAACTACATCTGTGTGTGTGTGTATTTTTTTTTAACAGCATCCCTCCTCATAAATAATAAGGAAACCAAGAAAACAAGACAGCATACGCAGGTAGCAACTTGTTTTTGTTTTTCAGATTGGATTTTACTTGAATTAAGCTATCATAATATAGATGGCTTTTTAAATTCTCAATTATTTTTTTTTGCTTTCAGATTCTGCTACAGACATTATAACATAACCAAGTGAGGAAAATGGGATCCAGTCCAACAGGCTACATCGCTAGTAAGTAATATCTCCAAGTATTTTATTTCAGCAATAATCAATCTGAGCCAAGATTGAAAGTGAAAATGTGACTTCAAAAGTAAGGCAAGGAAAGACAGCCACGTAAAATAGGCCAAGCTGGAGATATTATAGGTAAAATGTTACACGCAAATACAGTGGAAAGAGAGTCACAATATACAAAAACGTGTTAAAGACATTCGTAAGTATTAAATGGGGGAGAAAAAGCCAATATAGTCCCCTACCTTTACCATTCCAGAATCCTTTGGACTTGAGTAGTGTTACTCTATTATATAACCTGTGACCCACTTTTGTGCAAGATTTATTAATATACTATCAATTGAAGAACAATACTATTCTTTAGCAATTTCAATTATCAATTATTTTCACCTTAGAAAAACAAACATTAACCAAACTCCAAGCTCCAGCCAGTATTTATTGCTTTGAAAAATAGGCATGTACTTTATAGCCTGGGTTTTAGACTTAATGAGAAAGTAAAGAGCATACATTTAATTCTAGGAAGTAACTGAATTAGAAGCCAGCAGAAAGCCCCATCCATAGTCTTTTGTTTCCATATACCAATACATTCCTCAACGTCTTACTGGAATGATTACAGACAGAAAATCAATTCTTAAAATCTCATGCATGATTTGTAATTATAGCTAAAATGTATAATCAAAGCTGAAAGACATATATAACCAAGTGTTATTAAACAATGATTAAGCTTTGATTGGGATATCTACTGGCTACAGCTAATCTCTTAATACAATCATGGCTGCCTACCAGACCACCATGTTCTAGGAATAGATATTTGTTCTCAAGAAATTCCTCTTCAGGCAATTAGCTAATATTTCCAAACTTGGAAACTTTAAACCGCTGCCTGTTAGGGATTTGGTACAAATGTGAAGATGTGAGGAACTAAAGCTCACTGATATTTGTCAAAAACTTTCATTTAAACTGTAACACTGCATATGCAATTAGGAGGCAAAGAATATATACTTTTAAAGGTTTCCTGTCTTCTCATTTGCAAATGTTTGCTCCCAGGTGTATATGCACTAGCAAATGTAACCAACCCTAAGAAGGCCCTTAACATTTTATTGTCCACTGAGAGTATACTGCCACTGAACTTGAACAAAATTCCACTGGTTTCCCAGCATTTTGTCAGTGGTAGGCTAAAATCTCATTTTTACTTTGGCTACTTTCCAACATAGCTGGATTACAAGTGCTTCTGTTTAAAGATATTTGTACTTAAAGACACAGATGCTCTCTAGATGCTCACAAAAAGCATATATTTTTTACCAAATCATGAGAAGTTGCCAACAACTTACCAGAATTTCTCTTTGACACCATCTTCAAATTTGTGCTGACTACAGAACAGACCACAAGAGCCAGAAGAAATGGTGGCTTCATTGTTCACTTTCCGTGGCAGCTGAAAAATCAAAAAAGGATATGAAGTTTGAATCACAGATCTTGGCCTCAACAAAGCAGCAGCTATAATTTCACATACCTTGAAGACACATTACAGAAACAATGACATTTTGGTGATTTCTGGCTTTATTTTTATGCAAATGGAAGAAAATATGAAAGTTCACAACTGGATCATGTCAAAGTTCCCTGCTCGGGAGAGAAGATGGCGGAAGAGTAAGATGCGGAGCTCACCTTCCTCCCCACAGATACATCAGAAATACTTCTACACGTGGAACTACTCCTATAGAACACCCACTGAACGCTGGCAGAAGACCTCAGACCTTCCAAAAGGCAAGAAACTCCCCCACATACCTGGGTAGGGCAAACGATAAAACAATAAACAGAGACAAAAGAATAGGGACGGGACCCGCACCAGTGGGAGGGAGCTGTGAAGGAGGAAAGGTTCCCACACACTAGAAGCCAAAGAAATTAAAGATGATACCAATAGATAGAGAGATATACCATATTCTTGGACTGGAAGAATCAACACTGTGAAAATGACTATACTACCCAAGGCTATCTACAGTTTCAGTGCAATCCCTATGAAACTGCCAATGGCATTTTTCACAGAATTAGAACAAAAAATTTCACAATTTGTATGGAAACACAAAATACCCCAGATAGCCAAAGCAATCTTGACAAAGAAAAATGGAGCTGCAGGAATCAGGCTCCCTGACTTCAAACTATACTACAAAGCTACAGTAATCAAAACAGTATGGTACTGGCATGAAATCAGAAATATAGACAAATGGTACAGCATTGAAAGCCCAGATATAAACCCACTCACATATGGTCACCTGATTTACTACAAAGGAGACAAGCACATACAATGGAGAAAAGACAGTCTCTTCAATAAGTGGTGCTGGGAAAACTGGGCAGCTACATGTAAAAGAATGAAATTAGAACACTCCCTAACACCATACACACAAATAAACTCAAAATGGATTAAAGACCAAAATATAAGGCCAGACACTATAAAACTCTTAGAGGAAATGATAAGCAGAACTCTCTATGACATAAATCACAGCAAGATCCTTTTTGACCCACCTTCTAGAGTAATGGAAATAAAAAGAAAAATAAACAAATGGGACCTAATGAAACTTAAAAGCTTTTGCACAGCAAAGGAAACCATAAACAAGACCAAAAGACAACCCTCAGAATGGGAGAAAATATTTGCAAATGAAGCCTGACAAAGGATTAATCTCCAAAATATACAAACAGCACATGTACTCAATGTCAAAAAAACAAACAACCAATCAAAAAATGGGCAGAAGATCTAAACAGACATTTCTCCAAAGAAGACATACAGATGGCCAAGAGGCACATGAAAAGATGCTCAGCATCACTAATTATTAGAGAAATGCAAATCAAAACTACAACGAGGTATCACTTCACACCCATCAGAATGGCCATCATCAAAATATCTACAAGCAATAAATGCTCAAGAGGGTGTGGAGGAAAGGGAACACTCTTACACTGTTGGTGGGAATGTAAATTGATATAGCCACCTTGGAGAACAGTATGGAGGTTCCTTACAAACTAAAAATAGAACTACTATATGACCCACTAATCCCACTACTGGGCATATACCCTGAGAAAACCATAATTGAAAAGGGGACATGTACCACAATGTTCATTGCAGTACTATTTACAATAGCCAGGACATGGAAGCAACCTAAGTGTCCACTGACAGATGAATGGATAAAGAAGATGTGGCACACATATACAATGGAATATTACTCAGCCATAAAAAGAAACAAAACTGAGTTATTTGTAGTACGGTGGATGGACCTAGAGTCTGTCATACAGAGTGAAGTAAGTCAGAAAGAGAAAAACAAATACCATATGCTAACACATATATGTGGATTCTAAAAAAAAGTGGTTCTCATGAACCTAGGGGCAAGACAGGAATAAAGATGTAGATGTAGAGAATGGACTTGAGGAGTCGGCGAGGGGGAAGGGTAAGCTGGGATGAAGTGAGAGAGTAGCATTGACATATATACACTACCAAACGTAAAATAGATAGCTAGTGGGAAGAAACTGCATAGCACAGTGAGATTAGCTCGATTCCTTGTGATGACCTAGAGGGGTGGCATTAGGGACCGTAGGAGGGAGATGCAAGAGGGAGGGGATATGGGGATATATGTATACATATAGCTGATTCGCTTTGTTATACAGCAGAAACTAACACAACATTGTAAAGCAATTATACTACAATAAAGATGTCAAAAAAAAGAAAAAAAAAGATCCACTGGGGAGAAAAAGATTAGAGATTGAGTCCCACCAAGTTATAGATGATCAGGACATACCTTGGGTTTTCCATTGATCTACTCTGACAAAACATACAACTAAGCACCAAAAGTTCAAGATTAGTCACTGAACTGCTACTAGAACAAACACCAATACCCTTTAGAGGAACATAACAGAATTCAATATCTCTACAACATAGTACCTACAAATTCCATTACTCAATAAAAAACACTAGAAATGGAAAAAATAAGTAACCCCCATCAAGTCAATCCAAAATGTATCTAAGATTACTCACTGTGTGCCAGCAGGACTTTGCATCCTCTTGACCACCAGGGACTATATTTTTCTAGCTGATTAAGATATCTTGGTAGCTCTGCAATTTTCCTTCAAACACCAGATCACTGAAAAGTTGTTTTATTATGGTCATCCTCCAGAGGATGATCTGACTGCAAGATGACCAAATTTGGGTTCAGAATTTAACATACCCTCTCATCAAATTGGTCATCCTATTCCTTTCCCTTTTAATAAGAAGATCCAGGCTAGGAGAGCTGAATTCCAGTAATTGCCTAATACAGCTCACATTTTCCTGCAGCAGCAGCACCAGCAAAAGCAAGAAAAAAGGAAAGTGGACACGTTAATGCCCCCCAAAAAAATTAAGTCCATGTATACCCTGGAGACATAATATTTTAGGTTAGACAAAATAGTTAAATAGAAGCCCTTGTGTGATCTCTCCTTGAGAGTTATTTCCCCACCCATCCTATTAAAAATTAATTTTATATAATTAGAAGTCGTCTACAGGGTGTTTCTGCTGTTAGCTTTTGTCAAGTTATTAGCCAATTCCCTGCCATAAAGATTGACACCTTTAAGTAAAGCAAACCTACTTCTCATAGAGTAGACTTCCTAAATGACCTTATCTATTTAGTCCTAAATTTAGATAATGCCAGTGCTGAAGGACCTCATGAGTATTCTGTGAGGAAGATAACAAGCCCACACTTTGCCAATCAGCTATAATCCTTAAAATTAGATGCTGTACATTTTAGTATGTTCTAATGTAACCAAGCCCTAGATGCAATCTCAGAGCCATCTTTGCTGTTTCCCGATCCAGGGTTGATGATTGGGCTTACCTAATGTGCATGGGCATTACCTAAAAGAATAACCTGTGCTGTAGCTTCTAAAAACTGCATAGCACCCAAAACCAGGAGGTTTGTTTCAATATGTGCCCAGAGTAGATTTAAAGAAAAAAACAAACAAACAAAACTTGAGTCTTATTATTTTCCCTGATTGGCAAGTACAGAAAAAGAAACTTCCATCACTTCGTCCTCTGTCTTGTGCATAAGGAGGTACTTGGAATAAGTATTTGTAGGGATCTTAGTGAAAAGGGTTCCTGTCTATAAAGAACTGCACAGAAATCATTATAACTGGCATCACATCTGGCACTAAACAGTTATAAATGTTAATGAGCAAAAGACACAATCATTTTTCATTTTTTGACTTGAAGGAAAGAAAGGAGGGGAGAAAAATAAAATTTCTAAGTTCCATTGGTGAATCCACGAACAACTATGCAAGTTTAATCCAGATCTCTTTAACTGGCAAAGGCCAAAGGACCTCACAGACTGTATGAAACCAAATTTTGTATTCCAGATTTGCCAGAGTAATTTTAATGTTCTTCAAACGATAAGGCCAACTCAAATAGGACCATCATAATGAGAGTGCAAATAATAATTTTTCCTACATAAAACAGTAATATTAAGAGGATTGTAGGGGCTAGGATAGGGGTATGATGAAAGTGGCGAAATAAGGCAAGAGTGAAAACAACTGCTCCAAAGGACCCCCATCTTCATCAGCTATGTGCAACTTAATGTGTCTTTTATCCATTCCATGCCTGGTTTTATTTCTGTATTTTGAAGTAAAAAACAAACACTACACACACAGACATGCACAAACCAACATCAACCTATTAGTCTTCCCTTTCTATTCCATATACAATGTAAATAGAAGGAGGAAGGCATAAGAGACAAGACCAACTGTATTCAAACCATCTCCACTGCCCAGACCTGTACAGAAAGATTTGTTCCAATATTACAACTGCTATATGTCCTAGGAGGTAGCTGAGGGTAAACAGATGGGGAAGAGGAGACTGAAACAATTCAAATACATTCACTCTTAGGGGAATATTTTTTGCGGTAATATTTCTTTAATAAAGCTCACTGAAGATATGACACCACTTGCCTACACTGAGAAGACAAAGCTAATAACCTGTAATAAGCCACAAACAGTCTCACACTTGATAAGAATAAAGGGGCAGAGCATTAAAATGTTGATCTTTAAAGGGCATCCACACATCAATGATAACTACATCTGTGTGTGTGTGTATTTTTTTTTAACAGCATCCCTCCTCATAAATAATAAGGAAACCAAGAAAACAAGACAGCATACGCAGGTAGCAACTTGTTTTTGTTTTTCAGATTGGATTTTACTTGAATTAAGCTATCATAATATAGATGGCTTTTTAAATTCTCAATTATTTTTTTTTGCTTTCAGATTCTGCTACAGACATTATAACATAACCAAGTGAGGAAAATGGGATCCAGTCCAACAGGCTACATCGCTAGTAAGTAATATCTCCAAGTATTTTATTTCAGCAATAATCAATCTGAGCCAAGATTGAAAGTGAAAATGTGACTTCAAAAGTAAGGCAAGGAAAGACAGCCACGTAAAATAGGCCAAGCTGGAGATATTATAGGTAAAATGTTACACGCAAATACAGTGGAAAGAGAGTCACAATATACAAAAACGTGTTAAAGACATTCGTAAGTATTAAATGGGGGAGAAAAAGCCAATATAGTCCCCTACCTTTACCATTCCAGAATCCTTTGGACTTGAGTAGTGTTACTCTATTATATAACCTGTGACCCACTTTTGTGCAAGATTTATTAATATACTATCAATTGAAGAACAATACTATTCTTTAGCAATTTCAATTATCAATTATTTTCACCTTAGAAAAACAAACATTAACCAAACTCCAAGCTCCAGCCAGTATTTATTGCTTTGAAAAATAGGCATGTACTTTATAGCCTGGGTTTTAGACTTAATGAGAAAGTAAAGAGCATACATTTAATTCTAGGAAGTAACTGAATTAGAAGCCAGCAGAAAGCCCCATCCATAGTCTTTTGTTTCCATATACCAATACATTCCTCAACGTCTTACTGGAATGATTACAGACAGAAAATCAATTCTTAAAATCTCATGCATGATTTGTAATTATAGCTAAAATGTATAATCAAAGCTGAAAGACATATATAACCAAGTGTTATTAAACAATGATTAAGCTTTGATTGGGATATCTACTGGCTACAGCTAATCTCTTAATACAATCATGGCTGCCTACCAGACCACCATGTTCTAGGAATAGATATTTGTTCTCAAGAAATTCCTCTTCAGGCAATTAGCTAATATTTCCAAACTTGGAAACTTTAAACCGCTGCCTGTTAGGGATTTGGTACAAATGTGAAGATGTGAGGAACTAAAGCTCACTGATATTTGTCAAAAACTTTCATTTAAACTGTAACACTGCATATGCAATTAGGAGGCAAAGAATATATACTTTTAAAGGTTTCCTGTCTTCTCATTTGCAAATGTTTGCTCCCAGGTGTATATGCACTAGCAAATGTAACCAACCCTAAGAAGGCCCTTAACATTTTATTGTCCACTGAGAGTATACTGCCACTGAACTTGAACAAAATTCCACTGGTTTCCCAGCATTTTGTCAGTGGTAGGCTAAAATCTCATTTTTACTTTGGCTACTTTCCAACATAGCTGGATTACAAGTGCTTCTGTTTAAAGATATTTGTACTTAAAGACACAGATGCTCTCTAGATGCTCACAAAAAGCATATATTTTTTACCAAATCATGAGAAGTTGCCAACAACTTACCAGAATTTCTCTTTGACACCATCTTCAAATTTGTGCTGACTACAGAACAGACCACAAGAGCCAGAAGAAATGGTGGCTTCATTGTTCACTTTCCGTGGCAGCTGAAAAATCAAAAAAGGATATGAAGTTTGAATCACAGATCTTGGCCTCAACAAAGCAGCAGCTATAATTTCACATACCTTGAAGACACATTACAGAAACAATGACATTTTGGTGATTTCTGGCTTTATTTTTATGCAAATGGAAGAAAATATGAAAGTTCACAACTGGATCATGTCAAAGTTCCCTGCTCGGGAGAGAAGATGGCGGAAGAGTAAGATGCGGAGATCACCTTCCTCCCCACAGATACATCAGAAATACTTCTACACGTGGAACTACTCCTATAGAACACCCACTGAACGCTGGCAGAAGACCTCAGACCTTCCAAAAGGCAAGAAACTCCCCCACATACCTGGGTAGGGCAAACGATAAAACAATAAACAGAGACAAAAGAATAGGGACGGGACCCGCACCAGTGGGAGGGAGCTGTGAAGGAGGAAAGGTTCCCACACACTAGAAGCCACTACACGGGCGGAGACTGCGGGTGGCAGAGGGGGAAGCCTCAGAGCCACGGAAGAGAGCGCAGTAACAGGGTGTGGAGGGCAAAGCGGAGAGATTCCCGCAGAGGGTCGGTGCCGACCAGCACTCACCAGCCCGAGAGGCTTGTCTGTTCACCCGCCGGGAAGGGCGGGGGTTGGGAGCTGAGGCTCGGGCTTCAGGCGGAAGCCGGGAGAGGACTGGGGTTGGCAGCGTGAACACAGCCAGAAGGGGCTAGTGTGCCACAGATGGCTGGGAGGGAGTCCGGGAGAAGTCTGGAGCGGCCGAAGAGGCAAGAGACCTTTTCTTCCCTCTTTGCTTCCTGGTGCACAAAGAGAGGGGATTAAGCGTGCCACTTAAAGGAGCTCCAGAAATAGGCGCGGACACGAGAGACGGGCGTGGGACACTAGGGCTGCTGCTGCCTCCACCAAGAGGCCTGTGTGCAGCACAGGTCACTCTCCACACCTCCCCTCCCAGGAGCCTGTGCAGCCCGCCACTGGCAGGGTCGCGGGACCCAGGGACAGCTTCCCCGGGAGAACACACGGCGCGCCTCAGGCTGGTGCAACGTCATGGCAGACTGTGCCGCCGCAGGCTCGCCCCGCATCCGTACCCCTCCCTCCCCCAGGCCTAAGCCAGAGCCCCCGAATCAGCTGCTCCTTTAACCCTGTCCTGTCTGAGCGAAGAGAAGACAGCCTCGGACGACCTACGCGCAGAGGCGGGGCCACGTCCAAAGCTGAAAACTGGGAGCTGTGCGAACAAAGAGGAGAGGGGGAGGTCTCTCCCAGCAGCCTCAGAAGCAGCGGATTAAAGCTCCACAATTAACTTGAAGTGCCTTGCATCTGTGGAATACCTGAATAGACAGCCAATCATCCCAAGTTGAGGAGGTGGACTTTGGGAGCAAGATATATTATT
The DNA here is from genome assembly GCF_002837175.3 of Physeter macrocephalus. Classification (NCBI taxonomy): domain Eukaryota; kingdom Metazoa; phylum Chordata; class Mammalia; order Artiodactyla; family Physeteridae; genus Physeter; species Physeter macrocephalus. The sequence goes on along the minus strand of NC_041234.1, from coordinate 80,268,286 downwards.
ATTTTCCCCCTTTTCTCTTTTTCTGAGTCTGTATGTGTATGCTGCTGTGTGAGACTTAGTCTGTATAGCTTTGCTTTCACCATTTGTCCTAGGGCTCTAACAGAACCGTTTTTTTTCTTTTCTTTTTAAAATTTTTCTTCTTAATAATTATTTTTTATTTTAAGAACTTTATTTTATCCTACTGTATTTTATCTTCTTTCTTTCTTCCTTTATTTCTTCCTTTCTTTCTTCCTTCCTTTCTTCCCTCCTTTCTTCCTTCCTTTCTTCCTGTCTTCCTTCCTGTCTTCCTGCCTATCTTCCTTACTGTCTTCCTTCCTTTCTCCCTTTCGTCCCTCCTTTCTTCCTCCCTTCCGCCCTCCCTTCCTTCCTCCCTTCCTTCCTCCCTTTCTTCCTTCCTTTCTTTCCTTTCTATTTTTTCTCCCTTTTCTTCTGAGCCGTGTGGATTAAAAGCTCTTGGTGCTCCAGCCGGGCATCAGGGCTGTGTCTCTGAGGTGGGAGAACCAACTTCAGGACACTGGTCCACAAGAGACCTCCCAGCTCCACGTAATATCAAACGGCGAAAATCTCCCAGAGATCTCCATCTCAACACCAAGACCCAGCTTCACTCAACAACCAGCAACCTAGAGTGCTGGAAACTGTATGCCCTACAAATAGCAAGACAGGACTACAGTCCCATCCATTAGCAGAGAGGCTGCCTAAAATCATAATAAAGTTACCGACATCCCAAAACACACCGTCAGACATGGACCTGCCCACCAGAAAGACAAGATCCAGCCTCATCCACCAGAACACAGGCACTAGTCCCCTCAACCAGGAAACCTACTCAACTAACTGAACCAACCTTAGCCACTGGGGACAGAGACCAAAAACAATGGGAACTACGAAGTTGCAGCCTGCAAAAAGGAGAACCCAAACACAGGAAACAAAATGAAAAGACAGAAAAACACACAGCAGATGAAGGAGCAAGGTAAAAACCCACCAGACCTAACAAATGAAGAGGAAATAGGCAGTCTACCTGAAAA
>NC_041234.1:80266143-80266925 GCF_002837175.3 Physeter macrocephalus | reverse complement strand
AAAGACACATATTAATCAAACTATCAAAAATTAAATACAAAGAAAACAAATTAAAAGCAGCAAGAGAAAAACAACAAATAACACACAAGGGAATCACTATAAGGTTAACATCTAATCTTTCAGCAGAATCTCTGCAAGCCAGAAGGGAGTGGCAGGACATATGTAAAGTGATGAAGGAGTTAATAGGAACATACAAATCGATATTTACCTTAAATGTAAATGGATTAAATGGTCCCACCAAAAGACACAGACTAATTGATATTTATAGGACATTCCATCCAAAAACAACAGAATACACATTTTTCTCAAGTGCTCATGGAACATTCTCCAGGATAGATCATATTTTGTGTCACAAATCTAGCCTTGGTAAATTTAAGAAAATTGAAATAGTTTCAAGTATCTTTTCCGACCACAATGCTATGAGACTAGATATCAATTACAGGAAAAGATCTGTAAAAACATGCAAACACATGGAGGCTAAAAAATACACTACTTAATAACGAAGTGATCACTGAAGAAATCAAAGAGGAAATCAAAAGATACTTAGAAACAAATGACAATGTAGACACGACGACCCAAAACCTATGGGATGCAGCAAAAGCAGTTCTAAGAGCGAAGTTTATAGCAATACAATCCTAGCTTAAGAAAGAGGAAACATCTCGAATAAGCAACCAAACTTTGCACCTAAAGCAATTAGAGAAAGAAGAACAAAAGAACCCCAATTTTAGCAGAAGGAAAGAAATCGTAAAGATCAGATCAGAAATAAATGAAAAAGAAATGAA
>NC_041234.1:80264795-80265775 GCF_002837175.3 Physeter macrocephalus | reverse complement strand
AGACCCTGAAGAAATACAAAAGTTTATTAGAGATTATTACAAGCAACTCTATGCCAATAAAATGGACAACCTGGAAAAAACGGTAAATTCTTAGAAATACACAACCTGCTGAGACTGAACCAGGAAGAAATAGAAAATATGAACAGACCAATCACAAGCACTGAAATTGAAACTGTGATTAAAAATCTTCCAACAAACAAAAGCCCTGGACCAGATGGCTTCATAGGCGAATTCTATCAAACATTTAGAGAAGATCTAACACCTATCCTTCTCAAACTCTTCCAAAAGATGGCAGAGGGAGGAACACTCCCAAACTAATTCTATGAGGCCACCATAACTCTGATACCAAAACAAGACAAAGACATCACAAACAAAGAAAACTACAGGCCAATATCACTGATGAACATAGATGCAAAAATCCTCAACAAAATACTAGCAAACAGAAACCAACAGTACATTAAAAGGATCATACACCATGATCAAGTGGGATATATTCCAGGACGCAAGGATTCTTCACTATATGCAAATCAATCAACGTGATACACCATATCAACAAACTGACGGAGAAAAACCATATGATCATCTCAATAGATGCAGAGAAACTTTTGACCAAATTCAACACCCATTTAGGATAAAAACCCCGGAGAAAGTAGGCATACAGGGAACTTTCCTCAACATAATAAAGGCCATATATGACAAACCCACAGCCAGCATCATTCTCAATGGTAAAAAAAAACTGAAACCATTTCCACTAAGATCAGGAACAAGACAAGGTTGCCCACTCTCACCACTCTTATTCAACATAATTTTGGAAGTTCTAGCCACAGCAATCAGAGAAGAAAAAGAAATAAAAGGAATCGAAATCGGAAAAGAAGAAGTAAAGCTGTCACTGTTTGCAGATGACATAATACTATACATAGAGAATCCTAAGGATGCTACCAGAAAACTACTAGAGCTAATCAATGAATTTGGTAAAGTAG
>NC_041234.1:80254522-80263287 GCF_002837175.3 Physeter macrocephalus | reverse complement strand
GACATATATACACTACCCAACGTAGGGTGGATAGCTAGTGAGAAGCAGCCGCATGGCACAGGGAGATCAGCTAGGTGGTTTGTGATCACCTAGAGGGGTGGTATAGGGAGGGTGGGAGGGAGGGAGATGCAAGAGGGAAGAGATATGGGAACATATGTATATGTATTACTGATTCACTTTGGTGTAAAGCAGAAACTAACACACCATTGTAAAGCAATTATACTCCAATAAAGATGTTAAAAAAAAAGTTCCCTGCTCAGAACTTTTCAATGGTTTCCCACTGGATTTAGAGTAAAATCTGAACCCCCTCCATTAGACTTTCATGGGCCTGCAGGTAGGGCCCCTGCTGCCTCTTTGATCTTATTCCACAGCACTTTCCCCCTCATTGGCTATGCTCCATCCACTATGGACATTTTATTTGTCCCTGGAACATGCCTTAGTCATTTCCTCCTCATGGCCTTTGCATTAGGTCTTCCGGCTGGAATACTCCTCCCCACTCTTCACTCACATTCATTAACATCCTATAGGTCTCAGTCCCACAAAAAGGCCTTTCCTGACTACCCAATCTTAAAGACTCACTCTGTCATTCACTAGCTCACCTCCTTGCTTGTTTTATTCATAAGACTGATCAGCACTTATAGTTATTGTGTTTATGTGACAGGAAGAGTTTTTACTCAACTTTGACATTGATGTCTTAATATCAGCAGCACTGAACCTTAAATAATTGGAATGAAACTGTTCCAAAATGAAAATAACTGAGAAAAGTATGGAATTGACCTGAGATATTGTTAAGACCACCCCCAAAAGGGAATAGAATTGACTAAAGCACGATCATCGGTAGGCATTTGGGGAAAAAACAAAAACGTTTTTAAGTGTTTATTCCACTGAGATAAGACTTTTCAGTAAATCGGTTCTTATATGAGGGCTCATTTAGAATCCTTTACAAATCAGAATATAAGCACCACAGAGGTACATTGGGTTCATCATAAACCCAAGATAGAAAAATAGCAAAGGGGACCATGAGGGTGAAACCACAGAGATCCCTGAAATAAAGGATGGAAGCAAACCTGAATGGAAAGACAAAAACAAGCTCTGGATAACATTTAAAGATACAGAATTCCATATAAAGATTTGTTTTCTGAATAATTGGTTTGTACCTAAAAGTACAGAACCTTACCCAGAATGTTAGAGTAACAGGATGATATGAAGTGTTGGGTGGGATCCTCTTTTCCCAGAATTGACCAAAAGATCCACCCGATATCCTAAATTCAGAAAAATTCATGTTTGGGTGACACCACCAATTCAACTATCCAGTGCAGCTAGTTCCTTATCATACTGCCCACCCCCGCTACCAACTCCATCAATAAACAGAGGTCTGGGAAGGAAGAGGAGGTCTTTTGATAACAAAGACAGCTTTGCTTTCCCAGTTGTCTTGCTGGACTTCCCTTGTACCACTGAAGCAGGAATAAAGAACCCTGGGGAGAGATGGTATGCTGGAGATTTCCAGATGACCAGGGGGCCAGGACTAATCCCTATCCATCCCCAACATACACCAAATTTCCGGGTCCCAAGAAGCATGGAAGTTGGATTTGGCATATTACCAAAGATCCATCTTGGATTGGGTAAACAGATGATTCTTGTCATAGGCTTTGCAACATGGGGCAAAATGAGTACACCTGAGAGGAAAGTGGTATGATGCTACCAGCTAAAACTGAGGGAAGATGTAATCAAATCTTTCCAGGGACTTCCAATGTCCAGAGGAGATGCTTGGGGGAGAATCTCATCATCAGGCCTGTTGTAACTACTACCTGTTTATACAGCACATATAGACAGCTAGATGAGAAGTTATGACCAACCAAGGAGAAGACACAGGCAATCACAAGCATTTCTTTTTCCTCTCTCTCTTCTCCAGTCATACCTATCCCAATGCAACACCAAAGGAGAAGGTACAGAGGAAAGAGGAGGAAGAAGGGAAAATGTGTGAAAACCTACCACGCACCCTCCAAATTCCTAGCCATGAGAGCCACATGTCTCCTCTGTTTGAAAAAAAAAAAAAAAAAAAAAAAAAAGGAAGATACAATATTTGAATTAGATAGGATCTTGGACTAAGACGAAGTCTTTAAAATCAGAACAAAACTCAGAAAACATCTGAAAAATGATAGAATCAAACTGAAATGTTTATCACTGTCCCTGACTCCTAGTGGAAAAAGGAAGTACAGTAGAGCACATGAAGTAGCAATTAGGAAAAATAGTACCATTCCATGTTTATACTTCAATGAGTTGAAACACTTAATAAATCAGTTACATTTATTAGCTTGGTTGTTTTTACCCACTCCTTGACCACTAGCATGTAAGCTTCATGAGGGCAGTCACTTAGTCATTAGCTGTTGTATTATCAGTATCTATCATAGAGCTGGACATATAATAGGTTATCAGTAAATATTTTAATGAATGAAAGGGGCATATCAATGTAGATAACAACATATCAAGGGTTCAAGTAACACAAATAAATTGCAGCTTTCAGTAGTTTTCTTCCCAAGTTACCCATTTATTTGAAATAGAATCTCTCTTATCTAATATATGATTATCCAAATCTGAGATGTGCCCCATCTCCTGCTGTAGTAGACTCTGTTGGTACCCTATCCATATCCTCTTGGGCCTCCCAAAAGTCATCTGCACAGAACTCCTCCTATGTTTCTTTGCCAGAGGTGCTTCTCTATCTGCAAAAGCCGCTTGAATAGCATAGGAGGCTGACTGGAAGTTCTAGGTTGTTAACACACCGTGAGTGATTCTCATTCATTGATGGGAGTTGGTGAATAAATACCCCAGCTTCCTCCTCATCCCTTGGAATGTTCCAGTAGGACTGAATGGCAAACTGCTCATTAGCACACTCTATTGGCTTTTCCTCCCGTCTAGTGTGACTTTGCCATTCCCTTGCAGTACTTGCTGGGATCACCTCCCAAATAAACTACTTACATCCAAATCCTTGTGTTTGGGTCTGCTTTTGGGAGATCCCAAACCAAGACTCTGAAAATACCATTATAAACTCCCCACATTTCTTTGTTTTATACAGACTATCTGTCCAATTTCCAGCTCAAAAGATTATGCAGCCTCTGGACTTTCAAAAGAAGGCCTGGGGCTTCCCTGGTGGCGCAGTGGTTGCGCGTCCGCCTGCCGATGCAGGGGAACCGGGTTCGCGCCCCGGTCTGGGAGGATCCCACATGCCGCAGAGCGGCTGGGCCCGTGAGCCATGGCCGCTGGGCCTGCGCGTCCGGAGCCTGTGCTCCTCAACGGGAGAGGCCACAACAGAGGGAGGCCCGCATACACCACAAAAAAAAAAAAAAAAAAAGAAGGCTTATACTTCAAATTTTTCCTGAACCACAGGCACATTCTAGCTCTCCTGTCTTGTCTCCCTTTTCAGAACTTATATCACCCCCAGTGACTTTGATAAGAACATTGGCTCATCTCTGTTTTAGCTCTTCCGGCTGTATTCACTCAGTTACCAACTCAACCTTGCTGGTTAGCTCTTAAAAGACTTCCAGTTTCTCCCTACCCTCAACCCATCTTATTCATGATTGTACCTTCACTATTTCTATCTAAAAGTTGACAGTTTGTAAGGACTATAATTTGCCTAGAACATCATTTTAAGGATTCTAATATTTTGTAAATGGTGACAAAATTAAAGATTATTTGAAAAGGACTTTTTAAAATGTTACTTTACCCAGTAGTTATAATTTTCACCCAAAGCAAGAACTATATTTCATACCTGCTATTCAGAGATATGAAGGGTAGAAAACAGCTGACCAAAAAATATTTCTACTTCCTTAGTCAACCCCTTCCTATTCTTTGTGAAATAAAATGCTTAATGCTTGACTTTGACTAGTGAAATCATCATGGGAATTTAACATGTTAACCACAGAATTATTTCATATACTCCCCTTCTTTTCAATAAAAATCAGTGGGGATTAGAAAAACTGGCTGTATTGAGTTTTTTAATCTGTATATTTGCCAATCCTATTTCCACAGGAGAGTTCATTAATTCAACAAACTCTGAGGAATAACTATTGTATTTTATGATAATAATAACTTATTGAGCATTTTTATGTGCCAGATAATGCACTGGACTGTGATATTGTATTTTATCCTATTAATGACCATGTGAGCTATTATTATCCCCATTTTACTTTTCAGAAAACTGATACTTGTGGCTTATCCAAGGCCACAACAATAGTAAATTAAGGAAGAAAGGATTTCATTTTAGTTCTGTGTGACTACAAAGCCCAAACTCTTAACCACTACTAAACTATATTTGCCCTAGAAGTTAGATGCTAAGGGAATCATAAACCATGTCTAAGATTATAAAACATCACTTCTTGACATCTAGTATGCATGCACACTGGAGTGCTTAGTCAAGTGCAAGACAGTAGAGAACAACCTGTATATGTTAGGTGCTAAGGGAATATAGATTAAGAAGTGTGTTTGGTAGCATGTTCAGTAGGTGATTCAGATTTCCCACTGAAAGGGAAAACCTGCCAATCTGCCAAGTCAAATAGTCAAAAAGAAAGGGCAGTGCAATCAATCTCCTAGCAATGCTCATCTGCAACAGCAATCCACCTGAAATATCATCACTGATAAAGGAATGTGACCACTGGGCTCCCAACATACGTTTCCACACATCTGTTTAAACACTAAAAGTGTCAGAAGCAGCTCAGGTTATCCCCTGGAAATCTTACACTGAAATTTAGGTTTATTATAACTTTTCCCTTTTGGTGATTTTACAACCAACTTACTGTTGTGTGAAGAAAGTGTACAGAAGCATGTATAATATTTTATATGATGGCAATTATGCTGCTATTCAATTATTTTGAAACTACTTTTTTCCCCCATAAAAAGGGTCTTCCCCTTACTTTGGCTATAAATATGCTGTGGTCCTTATGCCTCAAGTTCATATCCCCCTGAGGGCTTTGTGTTTACTGATTCCCTAAGGGTAGTATGTAAAAATCCCAAAAGGCCACAGGAGGAATTCTAAAGACTGAAGACACTGGCACAATGGCTAATGAAGGCATTAGTATTCCTCTCCTTTGAGTACCAAATCTTAATATGAGTAGGGCCATCCTGACAAAAGAGTTTTAAAAAATGTAATTGAACTAAATCTTTCAACAGATAATTGTAATGATAATGTTATGCTCGAATGGTTTTCAAGTATAGTTTATAAATTACCTTCTCCACTTTACTTTCTTCCTGCCTTAAAGTACCAGGCATGTCAGGTTCCTGGTTCATGTTAATTTTTTAAAGCATCTGTATGGCATACTCTTGACTCTAGAAGCCAAAACAAGTTTAACCTATGAATATATTCTGACACAGTTGAAAGATCCAACTAGATGTATCAGCTAGGCTGCAGAGAATATGCAATTATATCATTTCTTAATACATTCTTGCCATCAGAGACAATTTTGTTACTTATGATGTCTTCCAATCACTTGGATCAGCCAGTCATATAAATATAATCTCCAAAAAACTGGAAATTACGAACACACAGCCCACATATATATGACAGATGTATTATTTATAAAGATAATTAAATTTCAAAGACAGTTCTGTAGTTAATACACAGTCATCTCAGTCTCTTACATTTTCTACTTCCACAGTCATCCTCAATGAAGTCTGGTATTCATACAGAGATGACCTGAGGTCTTATTAGATCTTCAATCAGGAAACAAAGATGCAATAATGCTAATGAGATTCTACTTACTCAGGAGAAAACGTTGGCTCTCAATGTGACTAAAATTTGGAAGATTTCAATAGTTATGTAGTCCAACCATCAACCAATGAAGAAATCATTTGATACCCTATCCCTGTATCTACCATGTCCTCAGCTACTTCCTATTTCATGAAAACAACTATATGAAGTGGCAGCCCATTCTATTATTAGCTTTAATATTTATAAATGGAGGTAGAAAGAGACATGGATACTGAAAGGAAGAAAGCCAGAAATATAGAAGTAGGAAGACACAGACAGCTAAAGATAGAGAGACAGATGGGTAGGAAACAGATGGAAAGAGAAAAAATACACAAGGAGGAGAAATGGAGAGATAGATACAACATACAGAGAAGCAGAGGCTGAGAAAAAGACAGAAATGGATACACAAAAAGCTGAAATATCAAAAAAGAAGGGGAAACAAAAGGTAAGAGGAATTATGGGGGAGGAATTTCTGAGAGATAGATAGAAGAGACGAAAAAGGTAAAAAGAGATGAAAACAGAGGAAAAAAATGGTTATGAGCAACTCTCGAGTTCCAGGAGCATGACAAAAACTGACTATCTCTCAAACTATTATTTCTTTTTCCTGTAGTAATTATAGAGCCCACAGGTTTTGGCTCGGCATGTAGTCTCCAAAAATGGAGTCTTCATTTCCCAGCCTTTCTTGCAAATGGACAGGTGAGTTCTTACCATTAAGATATAACCAGAAGTGTTACATACAAGAGGGATAAATCTTTCCCAGGGTTTCTCCAATCAGCAAACATAAAATAGTGGGTATAAATTTTATAAGCTGTTTACAGAAAAAGTTTGCACTCATAAATCACTGCTAGGTGGTTTCTATATCCCTCACCATTCAACTTTTTCGTTCTACAATAAAAATGTGTTTGTCCATGACCCGTACCTATACCGTCTACAAGAGACTCACTTGAGACCTAGGGACACATACAGATTAAAAGTGAGGGGAAGGAAAAAGATGTTTCATGCAAACAGAACCCAAAAGAAAGCTGGAGTAGCAATTCTCATATCAGACAAAATAGACTTCAAAACAAAGACTACTACAAGAGACAAAGAAGGACACTACATAATGATCAAGGGATCGATCCAAGAAGAAGATATAACAACTGTAAATATATATGCACCCAACATAAGAGCACCTCAATACATAAGGCAAATAATAACAGCCATAAAACAGGAAATCGACAGTAACACAATCATACTAGCGGACATTAACACCCCACTTTCACCAATGGACAGATCATCCAAAATGAAAATAAATAAGGAAACACAAGCTTTAAATAATACATTAAACAATATGGACTTAATTGATATTTATAGGACATTCCAGCCAAAAACAACAGAATGTACTTTCTTCTTTCTTCTCAAGTGCTCATGGAACATTCTCCAGGATAGATCATATCTTGGGTCACAAATCAAGCCTTGGTAAATTTAAGAAAACAAGGCATATCAAGTATCTTTTCAGACCACAACACTATGAGACTAGATATCAATTACAGGAAAAAATCTGTAAAAAATACAAATACATGGAGGCTAAAAAATACACTACTTAATAACCAATAGAACACTTAAAAAATCAAAGAGGAAATAAAAAAAATACATAGAAACAAATGAAGATGAAAACACAATGACACAAAACCTATGGGATGCAGCAAAAGCACTTCTAAGAGGAAAATTTATAGCAATACAATCCTACTTTAAGAAACAAGAAACAGCTCAAATAAACAACCTAAACTTACACCTAAAGCAATTAGAGAAAGAAGAACAAAAAAACGCCAAAGTTAGCAAAAGGAAAGAAAATCATAAATATAAGATCAGAAATAAATGAAGAAGAAATAAAGGAAATGATAGCAAAGCTGGTTCTTTGAGAAGATAAACAAAATTGATAAACCATTATAGCCAGACTCATCTAGAAAAAAAGTGAGAAGACTCAAATCAACAGAAATAGAAATGAAAAAGGAGAAGTAACAACTGACCCTGCAGAAATACAAAGGATCATGAGAGATTACTACAAGCAAATATATGCCAATAAAATGGATAACCTGGAAGAAATGGACAAATTCTCAGAAATGCACAACATATTGAGACTGAACCAGGAAAAAATAGAAAATATGAACAGACCAATCACAAGCATTAAAACTGAAACTGTGATTAAAAATCTTCCAACAACTAAAGCCCAGGACCAGATGGCTTCACAGGCAAATTCTATCAAACATTTAGAGAAGAGCTAACACCTAACCTTCTCAAACTCTTCCAAAATATAGCAGAGAGAGGAACACTCTCAAACTAATTCTATGAGGCCACCATCACCCTGATACCAAAACCACTACAGGTCAATATCAATGATGAACATAGATTCAAAATTCCTCAACAAAATACTAGCAAACAGAATCCAACAACACATTAAAATGATCATACACCAAGATCAAGTGGGGTTTATCCCAGGAATGCAAGGATTCCTCAATATACTCAAATCAACCAACATGATACACCATATTAACAAATTGAAGAAGAAAAACCATATGATCATCTCAATAGATGCACAGAGAGCTTTTGACAAAATTCAACACCCATTTACGATAAAAAACCCTCCAGAAAGTAGGCATAGAGGAAACTCACCTCAACATAATAAAGGCCATATATGACAAACCCACAGCTAACATCATCCTCAATGGTGAAAAACTGAAACCATTTCCACTAAGATCAGGAACAAGAAAAGGTTGCCCACTCTCAGCACTATTATTCAACATAGTTTTGGAAGTTTTAGCCACAGCAATCAGAGAAGAAAAAGAAATAAAAGGAATCCAAATTGGAAAAGAAGAAGTAAAGCTGTCGCTGTTTGCAGATGACATGATACTATACATAGAGAATCCTAAAGATGCTACCAGAAAACTATAGAGCTTATCAATGAAATTGGTAAAGTAGCAGGATACAAAATTAATGCACAGAAATCTCTTGCATTCCTATACACTAATGGTGAAAAATCTGAAAG
>NC_041234.1:80226149-80254466 GCF_002837175.3 Physeter macrocephalus | reverse complement strand
TTAAGAACACACTCCCATTTACCATTGCAACAAAAAGAATAAAATACCTAGGAATAAAGCTACCTAAGCAAACAAAAGACTTGTATGCAGAAAATTATAAGACAGTGATGAAAGAAATTAAGATGTTACAAACAGATGGAGAGATATACCATGTTCTTGGATTGGAAGAATCAACAATGTGAAAATGACTTTACTACGCAAAGAAATCCACATATTCAATGCAATCCCTATCAAATTACCACTGGCATTTTTAACAGAACAAAAAGAAAAAATTCACAATTTGTATGGAAACACAAAAGACCCTGAATAGCCAAAGCAATCTTGGGATAGAAAAACGGAGCTGGAGGAATCAGGCTCCCTGGCTTCAGACTATACTATAAAGCTACAGTAATCAAGACAGTATGGTACTGGCACAAAAACAGAAATATAGATCAATGGAACAGGATAGAAAGCCCAGAGATAAACCCATGCACATACGGTAACCTTATCTTTGACAAAGGAGGGAAAAATATACAATGAAGAAAAGACAGCCTCTTCAATAAGTGTTGCTGGGAAAACTGGACAGCAACATGTAAAAGAATGAAATAAGAACACTCCCTAACACCATACATAAAAATAAACTCAGAATGGATTAAAGACGTAAATCTAAGGCCAGACACTATCAAACTCTTAGAGGAAAACATAGGCAGAACACTCTATGACATAAATCACAGCAAGATCCTTTTTGACCCACCTCCTAGAGGAATGGAAATAAGAATAAAAATAAACAAATGGGACCTAATGAAACTTAAAAGCTTTTGCACAGCAAAGGATACCATAAACAAGACCAAAAGACAACCCTCAGAATGGGAGAAAATATTTGCAAACGAAGCAACTGACAAAGGACTAATAACCAAAATTTATAAGCAACTCTTGCAGCTCAATAACAAAAAAACAAACAACCCAATCCAAAAATGGGCAGAAGAACTAAATAGACATTTCTCCAAAGAAGATATACAGATCGCCAACAAACACATGAAAGAATGCTCAACATCATTAATCATTAGAGAAATGCAAATCAAAACCACAATGAGATATCATCTCACACCGGTCAGATTGGCCATCATCAAAAACTCTAGAAACAATTCGGTCTCGCACAGTTGGTGGGAATGTAAATTGATACAGCCACTATGGAGAACAGTATGGATGTTCCGTAAAAAACTAAAAATAGAACTACCATACAATCCAGGAATCCCACTACTGGGCATTTTTTTACCCTAAGAAAACCAAAATTCAAAAAGAGTCACGTACCACAATGTTCATTTCAGTTCTATTTACAGTAGCCAAGACATGGAAACAACCTAAGTGTCAATCAAGAGATGAATGGATAAAGAAGATGGGGCACATATATAAAATGGAATATTACTCAGCCATAAAAAGAAATGAAACTGAGTTATTTGTAGTGAGGTGGATGGACCTAGAGTCTGTCATACAGAGTGAAGTAAGTCAGAAAGAGAAAAACAAATAACATATGCTAACACATATATATGGAATCCAAAAAAAAAAAAAGATCAGGAAGAACCTAGGGGCAAGACAGGAATAATGGCACAGACCTACTAGAGAATGGACTTGAGGACATGGGGAGGGGGAAGGGTAAGCTGGGACAAAGTGAGAGAGTGCCATGGACATATATGCACTACCAAACGTGATAAATAGCTAGTGGGAAGCAGCTGCATAGCACAGGGAGATCAGCTCAGTGCTTTGTGACCACCTAGAGTGGTGGGACAGGGAGGGTGGCAGGGAGGGAGACGCAAGAGGGAAGAGATATGGGGATGTAAGTAATGTATAACTGATTCACTTTGCTATAAAGCAGAAACTAACACACAATCGTAAAGAAATTATACACCAGTAAAGATGTTAAAAAATAAAGGGGGTCAAAATTCTTCTCAAAATGTGATGTACACATTTACACGCTGTTTATGAGATTAAAAATTGGTATTGATTTTGAAAGGCAAATTGACAGTACTAGACAAAGTTTAAAGTGCTAAGGAATTCGTTTTCTAGGACTCCATACTACAGAAATCCAACCACATATGCACAGAAATACATACATGTACGAGGATAGTCAATGCAGGACATGTTGTAATGGTCAAAATCTGGGAATTGTGAGAGAGTGCCATGGACATATATGCACTACCAAACGTGATAAATAGCTAGTGGGAAGCAGCTGCATAGCACAGGGAGATCAGCTCAGTGCTTTGTGACCACCTAGAGTGGTGGGACAGGGAGGGTGGCAGGGAGGGAGACGCAAGAGGGAAGAGATATGGGGATGTAAGTAATGTATAACTGATTCACTTTGCTATAAAGCAGAAACTAACACACAATCGTAAAGAAATTATACACCAGTAAAGATGTTAAAAAATAAAGGGGGTCAAAATTCTTCTCAAAATGTGATGTACACATTTACACGCTGTTTATGAGATTAAAAATTGGTATTGATTTTGAAAGGCAAATTGACAGTACTAGACAAAGTTTAAAGTGCTAAGGAATTCGTTTTCTAGGACTCCATACTACAGAAATCCAACCACATATGCACAGAAATACATACATGTACGAGGATAGTCAATGCAGGACATGTTGTAATGGTCAAAATCTGGGAATTAACACCTTTCCATAGAGGAATGCTTAAATAAACTATACTACATCCATACTATGAAGTGTTATACAGTTATTAAAGACACTGAGGTAGACAGCTATGCATAGATATGGGTAGATCTGTAAGATATATGAAAAACAAACATGATTCCATATATAAAGGAAAAATCTATGTATATATGTATGTGTGCATGCATGGAAATTTATAGAAAAAGGTTTGGAATTTTTTTATTTAATATTTATTCAATCACATAAATATATTTAATATTATAAATCATTCTTTACACTGTTTTAATTTTTTTGATTGTTCTGATTTGGTCTTCTAAGTACTTTTCTCCTTTTTAAAGTTTTCTTTAGATTCACCATTATCTTGACTTGGATTTTTATGACAATGGAGTATTTTATTTTTAACATTTTTATTGGAGTATACTTGCTTTACAATGGGGTGTTACCTTGTGCTTTATAACAAACTGAATCAACTATACATATACATACATCCCCATATCTCCTACCTCTTGTATCTCCCTCCCATCCTCCCTATCCCATCCCTCTAGGTGGTCACAAAGCACTGAGCTGATCTCCGTGTGCTATGCAGCTGCTTCCCACTAGCTATCTATTTTACATTTGGTAGTGTATATATGTCCATGGCACTCTCTCACTTTGTCCCAGCTTACCCTTCCCCCTCCCCATGTCCTCAAGTCCATTCTCTACGTTTGCGGCTTTATAACTGTCCTGCCCCTAGGTTCTTCAGAACTTTTTTTTTGTTTTTAGATTCCATATATATGTGTTAGCATATGGTATTTGTTGTTCTCTGTCTGACTTACTTCACTCTGTATGACAGTCTCTAGGTCCATCCACCTCAAGACAAATAACTCAATTTTGATTCTTTTTATGGGTAAGTGATATTCCATTGTACATATGTGCCACAAGTTCTTTATCCATTCATCTGTCGATGGACACTTAGGTTGCGTCCATGTCCTGGCTACTATAAATAGAGCTGCAATGAACATTGTGGTACATGACTCTTTTTGAATTATGGTTTTCTCAGGGTATATGTCCAGTAGTAGGATTGCTGTGTCATATAGTAGTTCTATTTTTAGTTTTTAAGGAACCTCCATAATGTTCTCCACACTGGCTGTAACAATTTACCTTCCCACCAACAGTGCAAGAGGGTCCCTTTTTCTCCACACCATCTCCAGTATTTATTGTTTGTAGATATTTTGATGATGGCCATTCTGACTGGTGTGAGATGATACCTCACTGTAATTTTGATTTGCATTTCTCTAATGATTAGTGATGTGGAGCATCCTTTCATGTGTTTCCTGGCAATCTGTATATCAACTTTGGAGAAATGTCTATTTAGGTCTTCTGCCTATTTTTGGATTCGGTTGTTTGTTTCTTTGATATTGAGCTGCATGTGCTGCTTGTAAATTTTGGAGATAAATCCTTTGTCAGTTGCTTCATGTGCAAACATTTTCTCCCATTCTGAGGGTTGTCTTTTTGTCTTGTTTATGTTTTCCTTACTGTGCAACAGCTTTTAAGTTTCCTTAGGTCCCATTTGTTTATATTTGTTTTTATTTCCATTTCTCTAGGAGGTGGGTCAAAAAGCATCTTGTTGTGATTTATGTCATAGAGTGTTCTGCCTATGTTTTCCTCTAAGAGTTTGATAGTGTCTGGCCTTAAATTTAGGTCTTTAATCCACTCTGAGTTTATTTTTGTATATGGTGTTAGGGAATGTTCTCATTTCATTCTTTTACATGTAGCTGTCCAGTTTTCCCAGCACCACTTACTGAAGAGGCTGTCTTTTCTCCAATGTAAATTCTTGCCTCCTTTATCAAAAATAAGGTGACCATATGTGCATAGGTTTATCTATGGGTTTTCTATCCTGTTCCATTGATTTATATTTGTTTTTGTGCCAGTACCGTACTGTCTTGAGTACTGTAGCTTTGTAATACAGTCTGAACTCTGGGAGCCTTATTCCTCCACCTCCATTTTTCTTTCTCCTGAATGCTTTGGCTATTCGTGGTATTTGTGTTTCCATACAAATTGTGAAATTTTTTGTTCTAGTTTTGTGAAAAATGCCAGTGGTAGTTTGATAGGGATTGCACAATGCCAGTGGTAGTTTGATAGGGATTGCACTGAATCTGTAGATTGTTTTGGGTAGTATAGTCATTTTCACAATGTTCATTCTTCCAGTGCAAGTACATGGTGTATCTCGCCATTTGTTTGTATCATCTTAAATCTCTTTCATCAGTCTCTTATAGTTTTCTACATAGAAGTATTCTGTCTCCCTAGGTCGGTTTATTCCTCGGTATTTTATTCTTTTTGTTGCAATGGTAAATGGGAGTGTTTCCTTAATTTCTCTTTCAGATTTTTCATCATTAGTGTGTAGGAATGCAAGAGATTTCTGTGCATTAATTTTGTCACCTGCAACTTTAGCAAACTCGTTGATTAGCTCTAGTAGTTTTCTGGTGGCATCTTTAGGATTGTCTATCTATAGTATTATGTCATCTGCAAACAGTGACAGTTTTACTTCTTCTTTTCCAAATTGTATTCCTTTTATTTATTTTTCTTCTCTGATTGTCATGGCTAGGACTTCTAAAACTATGTTGAATAATAGTGACAACAGTGGATATCCTTGTCTTGCTCCTGATCTTAGTGGAAATGCTTTCATTTTTCACCATTGAGAATGATGTTTGCTGTGGGTTTGTCATATATGGCCTTTAGTATGTTGAGGTAGGTTCCCTCTGTGCCCACTTTCTGGGGAGGTTTTATCATAAATGGTTGTTGAATTTTGTCAAAAGCTTTATCTGCATCTATTAAGATGATCATATGGTTTTTCTTCTTCAGTTTGTTAATATGGTTTATCACATTGATTCATTTCCATATACTGAAGAATCCTTGCATTCCTGGGATATACTCCACTTGATCATGGTGTATCGTCCTTTTAACGTGCTGTTGGATTCTGTTTGCTAGTATTTTGTTGAGGAATTTTGCATCTATGTTCATCAGTGATATTGGCCTGTAGTTTTCTTTCTTTGTGACATCTGTCTGGTTTTGGTATCAGGGTGATGGTGGTCTCATAGAATGAGTTTGGGAGTGTTTCTCCATCTGCTATATTTTGGAAGAGTTTAAGTAGTATAGGTATTAGCTCTTCTCTCAATGTTTGAGAGAATTCATCTGTGAAGACATCTGGTCCCAGGCTTTTGTTTGTTGGAAGATTTTTAATCATAGCCTCAATTTCAGTGCGTGTGATTGGTCAGCTTATATTTTCTATTTCTTCCTGGTTCAGACACAGAAGGTTGTGCATTTCTAAAAATTTGTCCATTTCTTCCAGGTTGTCCATTTTATTGGCATACAGCTGCTTGTAGTAATCTCTCATGATCCTTTGTATTTCTGCTGTGTCACTTGTGTCTTCTCCTTTTTTATTTCTAATTCTATTGATTTGAGTCTTCTCCCTTTTTTTCTTGATGAGTCTGGCTAATGGTTTATCAGTTTTGTTTATCTTCTCAAAGAACCAGCTTTTAGTTTTATTGATCTTTGCTATTGTTTCCTTCATTTCTTTTTCATTTATTTCTAATCTGATCTTTATGATGCCTTTCCTTCTGCTAACTTTGGGGGTTTTTTGTTCTTCTTTCTCTAATTGCTTTAGGTGTAAGATTAGGTTGTTTATTTCAGATGTTTCGTCTTTCTTGACGTAGAATTGTATTGTTATACACTTCCCTCTTAGAACTTCTTTTGCTTCATGACATAGGTATTGGGTCGTCGTGTTTTCATTGTCATTTCTTTCTAGGTATTTTTTGATTTCCCCTTTGATTTCATCTGTGATCTCTTGCTTATTTAGTATTGTATTGTTTAGCCTCCATGTATTTATATTTTTTACAGATTTTTTCCTGTAATTGTTATCTAGTCTCATAGCATTGTGCTCAGGAAAGTTACTTGATACAATTTCAACTTTCTTAAATTTACCAAGGCTTGATTTGTGACCCAGGATATGATCTATCCTGGAGAGTGTTCCATGAGCACTTGAGAAGAAAGTATAATCACCTGTTTTTGGATGGAAAGTCCTATAAATATCAATTAAGTCCATCTTGTTTAATGTATCATTTAAATCTTGTATTTCCTTACTTATTTACATTTTGGATGATAAGTCCATTGGTGAAAGCGAGGTGTTAAAGTCCCCTACTATGACTCTATTACTGGTGATTTCCCCATTTATGGCTGTTAGCATTTGCCTTATGTATTGAGGTGCTCCTATGTTGGGTGCATAAATATTTACAATTGTTATATCTTCTTCATGGATCGATCTCTTGATCATTATGTAGTGTCCTTCTTTGTCTCTTGTAATAGTCTTTATTTTAAAGCCTATTTTTCCTGATATGAGAAATGCTACTCCAAGTTTCTTCTGATTTCCATTTGCATGGAATATCTTATTCCATCTCCTCACTTTCAGTCTGTATGTGCCCCCAGGTCTGAAGTCGGTCTCTTGTAGACTGCATATATATGGGTCTTGGTCTTTTTATCCATTCAGCCTGCCTTTGTCTTTCGGTTGGGGCATTTAATCCATTTCCATTTAAGGTAGTTATCAATATGTATGTTCCTATTACCATTTCCTTAATGGTTTGGGGTTTGTTATTGTAGGTATTTTCCTCCTCTTGTGTTTCCTGCCTAGAGAAGTTCCTTTAGCATTTGTCGTAAAGCTGGTTTGGTGGCGCTGAATTCTCTTAACTTTTGCTCGTCTGTAAAGGTTTTAATTTCTCCGTCAAATCGGAATGAAATCCTTGCTCAGTAGAGTAAACTTGGTGGTAGGTTTTTCCCTTTTATCACTTTAAATATGTCCTTCCACTCCCTTCTGGCTTGCAGTGTTTCTGCTGAAATATCAGCTGTTAACCTTATGGGGATTCCCTTGTGTGTTATTTGTTGCTTTTCCGTTGCTTTTAATATTTTTTCTTTGTATTTAGTTTTTGATAGTTTAATTAATATGTGTCTTGGCATGTTTCTCCTTGGATTTATCCTGTATGGGACTCTCTGGGCTTCCTGGAGTTGATTGACTATTTCCTTTCCCATATTAAGGAAGTTTTCAACTCTAATCTCTTCAAATATTTTCTCTGTCCCTTTCTTTTTCTCTTCTTCTTCTAGGACCCCTATAATTTGAATGTTGATGTGTTTAATGTCCCAGATGTCTCTGAGACTGTCCTCAATTCTTTTCATTCTTTTTTCTTTATTCTGTTCTGCAGTAGTTATTTCCACTATTTTATCTTCCAGGTCTCTTATCCATTCCTCTGCCTCAGTTATTCTGCTACTGATTCCTTCTTTAGAATTTTTACTTTCATTTATTGTGTTGTTCATCATTGTTTGTTTGATATTTAGTCCTTCTAGATCCTTGTTAAACTTTTCTTTTATTTTCTCCATTCTATTTCCAACATTCTGGATCATCTTTACTACCATTATTCTGAATTCTTTTTCAGGTAGACTGCCTATTTCCTCTTCATTTTTTGGTGTGGTGCGTTTTTCCCTTGCTCCTTCATCTGCTGTGTGTTTCTGTGTCTTCGCATTTTGCTTAACTTACTGTGTTTGGGGTCTCCCTTTCGCAGTCTGCAGGTTCATAGTTCCTATTGTTTTTGCTGTCTTCCCCCAGTGGCTAAGGCTTTTCAGTGGGTTGTGTAGGCTTCCTGGTGGAGGGGACTAGTGCCTGTGCTTTGTGGATGAGGCTGGATCTTGCCTTTCTGGTGAGCAGGACTGCGTCTGGTGGTGTGTTTTGGGGTGTCTGTTACCTTATTATGATTTTTGGCAGCCTCCCTGCTGATTGGTGGGTTTGTGTTCCTGTCTTGCTAGTTGTTTGGCATAGGGTGTCCAGCACTGTAGCTTGCCTGTCATTGAGTGGAGCTGGGACTTAGCATTGAGATGGAGATATCTGGGAAAGCTTTTGCTGTTTGATATTACATGGAGCTGGGAGGTCTCTGGTGGGCCAATGTGCTAAACTCGGCTCTCCTACCTCAGAGGCAAAGGCCTGACACCCGGCCAGAGCACGAAGACCCCATCAACCACACGGCTCAGAAGAAAAGGAAGAAAAAAAGAAAGAAAGGAAAAAAATAAAGTAAAATAAAATAAATTTATTGAAATAAAAAATTTAAAATATTATTAATAAAAAATTAAAAAGTAATAAGAAAGAAAGAATAGAGCAACCAAATCAACAAACCCACCAGTGATATCAAGCACTAGAAACGATACTAAAACAAAAAACAAAAAAACGGAGACAGACCCCTAAGACAAATGGTAAAAGCAAAGCTACAGATAAAATCACACAAAGAAGCATATACGTACATACAAAAAGAGAAAAAGGGAAATATATATATATCTATATATAAAAAAAGGAAGAGATCAATCAAATCAATAAACAAATCTACCAATAATAATTGACTCTAAATACTAAACTAAGATAAACATAAGACCAGAAAAAGTTAGGTGCAGAAAGCAAACCCCAAGTCTACAGTTGCTCCCAAAATCCACCACCTAACTTATCGGATGATTCGGTATCTATTCATGTTTTCCAGAGATGCTCGGTACATCAAGTTGATTGTGGAGATTTAATCCACTGCTCCTGAGGCTGCTGGGAGAGATTTCCCTTTCTCTTCTTTTTTCACACTGCTCCTGGTGTTCCACTTTGAATTTGGCCCTGCCTCTGCGTGTAGGTCACCTGAGGGTGTCTGTTCCCAGCCCAGACAGGACAGGGTTAAAGGAGCAGCTGATTAGGGGGCACCGGCTCACTCAGGCTGGGGGGAGGGAGGGGTACGGAATGTGGTGTGAGCCTGTGGTGGCAGGGGCTGGTGTGACACTGCAACAGCCTGAGGTGCACCATGTGTCCTCCTGGGGAAGTTGTCCCTGGATCACGGGACCCTGGCAGTCTTGTTCTGCCCAGGCTCCCGGGAAGGGAGGTGTGGATAGTGACCTGTGCTTGCACACAGGCTTCTTGGTGGCTGCAGTAGCAGCCTTAGTGTTTCATGCCCGTCTCTGATGTCCGCACTGACAGCTGCAACTTGCGCTCGTCTCTGGAGCTCTTTTAGGTGGTGTTCTGAATCCCCTCTCCTCGCGCCCCCTGAATCGATGTTCTCTTGCCTCTTAGGCAGTTCCAGACTTTTTCCCGGACTCCCTCCCAGCTAGCTGTGGTGCACTAGCCTCCTTCAGGCTGCGTTCACGCAGCCAACCCCAGTCCTCTCCCTGGGATCTGAACTCCGAAGCTGGAGCCTCAGCTCCCAGCCCCCAACCACCCCGGCATGTGAGCAGACAAGCCTCTCGGGCTGTGCGGGAATCTCTCCGCTTTGCCCTCTGCATCCCTGTTGCTGTGCTCTCTTCCATGGCTCCAAAGCTTCCCCCACCGCCACCCGTCTCCACCAGTGAAGGAGCTTCCTAGTGTGTGGAAACTTTTCCTCCTTCACAGCTCCTTCCCAGAGGTGCAGGTCCTGTCCCTATTCTTTTGTCTCTGTTTTTTCTTTTGCCCTACCCAGGTATGTGGGGAGTTTCTTGCCTTTTGGGAAGTCTGAGGTCTTCTGCCAGCGTTCAGTAGGTGTTCTGTAGGAGTTGTTCCACATGTAGATGTACTTCTGATGTATTGTGGGGAGGAAGGTGATCTCCACTTCTTACTCCTTCGCCATCTTGAAGGTCTCTGTTTTGTTTTTCATTAACAAATTTGACTTTATCTAATATTCTTGTACTTCCATTGTTTCTATGACTTACTGTAAAAAGATTTTCAACAAGAATGGAGTGGTAGTAGCTATAAGGGCACCTTCTCAGTTCACTACTATGCCAACTAACTTTTCTAATCCCATTAATCCTTACACCTTCCTTTTTCCACAGCTAATTGAGGTTTTATGGTATTTTAAGGAACAAATTTAACATTACTTTGGTGTAAAATATGGGGAAAGTGACATTCAATGAGGTAAGTAACTTTCCTTATAACAAGCAGCCAATTGGAAGCAGAATAAACAATCCATATTTTGTAAAAATTTTTTTCTTATCAGGAATAGCACTAATAGTTCACTGTTGATAGATAGATAGACATATCACATAGGAGATGGGTTAACTTCCTTGAAATATTCAGTATCAAGGACACTGTATATAACTCTAAATGCCAAGTAATAAAAACAACATGGAGCTGTTACAATATTTATATCAATGAATTTTCCTCTAATAGTGTAGTGTGTCTAATTTGTGCTTCTGGGCTTAGATAAATGTCCTACATATTCTGTTTCCTATATTTTTAATTATAAAATGATGATGAAAACATTGTGCCCCATGAACAATTATAAAATATTATTTGTCATATTAGGTGAGAGATAAAGTATTATTTACTGCACTGTATTATATGAGGTTTCTTTTTTTTTGGAATGATGGAAGTGTGCATATCATACCTTATCTGGGTTACTGACCACTGTGAAGTAGGACAGTGTAGCCTTGTGAGCCCCAGTTTCACTTTTTACTAGTTCTATGACCTTGGCTGAGTTACCTATACACTGCGACCTTCCATTTACTAATCTGAAAATAGTGGTAACAGTAGTACCTACTTCATAAGGTTGTTGTTGGTATTATATATAATACATGTAAAATTCTGAACCCATTATCAGACACAGAATCAGCCATCAGCACATGTTAATTATTGTTATTGGTGCTGTTTTTGTTACTACTTCTTAGGGAAGTCAGAGAAGATTTTTCAGGGGAAGTGACACTTGGGGAAGAAACGTAAGTTTGCCAGGTGGACAACGTCACAGGGGAGAGCAGTGCAGCACAAGTACGCATGTCTTGGACAGAGAAGGGATCACATTTTATATGGAGGAAATGCATTGATGATTTAATAATTTCTCTTCACTGGCTGCTAACTATAAGACTTTGAAGCTACACTTAGGCAAAATAAAAGTTTAAGTATCCCTTTTCTCTTTCTCTTCTCTCCTAGTTTTCAGAATTGAGGAATATTTATCCTGCTGTCCTACAACTCATGTCCACTGCTACCACAAAGCATAAACCCAGGCATCTTCTTACACCCTCCAATTATGTAACCCTACTTTATTTTTACTGCAGAAATAATTGTTGATGTTTTCCCCTTTTAAAACGTCCTTGTTTTAACCTCTTTAGCGTTCTAGGTATCAACTGGTTCACTAGACATAACTGTCACTGAAAATGAACCAGTAGAGAAAGTTAAAGACTGATTCTTGGTGATATGCATTTTAATGTAGTCTCCTAGAGATTAATTCAGTAAATAAACAGTACTTCTTTTTTATAATGAAAAATGTTATTATCATCATCATGATTATTAACTTGGAAATCTTGTCTCCAGACCCCTGGTGTTCTAATAATTTTTTCAATATAGCCCAAAACTTTCCTATAAATGCCCAACTATACCCTGGGGTCATCTCAATTGTTTTTATAAAGTCTTTCAAAAAATTAACCCCCTTCTTCCAACTGATGTTCTAGTTTTTGATCTCCTTTTTGCTGGTAAACACTGGTAGCATCTATCAAATTAACAATGGTTTTTAAAATAACATACTCAATGTAAGAACAAATACACTCATATACTGGCAGTGAGAATATAAATTGTCATTCATTTTCTGGAGAGAAAATTAGCTATTATATTCATATAATAACCTTTATAAATTACCTATCTCCAACAATGCAATCAAAGACTCATGTTCAAAGAAGTTATTCTAGCATTATCCCTAGTAATAAAAATATAAGCTATCCAAAAATGTGGCAAGGGTTAGATCAATTACAGTATGTCTCTGTGATAGAACATGATTCTGCCTTAATGGAAAATCTCAGGCAAAAACAAAAATTCAAACCCTTTGACCAGCATATCTAAGAAAATAATCTAAAATGTTACTAAAGATTTATGCACTATTATGTTCATCTCAGCCATAGTTATACTACCAAAGTTGGAAATAATCCAAATGTCCAATAATAGGAGATTTGTTAAATGAAATTATGGCATACTCATATGGTGGAATATTATATAGTCATTAACAATTAGGTGTTCAAAATTTTAATGATATTGGAAATGCTCTTGACATAATGCTAAGGGAAGCCAAGATACAAAACTAAGTGCAGAATGATATTTGTAAAAAGATTATGCACAAAGGCTGCAGTATGTTTTATAACATCAAAACTTAAGATGCAAGTTTAAAGTTCAAAAATAGAAGGGAGATTAATTTATATTATATCCATATAGTAACATACTAAGCATATTATTAAAATTATTAAAGATGATTTTAACAATATGACAAATTCTTATGTGAAGTTTAAAGGAGGCTACAAAAGGAAATGAAAACAGGATCAAGAAGAGATATCTCTACCCCCATATTTATTGCAGCATTATTCACCATAGCCAAGGTATGAAAACAACTGAAGTATCTGTTAAAAATGAATAAACAATATGTGTTGTGTGCGTGTGTGTGTGTGTATGTATGTATGGATGGATGTATACACACACACACACACACACACAATGGAATGTGATTCAGCCTTAAGAAAGAAGGAAATTCTGCCATTTGTGACAACTTTGATGAACCTTGAGGGCATTAGGCTAAGTGAAGTAAGACAGAGAAAGACTAATACTATATGATATAACTTATTTGTGGAATCTATAAAAACTGAACTCAGAGAAACAGAAAATAGAATGGTGACTATCAGGGGCTGGAAGGTGTGGGAAATTGGGAGATATTGGTCAAATGGTACAAATTTCCAGTTATAAGATTAACAAGTTCTGAGGATATAATGTACAGCATGGTGATTATAACAAATAATACTGTGTTATATACTTGAAAGTTGCTAAGAGAGTAGATCTTAAATGTTCTCACCACAAAAAAAGAAAGGGTGATTATGTGACAGGATGGAAGTGTTAGCTAATGCTATGGTGGTAATCATTTTGAGATATATAAGTGTATCAAATCAACACATTGTACACCTTAAACTTACACAATGTTATATGTCAACTATATCTCAATAAACTGGGAAAAAAGGACATTAGATATCAAGCAATTAGGGGGAAAACAGGGTACAAAATTAATGAAAAGCATATGTCAAGTGTAGAGAGAGAGAGCAATCGAGTTAGAGAGAGAAACACACACAAACATCCTGGAAGGAAATGTACTTTATATTTACCTTATATTTGGGTGGTGGGATTATAGAGTAAGAGTTTACATTATATTCATCATAATGGATATGATTCCCTCAAACAGACAACGTTTTAAATAAATGTATATATTTTTTAATGAGTCAAACCAAATAGAGGATATCACTGATCACTGCTGACCTTACAGGAGGAAAAATGATTATGAGGGAATACTATGAAAAACTGTATGCCAAGAAATTAGATATAAGGGTCAAATTTGTAGAAAAGACAAACTGTCCAAGTTTGTCTAAACTGACCAAATTACTAAAACTGACCAAGAAAAAGTAAAGGTCTGAATAGACCTATAACAAGTAAGGAGATTAAATTAATAATCAAAAAACTTCTCAGAAAGAAAAGCCCAGGCTCAGATAGCTTTACTGGTGATTCTACCAAACATTTAAAGAAGAATTAGTATAAAGTCAAAAATTAAAAGAGGAGGGAATAATTGCCAACACACTCTATTAGGTCAGCATTACCCTGATACTAACATCAGAGAGAGACATCACATGAAAATAAAACAACAGACCTGTATCTTTTATGAATATAGATTAAAAAAATACTAGCAAATGGAATTGGGCAACATATAACACATATTATACATGGCCTAGTAGGATTCATCCCAGGAATATAAACTTGGTCTAACATCTAGAAATCAATCCATGCAATACACCATCTCAACAAAATAAAGGAAATTAATCACATAATTATCTCAACAGAAGCAGAAAAGCATTTCACAAAGTCTAACATCCTTTCAGGACAAAAACACTTAGAAAATTAGGAATAAAAGGGAAATTCCTCAACATGATAAAGAACATCCATGAAAAACCCAGAAGTAACATCATAAGCAATGGTAAAATACTGAAATCTTTCCCCCTAAGATCAAGAACATGACAAGGATGTCTGCTCTCACTACTTTTGTTCAACAATGCACTGGAGGTTATACACAGGTAATTAGACAAGGAAAATAATAAAAGGTATCTAGATTGGAAGGAACACAAAAACTATCTCTACTTGCAGATGACATTATTTTGTGTATAAAAATCCTAAGATATCAACTAAAAACCACTAGAATTAACTAGTTCAGCAAGGTTACAAGGTACAAGATCAACACACAAAATCCAATGGTATTTCTATACATTATCAATGAATAAACTGCAATAGGAATTAAGAAAACAATTCCATTTAAAAGAGCACCAAAAATAAGAAAAGTCTTCGGACTAAATTTAACCCAAAAAGGACAAGACTCATATTCTGAAAACTGCAAAAAAAATTACTGAAAAAGTTTAATGTCTAAAGAGAAAGACATTCCATGTTTATGGATCAGAAGACGTAATATTGTTAAGAAGGAAATATTCCCCAAATCAACATATAGATTTAATGCTATTCCTAGCAAGATCCAAGCTCCTTTTTTACAGGAATTGACAAGTTGATTCTAAAATTTATATGAAAATGCAACAGACCCAGAATAGCCAAAACAATGTTGAAAAGGAAAAAGGTTGGAAGACATACTTCCCAATTTTAAAACTTACCACAAAACTACAGCAATCAAGATAGTTTAGTACTGGCATAAGGATAACATATAGATCAATGGCAGAATTGAGAGTTCAGAACATAAACTTTTGGTTCATTGATTTTCAACAGTGTCAAGACGATTCAGTGAAGGAAATAATGGTCTTCTCAATGTATGGTGTAGGGGCATCTGAATAGCCACATGCAAAAGAATGAATTTAGATCCCCTACTTCACATCATATACAAAAATGAACTCAAAAAAATGGGTCCTAGACCGAAACATAAGAGCTAAAACAGTAAAATTCTTAGCATAAAATATAGGACTAAATCTTTGTGACTTTGGTTTAGGCAAAACATCTTAGATATGACATCAAAAGTACAAGCAACAAGAGAAAAAATAGATAAATTGAATTCCGCTGAAAATTTAAAACTTTGTGCTACAAACAATACCATCAAGAAAATGAAAAGACAACCCACAGAATGGGAAAAATTACTTATAAATCACATATCTGATAAGGGAATTGTACCTGGAATATATAAAGAACTCTTACAACTCGATGATAAAACACAAATAATCCAACTTTAAAATTTCCAAAGTATCTGAATAGACATTTCTCCAAATGGATATAGAAATAGGCAATAACCACATGAAAAGTCACTCATCATTAGCCATTAAGAAAATGAAAATCACAATGAGATAGCACTTAACACCCACTAGGATGCCTATAGTTAAGGACATAATAACAAGTTTGGGGGAGAAGTGGAGAAATTGGAACCTTAATACTTCACTGGTGTTAATGTAAATTGACACAGCTGCTTTGGAAAAGAGTTTGGCAGTTCCTTAAAAGGTTAAACATAGAATCGCCAAATGACCCAGCTATATCATTTCTAAATATATACTTTAAAAATTGAAAATGTATGTCTACACAAACACTTATGCAGGAATGTTTATAGCAGCATTATTCATAATAGCCAGGAAGTAGAAACAATTTAAATGTCCATCAACTGATGAATAGATATATAAAAGGTGATATACAATGAAATCTTATTGGGCAATGAAAAGGAATGGAGTAATGATACAATGATCCATATAGATTAATGTTGGAAACATTCTGCTAAGTGAAAAAAAAGTCACAAGAAACCACATATTGAATGATTCTGTTTTAATGCAATGTCCAGACTGGCAAATTCAGAGAGAGAGAAAGCAGACTAAAGGTTATCAAGTGGTTAAATAGTGATAATTTCTGCACATCTCTGAATATACCAAAAATTACTGAATTACACACTTTAAATCAATTAATTGTATGATGTATAAATTATATCTCAAGGAAACTGTTTAAAAATCAGTCAAATCAGTCATTTGATGTAATAGAAAATTATTGTTGATGGATTTTTTTTCCCTTTTCAACCATATGTTTACACATCAAAATCACAGTCCTAGATTACGTGCCAAATCCATCATTCTTAAAGTTAGTCCTTTTAGACATTCTAGGCAGGTTGGCAATTGCTGGACTCATTCAACCCAGAGTCCCTATGATTTAATCCTCCATCACCAGGCTCCCTTTTCAGATAATTTGGGTTTTAGGTGCCTTAAGATGTCTTGAAATGGCATCAGGTCATCAGAGTCTTCACCATGTCAGCCTTATTATGCTCACTCATTGACACATGGTGATATTTGGGGAGTTCTTTTTTCACAATAGGAATGGATAGTCTTAAAGATGAGTTACCAAAATATTTATACTTGGGGAAGTCATTAAAAATAAGTAAAAGCAAAATGGTATTTGTGGCTTTTGTTGACATTCTGATCATGTGATGTTAAAATAGACACATGGATTCATGATTTTAAGAGACTAATTCAAGCCAATACTTCCCTCAATAAAATTAAAATTAGCTTTCCACTGCCCAACCCAGTTCTATACGCAAGTTGTCTCAAGGTTATCTGCAAAACACCACAATTGGAACAATCAGATTCCGTAAGAGACAATCTGGTCCAACTGAGCTTAGCAAATTGCACTACCTATACAGCAACAAACTGACAGGAACCAATAATTCATCTGCAATTAAAAGAGGACTTTTTTTGTTTTATAACTGAGTTATAGCCTAAAGTCACACTTTACGGACAGAAAAGTTGGCAGGATTTTTATTGAGCACACTGACCTATACTCCCTAGCAAATTGCTCTATTCCTTAGCTAAACTTTAATAAAAGAGCCAAACTTAGTATGAAAAAAATAAAATAAAAGAGCTAATGTCTGGGCATATATTGCTATTCGGTATCTATCCATAGTTATTTTTCATAAAATTATTAATCCTCCAAATATTTTCAACCTTATATTTAACATTCCCTTGGGCCTACCAAATGACTGTTTGGACATTGGTAAAATCAGAATAAATCACCTGAACCTCTGACTTTGAAGTCAAGTACAGTATTATGTAAGAGAGTCATAAAGTACACCCCCACACATACAGACATGAAACAACTACAATCTAAATATCCCTTAATTTAATTAATTCAATAAATACTGAGAATCAACATGTACTTAGCAGGCATTAAGGATACAGTATTGTGAGAAAGACAGACATAATTCCTCTCCTTGTGAAACATTCTATTGAGAGAAACATGTTTTAAACAATTAATTAATTTATTATAATTATAGTAAGCATCAGAAGGAGATATGCATTGTCCTTAGAGGCCCACTCTAATATGTGGTGGGCAAAGGAGTCTTGCTTGAAGAAGTGACACTAGATCTGGGCTTTAAAGAACGTGTAGGATTTAAACTAGGCAAAGGGGATGGAAATGTTCCACTTAGAATAAGATGTACAAGGGCTAGGTTAGGATGGTCTGATTCAGCAACCAAAGATAGATCAATGTAACTGAAGCAGACAATGTGTATTGAAGAGTGGTAGAAGAGAAAGCTGTAGAAGTAAGCAGGAGCCAGGACCTGCAGGGCATCACAGGCATTGGTAAGGAATTTGAACCTTCCCTAAATGCAGGGGGAAGCAAAGTTTTTAAGCAAGAAGTGACACCATCTGACTTACTATTTTGGAACAGATCACTCTAGCTGCTGTGATAATAATGGATTAAAAGCAGAAGCAGAGACAGTAGGGTAGCATTCTCAAAATAGTACCATTTTTCAAAGGTAATATGTTGACATGATGGCCATTAGGACAATGATGAAAAATATTGCTAAAGCAACATGAAAGAGCTTAAAACATACAGAAATGGTGGAAGTACATACTACAGAAAAAGTAGTCAAAAAGTGGTACTTTTGTACTTGCTTAACCTCCCAGAAACCACAGACACTTTGCCTAGTTTTTAGACCCTGGCTACTCTTCTGGTTGGAGGAAGAAAAAGACTGAATTCAGGGAGGTCAGTTTGGAAGCTACTGTAATGGTCCAGATGAAAGATGATAGTGGCCCAGACTAAAGTGATAACAGTGAAGAAAGAGAAAACAGTATTTATCAAAAGTATCCCTAAGAGGTAACATATCTCACATAACTGATAATAGCCCTTTGTACAAGTTCATACCCTCTCCCTCATCTGAGTTCTTCTAAATAAATTCTCACTGATACCCACCATTGTTACCTTGCCTTACTGTTTTTTCTTTCTCCTTCTCCAGTGACCATGATTTTATTGCAGAACTATAGGTGTATTTCTTATGAAAAACAGGGATGTTACTTGAACTTGACTTGTCTATCTGCTTTAGGGAACTCTGGAAGGCATGGATCTATTTTTGTGGCTCAATTTGCACATGTTCCTCTGGACACTATGGGGGACATATGAATATCTAGGAATGTTGTCAAGCTTCCTACATACTTGAGTTTAAACGCTGCAAGGAGGAAGTGATAGGCTATAACTCACATCTTTATGAAGTATAATAGCTTACTCTGAGCCAAGGTATTGTTAATGCCTTAAACAATACTACTAAACACTTTGTATAGGAATTCAGAGTTTAAAGCAAAGCATTTAATGGCTTGCTGCTCTGAAAAAAAACAGAAAGAAGAGTTTGACTTTGTCACACAGGCCCCTTTGGGTTGAAAGAACAAAATCTATCAGTAAATCTGGTAGGGAAAAGAAATAAAGAAACAAATATAAACTGAACACTACTGTGTGTCATATACCATACTAGGTGCTTTAGAATATAACTGTATTACAGTATAACTGTACAGTCTGCAATCAGATTGCCTCAGTATGAGGCTTGGCTGTGTCAGTTGCTAGCTGTAGGCTTCAGGCAAGTTACTTAATCTGTTTATATCTGTTTTTTCATCCGTAAATGAGATAACAATAGTACCTTTCTCTGGTAGGTGCTATTATGTAAGGGACTTCATAAATAGAATCACACCTGGCATATAGTAAGCAATCAATAAGTTTTAATTGCTATTACAGATAAGGACATTGGGACCCAAAGAGGTTAATCAAGTTGCCCCAAGATCACATAACTAGCAAGTGGTGGAGCTGATATTCAAAATCAAGTCTTTTGGACTCCAAAGCCGTGTTCTTTCCACTTTATCATGCCGTAAAGAGTCCCAGGAACTCTACTTGAAAATTTCAGCCATAGCTAAAACACCAAAACACAACCTAGCCCTCTCAGGCTGTAGGTAAGGGGCTGGTATAGGAAAGGGCTCATATTTCCTGATTTGTTCACCCTACTCTAACTATATTTATTTTCCTCTCTGGTTTTGCCCATTCTTTTCAAGGCTGGGTACACTCTAATTGTGTGCTCTCTATATACATTTTGGTCAACTGTCCCAAATTATTAATAAGCCAGGGTTAGATTTCATCACATGGATTTCTTCTGAGCCTGGCACAAAAAGACCAAAAAAAAAAATGAGATGACCCAATAAAGATGTTAAAAAAATGAGATGAGAGGGGAAGGGAGGAGAAGAAAAGAGACAATGAAGGGATAAACATGTTATTATTATATTAATACTATAATAATATTGATATAAATATTATACTAATCATAAGCATATTACTTAATGGTATAAAAGTAATCACAAGAATAGAAACTGTTAACAGTAGTTGCCTCTGGGAAATGAGACTAGGCTGTAATTGTTTTTTTTTTCTTTTATACCCTTCTCTAACTATATCTTTTAGTTATTTTTATGTTTGCTTGTTTGTTGTTTTGGCTAAGGACAAGCATTGCTTCTATAATTTGGAAAGGAAATTGTTTAAATAAACAAGCAAAAAGTAATTTGGTGGATAGGTAGGTGAATAGATGAACATGTAGATAGATGGATGGATGAATAGAAGGAAGTAAGGGAAGATGGAAGGAAAGATGGATGGATAAAGGATGGATCATCAACAAGGTGGAATGCTGTGTAGCCACTGGAAAGAGTAAAATAGGGATAAGTTCAAAGTATGTTGTTGGTAAAGGGACACAAGCTTGTAGACCAGCATAAAAACAAAACTATTTTCCAAGATAGTTTAGATACAAAAGTAATATCTGCTTATTATCAAACATTCAAATGGTATAGAAGTATATATAGTAAAGAGTGTTATCTCCCTTCTCACACCACCTTTCTGCAATTAACAGAGGTAACTACTGCCAACTACTTGATATTAGTCTGTACAGACATCATTTTATACATAACATAAATTTTAAAATTTATAATGACTATCTTTGTGTGTATATATGTATGTGTGCAACATGTGTGTATATATGTATTATGTTCATATGCAGATATATCTGTAAGATAAATTCTAAGAATGTTGGATGCAAAGCTAAATGGATTTTATATTTTAGAAAATATTACCAAATATGCTGCAATAAATCTAATACCAATTTATACTCCCACAAATAGCATATAAGAATATTTATCTACCTCACACTCTCAACCCACATTGACATATTTTAATTTGCATTTACATTTTCAATTATGAGTGAGATAGAGCAACTTTTCACATATTTACTACTTATATTTCCTTTTTCTGTAAATATCTTTTTTCATATCCTTTGTCTTATTTTCCATTCATATATTTCCTTTTTAAAATGTTTTGTAATGAAACTATGCCTATGTTTATTATATGTGTTGCAAATTTTTTTTACCCCTGAAAAGTTTTCAAGTCAAGGACTATTCCAAAAGTGTTCTGAAAGTCAAAGCTATTAACTGCCAAGTAGAATGAATTTTCATTCTAAAAATTAAAGCACTAAAACCCAGGTGTCTGAGACATTCTTCTGAAAAAAACAGAGGAAGTCCTTTTTTGTGGGAAAAAATACAGTTTATGGAAATTGCCATCTTCAATATCACTGACTATTTACACAGTGTTTTGACAATCATTAAGTCAAGAGAATCTGCAGGGATGGGATGGATACACATGCAATACATCAGCGCCTGCCAGTGAGCTGAACCACTTATAGAGCATACTCAAGTTGAGGACTTCTTTTGTTTCCCTTATGCCTTTGCCATGGGACAGGAAGGTACTTGTTTGGTAAATTGTTCCAGCAACAAAGGATTCTACATTTCTTATTTACAGTAAATGCCTAGCACCTGGAATCAGTCTGTTAGACAACATTGCTGTGAATGCAATAAACTGAATGGTAATTCAGCCCCATCCTGGCCCTTCATCTTTCAAATTACTTAGCTGTTTCTCACACAGTTTCAAAAGTATGCATTTGAACTGGCTTATTCCTCAAGATTGCCCCCCAAAACACCCTGGCAAGTCTGGGTCAGTACCAATCCCAGAACTAGAATGGAGCATGTCTATTCTGGGATAGGCTTCAATGGCTGGAATAATGGCCCCCAGCCAATGGTATGCTGGTAAAGGTTTAATAACTAGCTCTCCAAGTAGAAGCTCTTGCTTATTCTTGTGGTGTAAATATTCCCACCATGGCCGATTTCAATCTACCAACATTATGTCATTCAACAAAGTGTTGGGAAGAAATGCACACAATCAGCTCTTACTAGCCAGACCAAGTGGTTCCTGCATACTACTATCCTTGAACATGTTTTATAAACCTAAATATATTATGTCTTGAGCTACTCCAGAAGCCACCTGTCCTTTGGAACCAATGTATATTCAGACTGGGATGACTTCCACCAAGCAGCCTGGGCAAATGCCCAGGATGACAGGCCGTGATGCCAAATGTCTACAGTTCAAACAACTGCTTTTCCCTTTAACCTAGAAAAGTATAAAATATACAGTCTTGCCAACAGATTATAGCATACCTCCCTTACTGTTTAAAAGTAAAATATCATCAATAGATTATTGTAAGCCATGATTAAATACAACAACATTGCAATGTAAAGGCAAGTTTCTAGACATTACAAAGACAAAACATTAAAAAAGCTTACAAGTCTCAATCAAACTGAAAGTTGTGACAAGCAATTTGGTGATCAGTATTTGACTTAGCAGGCTACCATTAAAGAAAACAATGAGAGACTGTGGGTGGAAACAGAATACAAAAATCCAGGATCTTATTTCCTTAAGAGATCCATAAAACAGGTCATAAAAATGTATGTTCTCATTGCAACAGGAGACATCTGCATACTATTCAGCTATATTTTTGTTCATTGACTAAATAGGTAAGGTCCATTTTTGTGAGTGAGTTCTGCCCTTTGAGATCCACTGGTACTGCAAGCAACCTCAGACAAACTGAGCACAGTACTGATGTCAGAATTGCAGTTAAATCCCATGTAGGACAGTGAGACGTTCTCTGTAGCACAGCCATAGACCAAAAGCCTCACCTTGACCATTGTCCTTCAAAAGCATTACACTGGTTCTCAGAGAAGTAAGATGAGCAAAAAGCTCAAATGCAACCCATCTACTAGTGAAAAAAGTCAGAGCTACCTTATACTGCTGATGGTTTAGTATCATCTCTATATACAAAAGCCATATATTAGTGACCCTAAGTGGGAAAAATGGTATTAGTTATTGTAGCTTTGAGAAGAGACAGGAGGTTGACAGGGTTTGCTACATGACTGACATTCTCTTACAAACATATCCGGACATCTGCTCTAGAGTATAAGGCAAAGTTGGAGCAAACACCTTTCTTCCTGTTCACATCTTAAATCAGGATATAGTCATAGTACCCTCAAAAATATTACACCAACACCAGGAGGGAGAAGAAAGTCAATACACCTGCCATAAGAGACCCATCAAAGATACATACTCAATATTGCAATAAGAGAAGTGTGAATATTATGAGGCAGCCTGCTTATATCGCCAAGTCCCTATTAAAGCAATTTCTTCAAAACATGTTTCTCTTCTAAGAAATTGAGGAGCAAATAAGCAGAAGACAACAATTGTAATCAAGACTTCTTGAATGAGATACCTTTCTCTGGAGCTCAAGATACCCTAAATAACATGATTTCATTAAGTGAACCTGCATAATGTTTGGTTTTAGGCCAGAGAGTCTTTACAATAGAAGAACTAAGGCATGACTAATGTAAGGGATTCCCTAAGGAGGTTACAATGGTTAAGTCAAATTAAAAATAATATAACCAAATCCAAATCTCCGTAATCACACTTCATCACTGACAATGTATGGCAAAACTACTGAGTACTGTTCACAGTCCATCTTGCTAATGGGTCATATATCTCTTCCTTTTCTCTCTGTTCCCTTCCTTCCTACATCAGGAAGAACCATTTGATTGGCTACCACCCACTCTAAATGAAAACAAACATTTCCTAATATATATTTGCTTATTAAGGTTGGAACCATAAAGTCAACCCGGGCAGAATCTCTTGAGGTACTTGATTGACAATCATGAGCTGGTTTCAAAAGTTTCATGGCATACGAATGGATTATTCCATGTCAAGGTCTGGTAAGCATAGTTCAAAAGCCAAGCATGGGTACAAGCATGGACCAAACATGGATACTAAACTGACTTCCAAGTTGACCTTACCATCTCTTTTAATGCACTTACTATCAGTCATTTTATGTTCTTAAAACCTTTCATGGATCCCCACTGTCATTAGAATAAAGGCTAACATCCTTAATATGGTCTACAAGGCCCCTCACAGCATGACTGATGCCTTACTGCCCAGTCTCACATCCAGCAAAACTCCACATAATTTCCTATGCTTCAGCCACACTTCATAAGATCCCTAGAATATGTCATATTTTTTCTCATTTCCAGGACCCCACACACGTTCTCCCTTCTGACTAGAATGCTAGTACTTTTTCACTTAGCCAACTTTTCTCATCTTTCAAGTCTCACTAAATATAAAAGTCCTCCAGAGTGTTTCCTCTGATTTGAGGTCTGACAAAAATCCCTCCCTTTAACATTTCTATTGCACCCGGAATCTCTCCATGATAACGCTCAGCACATTTGTGAATATTTCTTCAATGTCTGTCTTTGTTTATTTGTATATCATCTTCTCCATGGTATTTAGTGTAGTATTATGCATACAGCAAGTGGTCAATAAATACATAGTCCTTTAATAATCTTTAATAATCTTTCTTGGATTGTAATACAGATAACTCCTCCTTGGTTTGTACATCTTATCCAAAGCCTAAATTAATGGAAACTCTGTAATCAAAAAGAATTTTACTATTGTTCCTACTTTTGAATAGGTGAACATGCTTTCATCATTCTATTTTCACAACACAATACTTGATTTACTAATACTCTGAAGAGCTTTGTAGCTTCTAGTTCTATACTATTGCTGTACATACAAGATACTCATTAAAACAAGGCCCAGACTTGATGGCAGTTTTCCTTTGCTAGGTTTCGAGTCAAAAATACCTCTAGGAAACAAATTACTGTTTTCTACATAAAGCATGAGCTGGCAACGCTAATTCTTTTGTCTTTTTGTTAGTCTTGTAGATAATGATTTATGTTGCATTGCTGTTTATGCTATTCTCCACTATTCTGTGGTTTTTAATTTTAATGAGGATTTCTATCATCTCTTCCCTCCCTTTGCTCCCAACCAGCTTGTGCTTTATGTCACCAAAAGGGTTTTGTTTGCATTTTGTCTCTCTCTCTCTCCTACTGCTGATTTCTTAACATGAGTTTTCCTTCCCAGATGCTGTTCTAATAGACTTCTGATCACAGCATTTCTATTAACATACACCTGAGACTTGTCAACATTTAAAAAGCCAAACAAAACACACAAAATAACCTCACATCTCACAGAGATGAATGGACAACCTAGAGGCTCCCTCGTCAGCATTACCTGTTATGAGTCATAGAACTTTACCTCAGCCTGGAGTTCATTGAGGAATAAATGGGCTTTCATTTTTGCCCAATTCATTGGGTATCTCAACCAACCTCTTTAAATGACTGTGTGTGTGTGTGTGTATATATGTATGTGTGTGTGTGTGTGTGTGTGTGTGTGTGTGTGTGTGTGTGTGTGTGTGTGGACACTAAATCCATAGAAGTTTTTTTAAAAAAACTCTATCTGGGTTTAGGGGACTCTTCAAGGTAAATATAAACATATAGAAGGTTTTTCTTCTAAATCAATAATTCTCCTGCATGGATCTGCTCATTCATTTAAACTAACCATCACTACACACTGTGTATAAATCATTCTTCCAGGACTCATGGAGGACACAAACTTAAAGGCATGGTCCCTTCTCTCAAAGTCATTTCAACTAAAACGTACAACATCTCATCACCCCACTCCACTCCATTTCTATCACCATCTTCAAAAATAACTCCTCTGCTCTCCTTCTTTAAAGCGTCTATAAATGAATTCTGCCTGGTATATCTAGTTCCAGTCTATTCCTTCAGCCTTTACAAACGATTACGTTTTCTTCTGTATCTGCTGAGTTTCCTTCACACATGTATGCTATTAATATTATTTTTAAATTGTTAGGAAAGACCACTGAGCCCCAACTACCATGATATCTACAGTCCCAATCATTAGTGTAACTCCTTTAGGTTAAAGCATTGTCCCAAGACCCCTCTTAAAATGTAATCGTTACTTGGAAGGGACAGCACATTTTAAACCATAATATGTAACCATAAATATGTGCATAGATTAGTTTATTAAATATAGGAACAAGATATTTTATCATGGAAGGATAAAGTTCAAAGGAACAATGCCTATCAGAAAGCACAAGTCTAGGAAAGATGCTAAAGTGGGGTCTATGACCCAACCAGGACCTAACACAAAAGCACCAGGTAAAGGGATTTGAAATAGCTAGGTGGAGGAGAAAAGAATACCAAAGGGAAACATCACTTCCCTCACAATTCTGTCAAAAGTCAATCCTGCATTTCAACACCCCACTTTCACAGGAAAACTCTCCCCTTATCCTAGATCTCAAAACCTGAAAGGGCAATGAATATGGAGATGGCCACAACTAGCAAGTTCCCTATGTGTCCATACCAGTTGCTGAGAATTGTGTGCAAGCCACAGAGCTGTTATAAAAACTGGCTGCACACAACTTCTGCTGATTGCTGCTCCCACCCTACCTATAGTCCTCTGTCTTCCAGTAGTTATGATAGATGGGCAGGTGGAGAACGCAAAAAACATCTAAGCCTTTGGTACAGGAACACAAGACTACTGATATTCTTCATTACCAGGATCCATTACTATAATTATAGAAGGATATATTTTTTTATCCAGAACTAACTCACTCACTCTTTGGAGGACAGCCATTTGTTGACATTTCATTAAAAATGTACTGAAAGGGCATCCCTGGTGGAACAGTGGTTGAGAGTCCGCCTGCCGATGCAGGGGACATGGGTTCGTGCCCCGGTCCGGGAAGATCCCACATGCTACGGAGCGGCTAGGCCCGTGAGCCATGGCCGCTGAGCCTGTGCGTCCGGAGCCTGTGCTCCGCAATGGGAGGGGCCACAACAGTGAGAGGCCCGCGTATCGCAAAAAAAAAAAAAAAAAAAAAAAAAAAGTACTGAAAGAACAATATAATGCCTAATCCTAAATATTTCTGAAATCTACCCCATAATTTCTGTGAAGACAATTTGTCAATTTCTAGACAAAAAGAATGTTTAAAAATTTTTACCTAAAATATTACTATGAATAATGGTAAAAATACAAACTCCATTCATCTCTCATTTGACATTCAATAAGCACTTAAAACTCAGGCTATCCAAAACAGAACTAAAAACCTTCCCCCCAAAACCTGCTGCTCCTCTCATGATTGGTACCTCTGTTAATGCCGTTTCCATTTACATCTTCTCCAAAGCTAGAACCTTCAAAGTCACCCCAAACTTTGCTTCTTCACGGCACATGAATCTCTCGTATATTTTCCATCTTCTCTGTCCCATGACCATTGCCTTACTTCAGAGAACCATATTTTCCTCAGTTGGGCTTTTACCATAGCCTCAGAAATGGTCTGGCTTCCACCAATCCATCCTTCATTTTGCCACAGGTTTACAGTCATCCCTCGGTATCCTCAGGGGATTGGTTCCAGGACCCAACAGGGACTCCAAACTCCATGGCACTCAAGTCCCATAGTCGGCCCTCTGTATCCACGGTTCTGCATCTGCAGATTCAACCAACTATGGATCCTGTAGTATTGTATATACTATTGAAAAAAAATCTGCATACAAGTGGCCCCTTGGCAATTCAAGCCATGTTATTCAAAGGTCAACCATATTTTCCTAATAAATACACTTTACCAGGTTTCTCTTCATTATAAAGTTCTCTCTAGCCACCTGCTAATTCCATCATGAAATCCAAGCTCATACATGCAGTGGGAAAACCTTCCATGGACTTAGGTCAACCCACTTCTACAGCTTCATCTTCTGCCTCTCTACTCACCCACCCTCAGCCTCAGCTATTTTGAACTCCTTACTGTTTTTAAATCCCAGCCTCTTTTCTGACTCTGTAATTACTGCACATGCTAGTCCCTCATCCTACAATGCCTCTCTCCGTCCTGAAAATGCCCTTCCTTTAGAGACACAAAATAGTAACAATCTAAAGTCTTCTCCAAAGCCACTCTCCGGAAGAGCCTAGGTACAAAAGGAGGGGACAATAACAAGGGTGTGCAGACAAGCCTAGCCAGGCACACTCAGGGGCATAACAGCCAAACCAAACAATTTTTTTCACTTACTTCTCTTTTTTTTTTTTTTTTTTTTTTTGCGGTACACGGGCCTCTCACC
>NC_041234.1:80173052-80225941 GCF_002837175.3 Physeter macrocephalus | reverse complement strand
CGTTGCGGAACACAGGCTCCGGACGCGCAGGCTCAGCGGCCATGGCTCACGGGCCCAGCCGCTCTGCGGCATGTGGGATCTTCCCAGACCGGGGCACGAACCCGTGTCCCCTGCATCGGCAGGTGGACTCCCAACCACTGCGCCACCAGGGAAGCCCTTCACTTACTTCTGACGGAAATTTAGCATTTCCTTCCATTATGAATCTAGGCAACAAACCATAGTAGTATTAGCTGAACCTGTAACTTTGTCACTAATAGAAATCACAGATAATTTTATATCACATTATAATTGTGGCAGATGTCTCGAAATATTTACATTCATCTACTACTTCAAACTATGGTAATATAATACTTGCTGCTAGATCTCATTAATGTGCTAATAAAAAGCATGTAAATTACTATATGAAATTTGTTTTAAAATATTTTAACTATTTCAATATAATTGGTTTCCTTTGTGATCCTGTGTATTTTATTTGAACCAGGTATTAATATTTTTCTGAGAAGAGATCCGTGGGTTTCACAAGGCCACCAAAAGGAAACAAAGCATCAAAAAGTTTAAGAATACCTCCTCTACAACAATGCTTTTCATATGTCAGCCTGTAATACAACTGAGACAACTGAGATTCCTGGGCTCTATCCCCAGAGATTCTGATTAGTTTGCTAGATAAGGATCTTCATTTTGAACGAGCATTTCCAGGTGATTTTTATATAGGAGCTCCTTGGACACTAGTTTGATAGATACTGATCTAGGAATATATTACCTAGTTGGAACATTTGTACAATCTGATGACAAATGGAAAGCTGTTGTTGCCTTTTGAGAATTACTCTCTCTACTCTTTAAGACTTGAATATTCTCATAGCTTCCTGGGTTGAGAGAGAAATCTTCTAATTCTTAACAGTATATTCAGAGAAAATGTAATCCTGGTCATTTTCATGAGGTGGAGTGTACGAGAAAAAGACAAATTAGGTCAAGCATCAAGATGAAATATGCAAAATATGTTGGACCTTCTCCAACAAGCTAAAGAAAAATCACTGACAGTTGCCAGATTTTCCTTTTTATCTTCCCTCCAACTTTGGTAAGTCTACCACCACCGCCACCATGATTATCATCATTAAAATGCATTTCACATCCATCCAACTTTCTCCCATGCCCTGTGTTGTCCCTATCTCAGCACATGGCATCTCCAGCCAGCCAGTCAATGCCTAGGCATCACAACTGACTCCTCCTTCCAACTCCCACATTAAATCCAACTAAGTCTAACTAACATTATTTCCAAAATAGCTCCCAAATCTTACATTTCTCTTCATCTCCCCTGGAATCACACTGGTTGAAGTCACTACCATCTCTCTCCTAGACCACCACAGCAGCCCCCAACTGCTTTCCATGAATCTTCATTTACACCCAACTCTGTTCCCTATACAGCCTCCAGAGTAATATTTTCAAAACATAAATCTGCTCATGTCACTCTCTAGCTTAAAATCTTTCAATGACTCCTCATTTCTTCTGGATACACTCTAAGTGCCTTAACATGGCATCATGTAAGATGCTGCATTATCTTGCCCCCTTGCTACTTCTCTAATTTAATTACCTTCCTCCTCATTCTCTAAATTCCAACTACACTGCCTTCTCCCCAGGTGCTCTTTGCCACCTCAGCAGCTTGGCACATGCTGTCCCTTCTTCCCTTAACGCTTGGTCCCGCAACTTTTTACATGGTTGGCTATTGCTCATACTATGGATTTCTACTTAAATGTCACCTCTTTGGAGATGCCTTCCTTAACCATTCTACTTTAGTTGGCCACTCCTCCCTTCACTCTCAATCAAATGCCCTGTTCATTGCCTCCACAGCAATTATCATATGTTGTAATAATATATTTATTTACTTGTTTACTGCTTGTCTTCACCAATACACTGTAAGCTTCAAGAAGGCAGAAGTACACCTGTCTTATTTGATATTTTACACTGTGTCTTTCACAGTGCCTCATAATCCTAGGTTATCAGTAAACAT
The DNA here is from genome assembly GCF_002837175.3 of Physeter macrocephalus. NCBI lineage: Eukaryota > Metazoa > Chordata > Mammalia > Artiodactyla > Physeteridae > Physeter > Physeter macrocephalus. The sequence continues at coordinate 80,223,936 of NC_041234.1, read as the reverse complement.
TGATTGATTGGATGAAAGAGCACTTCCTTCAGTGTGCTAAGTCTAAACAAGGCAACCAAGATATCATAGCACTCTCAGAAGCTGTTTCATGTACAATGGTGTTAGATAGACACCAGGGATGGAGACAAAGGTATAGAAACTTAGGAAAGGAAGAAACACTGATTGAATGTTAGAACTAAATATTAATGTATGTACAAATAGAAATTATATGCATAGTGTTGGCAATAAGGGAGAGGAAGATAAGGGAGTTTCAAATTTAGCCATAATATTTTCTTGACTTCAATCCAACAAGTGTTTCTTGCTTGCTAGAATGAGAAATGCTACTTTTTATGTTATGTTCGAGGGATATAGAGAGGAATGAGACAGGGAAGCTACATAAGGACAGGCATTCTTGCCTGCTTTGTTCACTGCTATATCTCTCTAGGCCTAGAACAGTGCCTGGCAAAAGTAAGTGTTCTATAAGTATTTGTGGAAGAAATGCAGGGAAGAAGGCAGGCATGAACCCTGTCATAAAGAACATCAAAGAGGAGACAGATAATAAACAAATCAATTACAACAAGTCAGGATAAATACAATAATACAAGTATGAACAAAATGCAGAGGTAGCCCAGAAGAGGGAAAGGTGTCAGTAGACAGAAAAAGCTTCATTTGGAAGCACCTATCTGGGCTGGGATTTGAAGACTATTTTAAATCTATTGGGAGTATTGGGGTGGGGGATTCTGCTGAAGGGTTATCCATGCAGGGGGAATAGCATATGTTCAGATGCATAAAAGAGTAAAAACAAAACCAAAAACAACAACAACAAAAGAACAGTGTGCTATACTTAGAAAATCTCAAACCATTTGGTATAGCAGGAGCATAAAATGGGAATAGTGAGGTGGTAGGAAATAAAGCTGAAGGGGAAAGAACTATGGTGAAGAATTTGTAATAGCCATTGGAAAGAATTAAACCTGTATGTTATTTTTGGCAACAAGGATGCAAAATGGAAGGTGGGGCTGAATCCTGAGACAGATCAGATGGTTATCATAATACCTCACATAGTAGTTCCTAGATTTTACAGACAAGGTAATTGCAGTTCAAACTTCTAGTTGATTTTCTCAAAGTTACTCAATTGTTTATTGATGGAATCCATGTTTTCGGATTTGAAGTTCTCTTTCTGGCACTGGACTTATATATAATATTTTATGAAAGAAGAGTTGACTTACAATATCATATTTCTTTCAGGTGTACAACATGATTCAATATTTTTTATAGATTATGCACCATACAAAGTTATTATACTATTATTGACTATATTCTCTGTTCTGTATATTACACTCACCAATATTTTTTAAGAATCCTTATATTTGATCCTCAAAGACAAGATGAAAATGGTTTCAAATGTTTCTACAGGCTATCAGGTGCTGGAATGCTACTAATTTCTTTTAAAATTGTTATTTGATCAAAGGAGATTAAGCACGTCTGAGATGGAGTGGCCCAGAGGACTGGTGATATAATATTATAAAAAAATATATAGTCACCATTATAATTTTCCAATGTCAACAGCCTTACAGATGTTGAAAGACAGTAATTCTGCTTTTGAGGGATTTCAAATAGATATAAAGGACAGCTAATGTTTTTGCCCACATTACTAGATAATCTTTTCTTCTGACCAATGTGGTTCACAGACCCCATGTGCAATTATTGTAATAAGTCTCTGTATCACTTTTAGATATCATAGGGATATGGGATTTGCTTGATTGCTACAGTATGTTTCAGTGGCTAGAGAACATCTAAAATATTCTCTTCTCTCCACATAATCCTAGAAATGTTCATGAAAGATTAAAGGTTATTTCTCCCCAGCATTCCCACTAGTGAGATATGTAGTCACAATGCTTAAGAAGATTTCCAAAATGGAACTGGCAATGTTTCTTTCCTATGGAAGCATATATATATTGGGTTGGCCAAAATGTTCGGTAGTTTTTTTCCGTAAGATGGCTCTAGCAGCAAGTTGTCTTTAACTTCATTCAAAACAATTGTTAGATTGTATGTGACAGCTGTCATATCAGTATACATTTAAAAAAGACATCAAAATTGGTGAATTTTTGTGTAATCATTTTAATATTGAAGATGGAAGAGAAAGAGCAACGTCTTCGGCATATTATGCTTTATTATTTCAAGAAAGGTAAAAGCGCACCTGAAATGCAAAAAAAAAAAAAAAAAAAAAAAGATTTGTGCAGTGTATGGAGAAGGTGCTGTGACTGATCAAATGTGTCAAAAGTGGTTTGTGAAGTTTTGTGCTAGAGATTTCTCTCTGGACGATGCTCCACAGTTGGGTAGGCCACTTGAAGTGGATAGCGATCAAATCGAGATATTAATTGAGAACAATCAACATTATACCACACGGGAGATAGCCGACATACTCAAAATATCCAAATCAAGTGCTGAAAATCATTTGCACCAGCTTGGTTATGTGAATCACTTTGATGTTTGGGTTCCACATAAGTTAAGTGAAAAAAACCTTCTTGACTGTATTTCCACATGCGATTCTCTACTTAAACGTAATGAAAACGTTCTGTCTTTCAAACAATTGTGACGGGCAATGAAAAGTGGATACTGTACAATAATGTAGAATGGAAGAGATTGTGGAGTAAGTGAAATGAACCACCACCAATCACACCAAAGGCTGGTCTTCATCCAAAATAGGTGATGTTGGGTATATGACAGGATTGGAAGGGACTCCTCCATTATGAGCTCCTTCCAGAAAGCCAAATGATTAATTCCAACAAGTACTGCTCCCAATTAGACCAACTGAAAGCAGCACTCAACGAAAAGCATCCAGAATTTGTTAACAAAAAACGTGTAACCTTCCATCAGTATAATGCAAGACCGCGTGTTTCTTTGATGACCAGGCAAAAACTGTCACAGCTTGGCTGGGAAGTTCTGATTCATCCGCAGTATTCACCAGACATTGCAACTTCAGATTTCCATTTATTTCAGTCTTTACAAAATTCTCTTAATGGAAAAAATTTCAGTTCCTTGGAAGACTGTAAAAGGCACCTGGAACAGTTCTTTGCTCAAAAAGATAAAAAGTTTTGAGAAGATGGAATTATGAATTTGCCTGAAAAATGGCAGAAGGTAGTGGAACAAAAGAGTGAATACGCTGGTCAACAAAGTTCTTGGTGAAAATGAAAACTGTCTTTTATTTTTACTTAAAAGCCGAAGGCACTTTTTGGCCAACCCAATAGCTTCATAACGATATGGAATTTATGTGATGGTCTGGGGAAATACCTGTGTTTACAGTGTAAGAATGGAATTAAGGTCTCTTTGGTTAAATTCTTGGAAGTGTTACAATTTCTATGACATCTTGGGCAACTTTTAACCTCTTTCTGTGCTTTAGTGTGCAACGTAAATTAGTGGAACATCTTAACATGTTGGACCAGAAAGGTTATGGGGAATGTGAAGGTGAGTGGGTGGGTATGGGTGTGGGTAAGTGGTTGTGTATGAATGTGTGTGAATTATCATGGTACATCACCTAGCCTACACTGTGCTCCTAAATGTGTTCAATCAATAGTCTGCAGTTGCATCTAACAATCAATTGTCCATCATCTGGGAGACCTATATTGGGATAGCTGGGAATTGGAAGATGTGTACAGGCAGCAGTCAGGATGTATGTGTTTGTATCCACTAAATGGTGTCTTTATACTCCAAAACAAGATAAAGAAACATTTTTATTATGAATACTTCTGCCTCACTGCATTACTTCAAATAATTCACACACACACAGGGACATTTAAAAAAATCACATGACATCTTCTAAGCCACAAATGATGTCAACGCTGCTTCAGTTTAGCAAATAAAACCCCAAACATGTAAAATAGTTCCCATACCTCCTTTAAAAATAGCTTAATTTATACCCCATCACACAATATCATCTGGTCTTATTCTTAGCCAATGTCAGAACTTCAGGCCTTGAGGAGAAGAGAATTTCTTGAGTTCACTAGTAGCATAAATAAGACATACTCCCAGACTCTACTAAGTCATACATACAATCGTACTGCAGATAAAAGAAACATGCTTCATAATTTAAGTGCAGCAACGTTTCTGTTTTGATATTATCATAAATAAATTACTTTTGTTCACAGTGTTCTCTGACCTTCATACAGAAACTGATTAAAATGTTTTTCCCCCATAACAACAACAACTGTAAATGAAAGTTGAAATGAAATATATGGCCTAGCATCACTGTACAGGAGCTTTCCTGTTTAAAAAACCACCATCAGAGATGGAAGAAACCTAGGAAAGCTCATTTCTTTTTCTACAATCAACACAATTGCCTTTTACAAAAAGGATATTTCATCATTCATGACAGCAAGTTGTCACTTCCAGGGACAGCTTCCATGTTACTTGGTGAGTATTTTTACAGCTTATTCACAAGTATTATTTGTATCAAAATGACTTGTGATTTACAGCTAGGACAAATATGGAAACAATCTGATAGGCTATGGTATATTATGTATGCATACTTTGGGGGGACACAGAGGTTTACTGTAGCACTTGTCTCTTTTGTGTTTCTTTACCTTTTTGTTGGTGATGAAGATTGAGGGGCGTGGGAAGATGTAGATGTTCAAGCCTCTCCTTCTTTACTACTTAATGCTAACCCAATATTAATACTATTTGTGTTTTCCTGAAAAATTTCAAAGTGAAAGGAATGGAAGCAGATCAACCAGACAACAAACTCATAAAGCAAAGAGGAAAGAAGAAGGTAAGATGGTTCCTAGGTAGGTCAGAATAATTTCAGACATTTGTCCAGCAGTCTGTAGAATACAGTTACTTTCATTTTGTGTATATGTGTGTGTTTCCTGGTAATGGGATGCAGAAGAGTCCGGTACCCTTAGCAATCATTGGCGCTATGAAAAATTTCCTGGTCTGGGTCTATTTTCCAGAATAAAGGTCAAGGTATTCCATCACCTGTATATTAAGGACACTCAGTGAGATTAGAGGAAGGGGCGTGAACAAACTGAGGGAACAAAACCATCTCATAGATAGCAATGTAAAGCACAGAATCATGAGATTTTAGAACTGTGAGGGAACTAAGTAGTCATCTACACCAATCTAGCTCTTTGAAAACAAGTCAGAAAACGGAGGCCAAAAAGGATCTGTGTGAGATCACACAGGTAGTGGCAGAGCCCAGCCTAGAATTCAAGTCTCCTGACCCACAGCGCAGTACTCTTTTGTCATCCCTTGATCATGCTAATAAGATTCAGATCATAGTTTGTCTTCCCTGATATGTGCTGCATTTTTTTAAAAGCAAGAAGTTCATGTACTGATGTCCCTTTTCTGATCATTGCTGGTACAACATTTGATTCTTGTTAGATGGGGAAAGAGGGAATGTGATTTAGAGCGCCCATCATCTTTTTGAGAATGTTCCATCTAGGTAAAAACAATAGGTTCATTCATTCAAGAAGTGGTGATTTTCAAAAATTATAACAAAAGCCTTGTAGTAAAATATTCAAAACTAGTCTGATAAGTGTGTCAAGGATAAAGACCCAACTCAGGCTAACACAGGTGACAGAAAGGGTGACTAGTATACTAATTAGAATTTACTTTTCTTTCTACTGTCAATGTTAACAATTTATGTGAAATAAAGCCTCCTGCCTTCATTAATGTCAGTGAGCAAATGATAACTTGTTAAAATTTCCATGAGTCTTTTATTTCACTCTAGGAATAAAGGCTGAATCTCATAACAGGTCTCAAAGTAGAGGGTCTTATTAAGGTAAACAGGTGCTTTATTTTCACAACACAAACTATGTCAGGTTGTTGTTTTTCTTTTTCTTTATTCATTTTTTGCAATCTTTAAAATTTTTTAAACGTTTTAAGCTGTAGGCTAGATCTTGGTTCATGCAATTGCTATGGTTTGTCTTTGCTAAAGATATTAGCCCTCTTTGAGTCTTTACACATAACATTATTTACTAATAATTACCCCCCAAAACTCCATATCACAAAGTAGAAAAATACATCCTATGATCACGTGGTATTAAGAGATGAGGTTATGTCCATATGGCACAAAAATATAAAATTAACCTTGGAGTGTTTTCTCAATACCTCCAAAAGGCAGACTGCACAGCTTCATGCCAATATAAAAATGAAAAAATTAAACAAATTTTATTCTCTATTTGTATAAGTCATGTCTTGGAAACATTTTTCCCTTCTTAAGACTCAAATGGCATGCATAGCTCAAGAAATACGGTGACCCCAAAGCAAACATTCAGGCATTGAGATAGCAAGGCTCTCTGCTCTCTAAAGTCACAGGCAAAGAATACTTAGAAGTCAAGACTCCAGCTCTATTTACAATAGCCAGGAGATGGAAGCAACCTAAGCGTCCATCATCGGATGAATGGATAAAGAAGATGTGGCACATATATACAATGGAATATCACTCAGCCATAAAAAGAAACGAAGTTGAGTTATTTGTAGTGAGGTGGATGGACCTAGAGTCTGTCATACGGAGTGAAGTTAGTCAGAAAGAGAAAAACAAATACTGTATGCTAACACATATATATGGAATCTAAGGAAAAAAATAAGGTCATGAAGAACCTAGGGGTAAGACGGTAATGGAGACACAGACTTACTAGAGAATGGACTTGAAGATGTGGGGATGGGGAAGGGTAGGCTGTGACAAAGTGGGAGAGTGGCATGGACATATATACACTACCAAACGTAGAATAGATAGGTAGTGGGAAGCAGCCGCATAGCACAGGGAGATCAGCTCGGTGCTTTGTGACCACCTAGTGGGGTGGGATAGGGAGGGTGACGCAAGAGGGAAGAGATATGGGAACATGTGTATATGTATAACTGATTCACTTTGTTATAAAGCAGAAAATAACAAAAATAAAATAAAATAAATAAATAAATATGAACTTTATACAGAAAAAAAAAAGACTCCACAGACTTAAGAAATGTAGAAGCTAATAAGTTATTTGCTTGCCTTCAGGAACCTGTCCATCATTAATCTAATTTAGCTCAGTGAACTTTGCTTAATATACTATTCCGAATAGATCATGTTTTAGAAGCAAGAGTTATCCATCCAAACCTGCAAACAAAGTTTTCTACAACACTTGAAAAACCTGAGAGTGAACAAAAGTTATCTGGTCTAAGATAATTTAGGTTTCTAGGTTCCAGAAGTAAGTTTAAGACTGGAGATTTCTGCTGCATTTCAAAGCTATGGACTTTCAAGAATGCTCTTCCCTTCTTTTCAATTCCTAGCACCAACAGAAGGGTTGATCCTGGATATGGTCTGGACCACAAGAAAGTGGAGGATATAACTCTGGGAATTGCTGTCTTTTACACATTTGTCAGAAAGCTCAAGGGTTGTACTGTTGAACTGAAAAAAGGCAGGGCTCAAGAAACAGAGGAGAGAAGAAGCCTAAGTGAATGTGGGGTGGGGCATTAAGCTATTTAGAAGTTAGTGGGTTTTCAAAATGCTGTAGAGACCTAGAAAATCACAATGTATGGAAGGTTTGATTTCTACAATGAGTGGAGAGCCAGGTGTTGTGCAGCATGGGCTAAGGACAAATGAGGATTCAGAGTTCCTCAAAGCCTTAATTTTTCTCTTTTCAGGTATGATAGAATGGAAATGTATTTCAAAGCAATCAAATAGAACACTTTGTCACTAAAAAGAAAAAAAAAATCACCAGGCTCATTAAGCACTAGTCATATAATGAATACCTAGTACAAACTCGAAGCAATCCTGCTTCCTTCTTCCCCCAGTTTTCTTGTGGCTATTGGTGGGTAAGTTCAGTTGATTAGGGCACAATACTAATGACCCAAGGGTCAAAAGTATGATTTCTATTGTCAAAGGTTCTCTTCCCTCGTGGTTAATTGGCCTTTCTTTGTCCTATGGCTATAGACTAAACCCCCTGCAGCCACCTTACAATTACATGCTCTTGGTCAGGATGCATATTTGTGCTAATTCCCTACTATGGCTGAAAAAACACTTTGTAACTTGGTTCTTTTATTTCACTATAAGCGAGTCAGCAGCATTAACTGTGTGGTGTGGGCCACTCCAGTAGTACCTGGGCAATCTTAAAAGATTATTGCTATAGGCAAACAGAGTGAAGAAGGAGAGGTGTGTCTTGGCTTGGGCTGCTATAACAAAATACCATAGACTGGGTGGGTTAAACAACAGGAATTTATTTCTCACAGTCCTGGATGTTGTGACGTCCAAGATCAAGGTGCCAGTAGATTCGGTTTCTGATGAGAGCCCTTTTCCTGGCTTGCAGGCAGTGGCCTTCACCCAGTGTCCTCGCATGGCCAAGAGAGCAAGGAAGTTCTGGTTTCTCTTCCTCTTCTCATTAGGGCACTAATTCCATCATGAGGGGCCTCCCATCAGAACTTATCTAAACCTAATTACCCCCCAAAGGTCCTGCCACCAAATACCATCACACTGAGGGGGGCTGTGCTTCATGAATTGGGGTTGGGGACACAAACGTTCAGTCCATAACAATGTGCTAATGTGATTTCTCTGTAGCCATGTTTCCCAAAGGGTGATCTGCAGATCACCTGCATCAAAATCACCTGGAGGAGTTCCAGTTAAAATGCATATTCTTGGGCCCTCATCACCAGATCTACAGGAGTGGCACAATTTCTAGGGGTGGAGCTTGGAGTTTCACTTTTAATAAATCCCCTTCCCTCAGGTGATTCTGATATACATTAAAGTTTGAGAATCACTGGCTAGAGCAGTAGTTCTTAACTAAGAAGTAGCCATCAGAATCCCCAAGGAGTTTTATTAGAATACATATGCCTGGGAATTCCCTGGCGGTCCAGTGGTTAGGACTCCATGCTCTCACTGCTGAGGGCCCAGGTTCGGTCCCTGGTTGGGGAACTAAGATCCCACAAGCCACGAGGCATGGCCAAAAATTAAAAAAAAAAAAAAAAAAAAAAAAAAAAAAACAAACTCACAGTGCTGTTCCCATTAAGGGCATTCAATAAAAAAAACATTTATTAAAAAAAAAAAAGAATGCACATGCCTGTCCTACAGCCCCAAGTGTACTGAGTCAAGATCTCTTCTGAGGATAGACCTGAGCATCTGTGGCAGTGATAGTAGAAGATAGCTAATGTGATGCTAGTAAACCAGACATTGCCCTAAACCCTTTAAATGCACTACTTCATTTAATCCCCACAACAACCCTTTGAGGTAGGTACCATTATGCCTCTTTGTGCATGGATGGTAACTGGAGCAGGATCACAGAAGTTAGGTGACTTACCCAGAATCACACAGCTAGTAAGAGGTGATTCTGTGATGGTACATTCCTGGAGATTTATTTCCAGTCCTTTCAAGGCCACCACATTTTAAAAGTGCTCTGATCCTCTCACATGACAAAGCTTAAAAAACCTGGAAGGATGCTGTCCTTCCCTTCACTGTGTTCAGAACTGGGGAGCTATTTTTCAACAACCTAATAAGGATTAACCCACAAATGAAGAGAAAAGCAACTCAAAATAGAAGAGGTGCACAAGGTTCTTAGTCAAGTACTTTTAGTCCTACTCAGGAGGAAAAAAAAGAACAGTGAGAAAATTGCTTTTAGAATTAAGAAAGGAAAAAAGCTTGGACTCAGACTCTAGAATTTTCCAAAGAAGAAGTGGGAGGCCTATCACAAACAACAAAATGTTTTGGGTCAAATTAAAGCATTAAAAATGAATGCCTACATGATAACCAAGATGCTTGACTTTACAGCCCAAAGAAAATTCTCATGGGTGTTCAGATAAGTTGCTTGTGACCTGACAGCTGGCTAGTGCAGGAGATGAAATTTCACAGTCCTAACAGCAGTTTAGTTTAGTAGCAATAATTTAAGAACTGGGAGGAGCCACATACACTGCAAATTTAAATAAATTTAAGCAACATCTCTCAAAATACTGACCTAAGAAACTTGTTTATTGAAACTTAGGGTGGGGTGCGGGGAGGAGGGGTATGCTAAAGGCAGAATAATCTACTGGGGAGATTTGGAGGGAGGTGTCAAAAAAGCAAGAGGGAAAAAAGGTGCACTAATATATCCATTAGCCACTTTTCTCAAATTAGGGCTCACTCTATGATGCTTTCAGCTCCATTTGTGTCAGAATCTCTCTCCCCCTCCCAACTTCCAAAAACCCTCTGATGTGCAGCACTTCTAATTAATCTGCCAAATTATCTCAGTCTACTGTTCTGCCAGTTTCAGTTATACCCTATAACACATACAGCCACAAAACGCCAATAGAAAGACAAAGCAAAAACACGTTTATATCACCTCTAACCATATTCAGGATTGATGTATCGATTAAACCTCACCGTGACCTCCACAGTGGAAGGTTGCCCTGCCACTAGTCCATTTTATTATTTTCTTCCCCCCAGCCATTTTTGGTCTTTCATTTTACATGTCATCACTGTAATCCTTCTTACACTGTGTCACTTCCTATATAAACATCCATGCTTTGTCATAGCTTCTACATTTGAACAACCATTTATTTTATAGACATTACAAGTAAAATACATGGTCCTGCAAGGAATATTACAGTTGCACCTCAGGCCTGCATACTTTACGATGTCAACAAGAGAGATCCATTAATTTACAGTTTTGTGTTCAGTAGGGGAGCCATATAATATTCTACATATATTTAGTTCTCCTGAATGTAGCTTAATCAGTATGGCACTTCAGGCAACCTGAAATACTGAAGGCAACATAAAAGTAGGATTGTCAGACCAAGAAATTTTATGTCCACTGACAGGAGTTTGCTTTGGAGGCTGCAGAAGGTATATATATTTAGAAGACTATAGTAAAGTCAATGATAGGAAAGAGTGAAACTGATGTGTATTAAAGGTACAGACAGAGAGAGAAGTCTGTGCTTTGGACCCTAAGGCAGGGACTTCCAAGTTTTAATCCTTGCCTGCCAACCTTAAGCACTACAATGGTTTCAATGATATTTTCTACCTCCAAGTGTCATTAGACATTTATAAGCCAAATGCCTCACATAGGAAAACCTGCAATGCCACCTTGAACCAACCAGTGACCTTCTCTGTGTTCAGTTTTGGCACCGGCCAAAGTGGGGTGGGCACTTAAACTACTTGCCTTTTGTGTGTCTTAGTACCATGCTCTGGTTTATCTCAAAGGGCTCTTCAGAGGCTCAAATGAAATATTCAATATATAAAGGCTACATCAGTTTTAAAGTGTTATACAAACGTAAAAGTGTTTTAAATTATGCATCTCTAAATATAACCAAGAACTTGCATGGGCTCTCCAAAAGAAAGCAAATGGGCTTCTGGGCTTCGATTTCCAATTAGTCCCAGGACATATGATTTTACTTTGTTCTAATTTTCATAAGCAAAAGGAGAAAAAGGTTCAAATTATGATCTTTATTAAGAAATGCTGGGCACATATGTGATTAGGACAATTTTTTCACTGATACATGGGCCTCCTGAATAGCTTTTACTGTAAAGACTAATAAAAATAATGGGAGAGTTGAAACAGCAAAATTAGATTAAATTTCAATCTATATTCTTCAATGTATTTTGGGGGCAGAAATACTTTCCTATATGCTTCTAATCTCTTTACATGGTTTATAGACCAGCTATTAGTTAATAGGTTTTGTCATGTGATTAATATTTAGGTCTTTGAAAATTCAAGTGCTGCATGCTCACGTGTATGTAGCAAGGGGCTGAATCTTCATATTAACCTCAGTAACACTGGGATCAAAAAGCGAGTCCATAATCCTATTTGCACAAAGGACCCTAGCCAGAGCCTCTCTAGATCCCCAAGAGAAACACTGCAGAAGGCATTATTTTAGCAAACGAACATGATTAACAACTCAATAGGTACCACACTGCACTAAATTGCTGGGAACACAGAGATGAAAAACAGACGCCCTTTAAGAGTTCATGCATTCTAAAATAGAGAAATAATGGTCAACTCCCTTATATTCCAGAATGAAGAATGGAAGTTATAATAAAAACATCCAAATTCTTCCTAGGCTGGTGGTAGGGGTATCAGTACCCTGGGAAGACAGGGAATTTAAAGGATATACTTGAATATTTTTTATTCAAATATACCATTTTCTGCCTAAATACTACTACATTGGGGCACTCTTTATTTTAAAATGTCTTTTCAAGGCATGCACACTCTGCCACTATTTACACAACTACAAAAGCAAACTAGGCCGAGAGCAACCATACCAACTGCTATGGTTTAATGGACAAAAATACTTGAATTTAATTAAAGCAAACACTGTGAAGGTTTACATACTATTGACTACCAAATTGCTTTGGCATATCCAACTAGCCCACATGATGGACCCCTAAAACCAATCTGAAATGGGGAGCAAATAGTGATTTAAAATGTGTGTGCATAAAGAAGATAGAACCAGCATGAGTTTGATTTTCCATTTATATTAAGAGTTGGTATATTTTCTACCAACATGGTGAACAGCTGTAAGTAATCTTACGGCTTCTTCATATATATATATATATATATATATATATATATATATATATATATATATATATCCCCAAATCCATATGTGGATGTAGAGTATATCCACAGCTTTGTGCAATCAACACTACAATCAATCTTAGACATTTTTATCACTCCCAAAAGAACCTCCATATCAGTTAACAATTACTCCCCATTGACCCAGCTCCGTGCCCCAAGACCAGCCCCAGGCAAGCACTAATCTTATTATCTCTGTTGATTTTCCTATTCTGAGCATTTCATATAAAAGAATCATATACTATGTGGCTTTCTGTGTCTGGTTTCCTTCATTTAGCATAATGTTTGCAAAGCTCACCCATTTTGTACCAGGTATCAGTATTTCATTCCTTTCTTATTGACAGATAATATTTCATTATAAGTATATGCTACCATTTGTTTATCCATTCATAAGCTGATGGACATTTGGGTCATTTCTACTTTTTAGCTACTGTGAGTAATCTTACAACTTCTTAAATCAGTTTCTAATTTAATGTGCACATCACTAAGCACTGGTCCAGATAATAAAACACACTATTTTTGCAGGCTGATCATTCCCCAATTCCTTCCCAGGTCACCAAAATCGATAAAAAAATGTAGGGAAAAACTGGAAAATAGGTCTTCAATAGACACATAATAGATACTTAAATATTTGCTGACTCAGTGAATTAATGAATGAGAGAAATCTTTACTTCAATCCCTGCTTCTCCTTTCAATCAAATCCCTACCAATGGGAGATTGGGATTGACATATATACACTAATATGTATAAAATAGATAACTAATAAGAACCTGCTGTATAAAAAAATAAAATAAAAATTAAAAAAAAGAACCTGCTGTATAAAAAAATAAATAAAATTCAAAAAAATTGAAAAACAAATCCCTACCAGTGCCATGGTATTGTGTCATGGAATGTTGAAGCTGCAAAAGCTCATGGAGCCCAAGATTCGTCCAACTGTGGTTCAAGAACCACGTGTATCAGAACCACCAAAGGAGCTTGTTAAAAATATCTATTTCTTCTCCCACACACACAGTGAATCCAATTCACAGAGGATATAATTCACAGGGAATCTATAGTAAATCATGTGAGTGAGGCCACAGGAAGCCACCTTTGTAACAAACACCTCAGGTAATTCCAATGCATAGTAAAATTTGATAATTATTGATCTAATTGAACCTTCCCATTCTATAGAGGCAGGAATTTAGGACTAGTATAGAGAACTGACATGTGCAGGGTCACAGTACGGTAGAGGTAGAGTCACGGGGATCTGAGGTTATGAATCCCAGTATAGCACTTTCTGTTACCTCAGGTATCCTCCTTTATCACATTGCCATGTTTTCCCTGTGAACATACACGTCCCTCACGGACTTGCTCTATAACTGTCAGTGTCTGACACACCTTAAGTGCTCAACAAATAGTAGCTCTCACTTTTTCTTAAGTTTGGTCCTATGTGAACTAGATAACAAAAAGTTCTCCTATTTTGGCAGTGTTTTCTAACAGTATACAGTAAAAATTATAAGGACCAAGAAGAGAATAACAGACCCAGGAGGAAGGTCTCTGTGGTTCCTGACCCAAATATTGAAAAAGACTCTAACTGGAAAACTGTCTCCAACCATGGGCTCCATGGGCTTTGGTGGGTAAAGAAACTCTGTAGTGACATTTCCTATCCATGGTTGTGAAACCCCTCTGTACACCCACTGTGATCTATTTAAAGGAGCCAGGTCTTTCTAGAAAGAGTTTCTGCCAAGTTTTCTATCTGAGGGAAATCACAAAGTAGGAGAACTTCAACCATGACTAAAAGGTAGTGGACATTTTTCTAAATGAAGGTTTATATACCTATCAAAAAGATAGACTCAATGCAAAACAATTATCATGAAACAGAAAGTGGTGGTTTGTTATAATGAATGAAACAAAAGAGGTGAATAAGGAAAAATTTCATAATATCTCCTACCTCCTTCCAATCTCCCCTTGGCAAAAATGTATGAATTTGCAATCAATTCTTCGCCACTTTTTTCTATCCTTATATAAACCATACCTTGTATACCACACAAAGACACACGATATACTTTAACAGACTCATGCCCTACTCATTTCTCTGTACCATAACTTTCGGAAAATTATTTTTTTCAAATTAAGTTACACAGTACTGTAAGACATATTAACATAAAACAGCAGTCCTCTGCCCCTCCCACTCCTGAGTCCTTCCTAAAGACAACTTCCAACTTTTCAAGCTGTTTCTTCTGTTCTTTATCTCCATGTTTACAAATAATATGCTCATATTTCTACTTATTAGCTAATTTTATATTTTACCTATTGAATTCTTAATATGGAAAATAACCAGTTACGCTCTCAGTTCTTCAAATATAGATTTGCCATAATTTTACACTATTATGAATATTCACTTCTGAGTGAAATGGTGTATTATGATTTCATTTCCTTTCTTGTACAACTTTTTGTTTTCCCTGAAATTAACAATTGTCTCATTTTTACTTGAGAGAGCTTTCATTTTACTTCTATTTTCTATGTAAAGTAACAGAGAGTGTCATCTGTTGAGAGTGAGTGGGGAGGTAGTTGAAAAAGAAGTCTGAAATGACCAGTTTGGAGCTCGAGGGAAAGAGGTCATGAGTAAACACAAAAGAATATCTAGGTAACACTGAGGGTTCAAATAAGGTTAGAGATCATGAATTTATAAATGATACCAGTCTACACAGATGTGTGATTTTTTTTCCAGCTGTGCTCAGTTGTAAGAATGGAGGCAATGGCTGAGTTTCAACCCAGAAGGATTCAATGGAACAGAAGGAAGGACAATGGAACAAGAAGTTAAAGATATTAGAAAAACAGAAGTCAGATGAAAACTCATTCAACTTACTTCCCCCAAACCCTCAACCCATATATATCCATATTCATCTTTCTCCCTCATTAAAATGGGGGAAAATCTTTCTTATTGTTGAATGTCAACCTCTCCACCTGTGAGGAAAAATGAGGACATGAGATTCCTAAACACGGGATCCCATGGAATTATTCACTTTGAATAAAACATTCATTAGGAAGTTAAATGAGTATCGGAAGGGAGGAAGAGAAGGAGAATGAGACACACTCACATGCAAGTATAGAGCTAAAAAGTCAAGTCTGATAGCAAAGTGAATGGCAAGAAAATCTACCTGAATGGGGGAATGCAACTTGAGATGAGTGGTGAATATTTGGAATAGTTACTATGGGAAACAGGAGAGAAAGCTGAATAGGTACATGTAAGAAGTCTTCCTACTGGGGGGCATCAAGATGGCTGAGTAGGAGGACACCAAGCTCAACTCCCCTCATGAACACATCAAAAGTACAACTACATATAGAATAACTCTCACTGGAATTGACTTGAAGACTAGCAGAATGGCTCTTTTCACAACCAAGCTATAAAAGAGAGAACCACACACAGTCTGGTAGGAAGGGAGGAGACGTGACCTAGTCAGGACCCACACTTCTTGCGAGGGACTCAGAGAAGAGGGGGATATCACAGGCTCAGGAACCCTCCCTAGGGAGCAAGAGGTTCAACACATATATTAGGTACCCCAGCCCTGAAGCCCAATACCAGGAAGATGAGCTCCATTAGTTGGTTTGAAAACCAATAGGGCTTACCAGAGGGCTATAAGAAACAGAGACTCCGCTCTTGAAGAATGTGCAAGACTTGCTTGTTCCCAGTCACAGCATGGAGGCAGCAGATTGAAAATGGCCTCAGGCTCTGACTGGCTTGCTGGGACCATGCCAGAGTGCACCAGAGCCTGCACCAAGCACCTGCTCCAGCGCCTCTTGCTCCAGCACTGCTCCCAACTAGAGTGGAGGCTGATGTTGCCAAGGAGAATGCACACACTTAGAGGGAATGGAAGCAGCTCAGACCTGACCTTCAGGGCTTCTTCTCCAGCACCTTGGGCCCCACCTCTGCCCCCAGAGGACTGTGACTGCCACTGAGCAGAGAATACCTGGTTCACACCTGACTCTGGCTCTAGTCACTCCATCTCCAGCCCTACCTCCCACCAAGTTGGAAGCTGCCAGCACACCCCAGGGGAAGACCCATGTTCATTTCAGACCTATGCTCATTTCAGATCCAGCTCTCCCACCAAAGCCACTGGGCACACACAGACTGCACAGAGATGCTCCCATAAAAGGACACTCCTTCAAGATGGGGATAAGTAACTCTTTCACCTAATTTCATAGAAACAAAGTTAAACAAAATTAGAAGACATAGGAATACGTTTCAAATGAAAGAATGAGGGGAAAAAAACTGAAAAAAATCCCTAATGAAACAGAGACAAATAATTGACCTGATAAACAGTTCAAAGAATTAGTAATAAAAATGCTAACTGAACTTGGGAAAAGAATAGATGAACACAGTGAGAATTTTAACAAGGAACTAGAAAATTTTAAAAAAAAGAACCAGTAAGACCTGAAGAATAAAATAAATGAGATGAAAAATGCACTAGAAGGAATTAAAGACTAGGGGATACAGAAGAACACACAAGTGATCTGGAAGATAGAATAATGGAAATCACCCAATCAGAACAGCAAAAAGTAAAACTAATTTAAAAGAATGAGGATAGTTTACAGAACCTCTGAGACAACATCAAGCATACTAACATTTGCATTATAAGGGTCCCAGAAGGAGAAGAGGGAAAATTAGAGAAAATGTATTTGATGGAATTATGGTTGAAAACTTCTCTAACCTTAAGAAGGAAAGAAATATCCAGGTACAAGAAGTACAGAGAGTTCCAAACAAGATGAACCCAAAGAGACCCACATCAAGAAATATCATGATTAAAATAAAGCAGCAAAAGTTAAAACAGAGGACTTTAAAGGCAGCAAGAGAAAAACAAAGGGTCACATACAAGGGAACCCCCCTAAGGCTATGAGCTAATTTTTCTGCAGAAATGTTGCAGGCCAGAAGGGGGTAGCATAACATATTTAAAGTGATGGAAGGAAAAAACATACAACCTAGGATACTCTACCCAGCAAGGTTATTATTCAGAATTGAGGGAGAGATAAAGAGCTTAGCAGACAAGCAAAAACTAAAAGTTGATCAATACTAAACTGACCTCACAGGAAGTGTTAAACAGTCTTCTTTAAGTGAAAAATAAAAGACTATAACAAGAAATAAATTATAGGAAGGGAAAAGTCACACTGGTAAAGGCAAATATATAGTCAAGGCAGTGGATCAACTACTTAAACAAGATATTATGAAGGTTAAAAGACAAAAATATAAAAACAACTATAACTACAATAAACAGTTAAGGAATAAGCGTGAAGATGAAAAATATGACCCCCAGAACACAAAACATGGGGGATGAGAAGTGAAAATGCAGATCTTTTAAAATGTGTTTAAACTGATAGTCATTTTAGTTCAAAACTGAGAGTCATTTTAGTTCAAAACAAATAGATACAGTTATAGGTCAACAAATACGAACTCCATGGTAATCACAAGTCAAAAAACCTACAATATAGAATGGATAAACAACAAGGTCCTACTATACAGCACAGAACTATATTTAATATCCTATGATAAACCATAATGGAAAAGAATATAAAAAAGAATACATATATATATTCTTTTTTTATATTCTTTTCAGTTATATATATATAACTGAATCACTTTGCTGTACAGAAGAAATTAACACAACATTGTAAGTCAACTATACTTCAATTAAAAATACTGATAAAAAAATCTACAATAGATATGAAAAAACTAGACAGAAAGGAACACAAATATGACACTAAAGAAAGTCATCAAACCACAAGGAACGAGACTAAAGGAAGAAGAGAGAAAAACCATAAAATCAGAAAACAAGTAACAAAATGGCAATAAGTACATACCTATCAATAATCACTTTAAATGTCAATGGACAAAATACTCCAATCAATAGACATAGGTTGGCAGATTGCATAAAGAAAACAAGACCCAACCATATGCTGGCTACAAAAGACTCACTTCAGAGATAAAGTCACACACAGGATGGAAAAATTTACTCCATGCAAATAGAAATGAAGAGAAATATGGGGTAGCAATACTCATCTCAGACAAGGTAGACTTTTTAAAAAGTCTATAATAAAAGACAAAGGGCATTATATAATGAAAAAGCAGCCGCATAGCACAGGGAAATCAGCTAGGTGGTTTGTGACCACCTAGAGGGGTGGGATAGGGAGGGTGGGAGGGAGGGAGACGCAAGAGGGAAGAGATATGGGAACATATGTATATGTATAACTGATTCACTGATTCTTTTCCAACCACAATATTGCAAAACTAAAAATCAATTACAGGAGGAGACTAAACAACATGCTACTAAAAAAGAAATGGGGCAATGAAGAAAGCAACAGGCAATCAGAAAATGCCCTGAGACAAGTGAAAATTAAAACACAACTTGCCAAAATCTTTTGGAATCAGCAAAAGCAGTTTAAAGAGTGAAGTTTATAGGATACAGGCGTACCTCAGAAAGAAGAAAAATCTCACATAAAAAAACCAAACCTATCATCTAAAAAAATTGGAAAAAGAACAAAGCCCAAAGTCTGCAGAAGGAAGGAAATAATAAAGATCAGAGAGGAAATAAATAAAAGAGAGACCAAAAAAAATAGGAACAGGAAAGATAATGAAACCATAAATGAAATATAATGAAATATATATGAAAGATATAATGAAATATAATGAAAGATAATGAAACCATTTTTTTAAAGATTAAAAAAGTTGATAAGCCTTTAGCCAGGCTCATTAAGAAAATAAGAGAGAGGAGGCAAATAAGAAATGAAAGAGGGAAAATTATAACTAATATCACGGAAATACAATCAATCATAAGAGAATACTATGAACAGTTATATGCCAACTGTTGACAACCGAGAAGAAATGCAAAATTTGACAACCTAGAAGAAATGAATAAATTTGACAACCTAGAAGAAATGCATAAATTCCTGGAAACATACAATCTTCCAGGTCTGAATCAGGAAGAAATAGATAACCTGAACAGACCAATTACTAGTATTGAAATTTAATCAGTAATCCAAAAACTCCCAACAAACAGAAGTCCAGGACCATATGGCTTCACTGGGGAATTCTACCAAACATACAAAAAATTATACCTATCTTTCCAAAAGCATTCCAAACAAATTGTAGAGGAGGGAACATTCCCAAATTCTTTCTATGAGGCCACCATTATCCTGATACAAAAACCAGACAAAGACTCTACAAAAAGAGAAAATTACAGGCCAACATCCCTGATGAATATACATGCAAGAATCCTCTACCAAATACTAGCAAACTAAATTCAACAAAATATAAAAAGAATCATATTCCATGATCAAGTGGTATTTATTCCAGGGATGCAAGGATGGTTCAATATCCACAAATCAATCAATGTGATACACTACATTAACAAAAGGAAGGATAAAAATCACATAATCATCTCAATAGACACAGAAAAAGCATTTGACAAAATTCAACATATATTTATGTTAAAACTCTCAACAAAGGTGGCATAGAGGGAACATAGCTCAACATAATAAAGGCCATTTATGACAAAAACACAACTAACATCATACTCAATGGTGAAAAACTGAAAGCTTTTCCTCAAATCAGGAACAAGACAAGGATTCCCACTCTCACTACTTCTATTTAACATAGTATTGGATGTCCTACCCACAGGAATCAAACAAGTAAAAAGAAATAAAAGGCATCCACATTGGAAGAGAAGAGGTAAAACTGTCACTATTTGCAGATGACATCATACTATATGTAGAAAACCTTAACGTCTCTGCCAAAAAAAGTAAAGAACTAATAAATTAATTCAGTAAAGTTGCAAGGTACAAGATTAATATACATAAATATGTTGCTTTTCTATACACTAATAATGAATTATTGGAAAGAGAAAGAAAATGACCCCATTTACAACTGCAACAAAAATAATAAAATACCTAGGAATAAACTTAACCAAGGAGGTGAATGACCTATACTCTGAAAACTCTAAGACACTGATGGAGGAAATTGAAGACAATACAAATAAACAAAGATATCCTGTGTTCATGGATTGGAAGAATTACTATTGTGAAAATGTCCATACTATCCAAAACAATCTACAAATTTAATGAAGTCCATATAAAAAAAACCCATGACACTTTTCATAGAACTAGAACAAATAATCCTAAAATTTGTATGGAACCAAAAAGACCCCAAATAGCCAAAGCAATCTTGAGAAAAAAGAACAAAGCTGGAGGTATCATGCCCTCTGACTTCAGACTATACTACATAGATACAGCAATTAAAACAGTAAGGTACTGGCACAAAAACAGACACATAGATCAACGGAACAGACAAGAGAGCACAGAAATAAACCCATGCACATATCATCAATGACCTATGACAAAGGAGGCAAGAATATACAATGGGGAAAAGACAGTCTCTTCAATAAGTTGTGCTGGGAAAACCGGACAGCTACCAGTAAAAGAATGATATTAGAACATTTTCTTACACCATATACAAAAATAAACTCAAATGGATTAAAGACCCCAATGTAGGACTGGAAACCATAAAATACCTAGAAGAAAACATAGGCAATATACTCTTTGATAAAAGGCTTAGCAATATTTTGGGGAAATGTCTCCCCAGGTAAGGGAAACAAAATAAACAAATGGAGCTAATTAAAATGAAAAGTTTTTGCATAGCAAAGGGAATCATAAACAAAATGAAAAGACAACCTACTGAATCAGAGAAGATATCTGTAGACGATATGTCTGAGAAGGGGTTAATATCCAAAATATATAAAGAGCATATACAACTCAATATCAGAAAAACAAACAAATCAATTAAAAAATGGGCATTTGCCCTGAATAGGCATTTTTCCAAAGACAGCATACAGATAACCAACAGGTGCATGAAAACATGCTCAATATCCAATCATCAGGAAAATGCGAATCAAAACCACATTGGGAAATCTCCTCACACCTGTCAGAATGCCTATCATTAAAAAAGACAACAAATAATAAATGTTGGTGAGGTTATAGAGAAAATGGAACTTTAGTACACTATTGGTAGGAATATAAATTGGTACAGCCACTATGGAAAACAGTATGACAGTTCCTCAAAAAGTTAAAAATAGAACTACCATATGATCCAGCAATTCCACTTCTGGGTATATATCTGAAGAAAACAAAAATACTAATTTGAAAAGATATATGCACCCTGATGTTCATAGCAACATTATTTACAATAGCTAAGATATGGAAGCAACGTTAAGTGTTCATCAACAAATGAATGGATAAAGAAATGCAGTATATATATGTAATGGAATATTACTCAGCCATAAAAAGAATAAAATTTTGCCATTTGCAACAACATGGATGGACCTGTAAGTTATTATGCTTAGTGAAATAAGTCAAAGAAAGACAAATACTGCATGATATCACAGGTAGAATATAAAAAACAAACAAATGAATATAAAAAAACAGTAAGAGACTCACCAAAACAGAACAAACTAGTGCTTACCGGTGAGGAGAGTGGTGGCAGGAGGGGCAAGGTAGGGGAAAGGGATTAAGAGGTACAAACTTTTAGCTATAAGATAAGATACAAGGATGTAATGCACAGCACAGGGAATATAGTCAGTCTTTTATAATAACTTTAAATGGAGTATAATCTATAAAAATATCAAATTACTATGTTGTACACCTGAAAGTAATATAATACTGTAAATCAGCTGTACATCAATAAAAACTTTAAAGTCTTCCTAGCAGCTCTGAAGGTCCCAGCTTAGGTTGTAGACCATGCATTGGTTGTGACACTGGTCCTGATGAAGTTGTGATTTTTTTTTTCTAGAGGAGTTCAGCCATAGATATTGGGGGATAGAAATTGACGGTTACATTGATCCAAGAATGAGGCGTGTTCTGGGCAGATTTAATGACAAGATGATTCTAAAGTTAGATAATGCTAGCAAGAAGAACATACTACAAGGCTTAGGCTGGATAAGAAAGAAAGCAATATCACAAAGGAGTTAACAAGACTTCTCACTAGGCTCAACTTGGAAATAATTATACATACTAGGCTTTAAATCAAACGTTTCAGGGGTTTTCCCATTATGCCTTTCAGTTGCAAAATACAATTATCTTCCTATCAACAGACTGCAAGTACCACCTTCAAATAATAAATGGGCTTTTTGATTAATATGTACCATGGTACCAATGCCTTAGATTACTTTAAAAAATACAATATCAAAGAGTTGAGAGGGCTATGCCCATGACTCAATCTGAAGCATTAATTCAGTTTTTAACATCATGTATCTTTGTCATTATAGAAGTAACATATCCTAATTGTAGAAAATTTGAAAGCTACACAAAGGAACTAAAAAAAAATAACCTGTTACAACAGCATGCAGGAAAAATAAAATAACTACCTTAGCATACATATGTATATATACTTTCGTATCATGTTTAAATGCATGGGTTCTGGAGCTAGACTGGCTAGTTTCTCATCCCAGAACAGTCATTTCAATAGCTTTGTGACATTTTAGGCAAATTACTGAACGTCTGTGTCTGTTTCCTCTTCTTAAAATACAAATAAAAATGCTGCCTACCTTCCGATGAGATAGGTTATGAGAAAATGATTTTATATATAGCACTTAGAACAATGCCCAGAATACAATAAGTCCCTAGTAGAGGTTAGCTATCATTACTGTGTGTATATATGAGATTTTTCGTCATAGTCCTTGGTTCAAAATCAGTGTCAGAACCACCCATTTAAAAGGATATCAAATAAGAACCAGAGAGTAGACATCAGGGAAATGGACATTTTTGTATCCTAGAAAGCTGAAGGCAGATATTTTGTCCAGGGACATCTCGGCACTGATCTGGCTCTTTCCCCAGTTCAGGATTTGTCCTTGTTAATGCTGCGTATGGTTCAAGAACCAGTGGAGCCTATTAGTGCTAAACACCCCTTAAATGGAAGTACAAAGCTTGTTAGTACAAGTTTTCCCAGAATGGTGACTAGGCTATGAGTGTAAAAAACTAATGTTGCAGGGGAGAAAAATCAGCTATATTTTTGAGTCTGGCAGGACTGTTCCCTGTAGATAGTGGTACTGGCAGCTGTAAATCTATAGGGAACTAGGGACCAGGTTAAGTCCATGCTAAGATATGCTGCATCTGTTCCCATCTTATGAGGCTTTCTCCTTGTTATCAGAAGTGGGATGTGAAATACTACAATAACGGTAGGTATGCATTTATAATATAAAAAAGTAAGAGTCCAAATAACACAATTATTTGGGTGTGGTGAGCTGATGGAAAGTCGTATTTCGGAGTAAAAATAGACCTTTATCTGTCATATATTGCAATTACTTATCCCAATTTATCTTTACCTGTTATTGTTGTATGTTTTACACATACACATTTTCAATGTTAAGGAAAATGATTTATTGATTTTTCTTGACTTTTCTTTTTATTATTAGGAACTCTTTCCAATTTTATTTTATTCAAGTTATTATATGCTTTCTTTTTTTCCACCTTTATCACTTGAATCCTTCTGAAATTTGCATCTAACTTTGACTAGCTTATTGTATAAATGATAGAAGAAGAATAACTACCATCATGCACCAAGCATTTGAGTGCTGTGTACTGAGTATTTTACCTGCATTATATCATATATGCTTTTATCATTCTCACTGTAAATACAAACAATAATTAAAAACACAAACATTTTTAAAAGAAAAACCCCAAATCCCTCCACCAATAATTAACATTTTGGTGAATAATTTTCTATGCATTTTCATATGTTTATATGCACATGTAGCTATACAGAAATACATAGAAATATGCAGAAATTGAATTATGCTGCTTTGTAATCTACCTTTTCCATTAAATTGTATATATAGATATACTGCCATATCAATAAATGTAGGTCTACATTATCCTTAATTTGTATGTACTAATTGGCTAAATTGACACATCCCAATTTACCTAGTCAATCCACTGTTATAGCCAGTTAGGTTGCTTCCAAAGCTTTGTTACTATAAACAAAGTAAGCAAAAAAATAATGTTAACAAACATTCTTGTATATGTATCTTTTAGCATTTGCATTTATGTTCTAACAAAAAATTCTTAGTAAAATCGTTAGCTCATAGAAGGTATGTACATTTCACATTTTTATACAGATTGCTAAATAACCCTCTGGAAATGTACCAGTTTAAACAGTACATTAGATCATCCATATCCCCACACTGTGTTTGGTTAATCTCATAAATCTTCTCTAATCTGATAGGTGAAAACTATTAGTTTTTATTTTCAAAGTGAGTTTGTCTTTTGGTATTCTTTCTGTTATGAATATTATGCTGATAACTTTTCACCATTTTACTGTTAGGACATTTACTTTGTAGTTGATGTGTAGGATCTTTATATATTGAGAATATCTAATCTTTGTTATGTGTCAGATATTTTTTTCCTAGTTTGTTGTTTTTTCAATCTTGATTACAGTACTTTTGCCATATAGTTTTTTTGAAGGTAAAATTTATTTATCTTTCCCTTTAAGCCATTAGTCTTCATAAAGTGATTAGAGTTTCTTCCTTAATCTCAAAACTGTAAAAATATTATAAATATGTTAAATTATAATATATAAACTTTAAAATAATATATTCTCAAGTACATTATAGTTTAATTTTTTTTTTACATTTAAATCTTTGACCCAGCTGGGACTTTGATTTAAATAGTAAGTATAGTTGTAGCTTTATTAAACTTCCCCTCAAAAGACTAGCCCTGTTGTCCTAACCACATTTACTGAAAAACCTGTCTTTTCTCCCAACCCACGGGTTTGAAATGCCTCTTTATCATATCTTAAAATCCATAGCACATTTGGAAATAGTTTACTATTTCCAAAGAAATAGACACTGCTCCGTTATATTGATTTGTCTGTTCCAACACAAGTACCACAATATTTTTCTAATTTCCAGTACAATTTATATTTTATATGTGGAATGGAAAGTTCCTTATAATTCTTCTTCAGAATTTCATCTGGATATTTTTGGGAGGTGTTTCATGTGATGTAAATATCTCATTTTTCCCTCAAATAGAGTCAAAGTGATTCCTGCAATGTTACTATCTGATTTGTGTTCCAAGAGGGAAGGAAAGTGGCAGCACTATGGCACTGGGGACTGTGAATAAGTCTGCATAAACCCATGAAATCAGTTGCCTCTGTGAATACGTTTCTAGGTGGAAATAAATGTAGAGAACCATTATTGCATAACAGCATTGTCCAATAGAACTTTCCACACTAATGGGAATGCTCTATAGTTGAACTTTCCAATACAGTAATCATTAGTCACATGTGGCTTTTGAGAACCTGAAATGTGACTAGTGTGACTGAGGAACTGAACTTTTAGTTTTATTGAATTGTATTCCATTTAAATTTATACAATCACATGTTTATTGGAAAGCACTTCTAGAGCAGAACTATTTTAAAAATCACTTCCCTAGGGAGATGCAAGAGGGAGGAGATATGGGGATATATGTATATGTATAGCTGATTCCCTTTGTTATAAAGCAGAAACTAACACACCATTGTAAAGCAATTATACTCCAATAAACATGTTAAAAAAATAAACACTAACAGAAAAAGCACTTCCCTATTATACTGCTTCATAGCATTATTGGCTGATAATAAATTTGGCAATTTCCTACTTAACCTGTACCTATCATTTTGATAGAGATTTTCAGTAAAATATTAAGCCTAACATTGAGATCTCAATGGCAAGTCAATTAAATAAATATGTAATATATGCCCCCTGTATTCATGGCACTCTGCAGAATCAGAGGCAGATTAGATAACCTTCATGAAGTTTAAACTTTAGTAGAGGAGATAAAGTGATAAATAACAATAACTGTTTTAAAACAAGGCAACTATCATAAAAGAGGGATCAACAACGTGTCAAGAGAGTTCTAAGAAGGGAGAAATTCTTTTGGCTATGCAGCATGAGAGAGAAATTGGGGAGGGATGCATTGAAGAGGTGGCACTTAAGCTGCTTCTTGAATATGGTTCATTCTCAACAGGCAGAGAAGTAGAGATGGGGGAGGGCAGGAGGAAGACATTCCAGGTTAAACGAATGGCATAAGCAAAGGTACAAATTATGGATAACAAAAAGTTACGTTGAGGGCTTCCCTGGTGGCACAGTGGTTGAGAGTCTGCCTGCCGATGCAGGGGACACGGGTTCGTGCCCCGGTCCGGGAAGATCCCACGTGCCGCAGAACGGCTGGGCCTGTGAGCCATGGCGGCTGAGCCTGCGTGTCCGGAGCCTGTGCTCCGCAACGGGAGAGGCCCCAACAGTGAGAGGCCCGAGTACCGCAAAAAAAACAAACAAACAAACAAACAAAAAACAATTTAAAAAGTTATGTTGAACAATGGTGAGTGGTCTGGTTCAGCTAGATCATCATGTGAGCAGAAAGGTAGTGAGAAATAAGGTTGACTAGGTAGGCTGATGCTAAATCTCAAAGGGCCTCCTATTTCTGTCCAAAGAATCTGGTCTTGACTTTATAGCTAGTAGAGAGAGAATGAAATCGTTTTAGACTAGTGTCATCTAAGCTCTGGACCTCAGAGCAATAATAGATTTTGGTATAAACAAAATAAATTTTCCCAACTTAAATGTATTATCTTGGGGAAATCACTTAAATATTTGGATGCTTGGTTTCTAGCATATGTAATATGGAAAAATCACCCATCTCAAGATTTTGAACATTAAGCAAGATAAGGAAAGGGGAAAAGCATTTAACAAAGTATAAAACAAGCACAATATAAATGTTAAAACTTCATAACAAAGTATAGTGATCTAGATATTTCTCATAGTCACACACACCCAATTAAGCCAGGACAAAGCAACCTATTCAGGCATAGTAACAGACTACAACAGAGAAGACTCTAAAACACAGCCTCAAGAATAATTTTTATAAAGGCATAACTTCAGCAGGCAAACTGATAGGAGACTCTATCCTATTTGGACCCTATTTGAGTTCCTGGATGTTTAAAGGATGATAGCTAGAATCTCTGGGTTCATAGTAACAGGTCATCCAGTTCAATCTCCCAAATCTGATATGTGAACACATACCAAATGATTGGCCACACTATGTACATACCTGCAGTGGTGAAGAACTTCCTATGGTTACGATGCAACGTATTGAATGTATCAGGCAACTCTAATTGTTAGAAAGGCTTTCAGATTCAATAACAATCCATACCACTTAATCCACTCACTAGGTATCCAACACTTTTAACTAAAGAACTAAAAGCTCCTCAGGAAGATTAGTTCTAATATGCAGAATATATTGGAGAGCAGACCAAAGACAATAAGGAGACATTCTTATGGAAGATGAGGTCAAGAATCTGGAGGGGGAAAGAGGAAAGAAGGGAGTGAGGAGACAAGGGGAGAGGGGGGAGACGAAGGGGAGGAAAAAAAGGAAAGAAAGAAAAGAATCCAGAGGTTTTGACGGGGAGGGGTTAGCAGTAGGAAAAGAGAAAAAGAGAAAACATATTTCAGAGACAGAACTCAGGGCATTTAATAAGACAAGACGCAGGAGGCAGGAATGGAAGAGCATGCAGGAGTCACAGATGACTGACATTGATATGTGTGTGGGGGGGTCAAATTAGAGTGTTTGAATACATTTTACATGCCAATAAAACACCCAGATAAAGGAATACAGCAAGCCAGATATAAAGTATTTTGGAACTCAGGAGAAAAGCCAAGGAACAGCTACATGAAGAAGTGAGATTTAAGGAGAAAAAGCAAGAAGGCAGCTAAAGCTGGGCTCCTTGGCACAGAGAATATCTGTTTAGGTTGATTGATCAAAGATTTGGAGCAATAGCTGTGGCTGGGGAAGCCCAAGAGAAACTGGCCCACGATGGACTCACTCCAGTGCTTCTGATCTCATTGGGAGCCAGCTCAAAGTGAACCAGCCCAAAGAGTCTGAATTCATTGGTGACTCTGGCCAAATGGACCCATGTAGCACATCTTTGCATCAGGCCTTATATTGGTCAGGCATGTTTTACTCTGAAATACCTCGACACTGACAGCTTAGAGCCTAAACTTAATAAGAGGCTTATTTTCAAGTCCTAGTTCAAGATAATTAAAGCACACATTGCACATTCAGCATTTATCTATCTTTCTCCACCAAGTTGGCTCTGATCACAGCTTCCTGGTGTAGGCTCAAGAAAAAAAAAAAAAAAACCTCAGGGATTAAGGGTTGTGGGCTGCTGGCTTTGGCTAGAAACCAGCCCTGAAAAGCCCTGTTAGCCCACACCTTGAGGTCGGGTGGTGATTTGTCTTACTTTTATTACTAAACAGCTGAAACTTGGGTTTTTTTTTTTTATTTCTTCCACCTGGTCACAGTGCATTTTCACCAAGGAGTTTACAGTACCTTTTCAAATGAAGAAGGCAACGTGTGCATTCTTTTAACAGTTCTGGCTGCCATCAGTACTGCCAGTTACAGAAATATCCAAGTACAAGGGAGAAAATGTATTTTTTCTCCTTTAAATTTCATCATATTACAGCAACCTGTCACAGAATCTACTCAGACCACGAACTGCACACAAGGATGACTTCCTTTCAGGAACAGATGTAAACACACAATTCTGTTTTACCAAAATGTATGATCATTTTAACCATTTTTTAACTCATTTCACTTTTCCAGCCTATCCTCTTCTCAAACAGCAAATGTTTTGCCCTGAGCCACTTCAGTGAAATATGCAAGCCAACGTAATTGATAAAGTGAAGTTTGTTTTAAACAAAACTGGAATTGTCACTTCATAATTCATCTCTCTTATAAGGTTGAACTCTTTAGAATATGTCTTCTTAAAGCTAAATAAAACTTCAGTGGCTTAGTACCTGTGGAGACGTGTGTCAGGTGGGTAACTTGGGCTATTCCCCAGGTAGCCACACCATCCATTCACCCTGGAAAGCAGCATATGCTTGTATGGACTCTATCACCAATTACTGACAAACAAGGAAGTTCTACTGAATTAAAGAACCGTGTCTCAGGAAATGAATAGGTAGATCAAGACTCAGACTCTATTTGGCCCGTAAACACTACAGTCCAGAAGCACCCCTATATTCCCCATGCCTGACCAGTGCCTTTAGCCTCTGCATCCAGAAGTCCTAGCAGTAGGAGTCTCATAAAAACTGAAAATGGCCCGATTGCTCAACTTGAGTTAAGACCACCCAGAAATCATTGAGGGCAGCAGAGGCCATACTGCAAAACTGGCTTAAATCCCCAGCCCTTCTACTCTGAAGGCCTGGCCTTGACCTCTCAGACAGAAACATAAATGGCCATGGCTCTCAGTCACCGGGACAGCTTTGGTCACCACTTGCTCCTCCTTCTGACCAGCCAGGGCTAGAGAGGGTGAACCAGGAGCCTTCGGTGCCACAGCCTTTTACCTGCATTTAAATGCTTTCTATTTAATTTATCTGCTTCAACCGCAGGTAATTGCAGGCTGTCTAGCCTAAGGCAGTCCCCAAATTGTAGAGCTCACATGGTGAGCAGGCGGTACACAGCCAGAGCCACCTCATTGGGTCCAGCCACAGCACAGCCCAGTCAGAGAGTAGTGGCCCCAAAACGGGTTGCTCTGCAGAGGAGAAGGAGTACAAAGGATGGAGTGGGCGCAGGTAGGCACTTCTGCTGAAACCTCGGCTCAGGTATAACTGGAAATTTCACTCACCCTAGGCCCCAGGGTAGTTGCCTAATTCCTGTTTGGGGAAGCAAGGAGCACTGAGAAAAATGCCTTCTGAGCCGCAAGACCAGGTAGAAGCTGAAGTGCCTGCTACTCTGTTGGCCAAGAGCCCAGTAGCAAAGCATCCAATGGGCACCACTGCCCCTGAGTCCTCAGGGAGAGACCGTGTGGGGGTGGGGGGGTTGGGGGTGTAAGTGGGAAAGTGGCCCCCAGTCCTCCACACTTGTCCTGGACACTTAACTCCTTCCTTCCCAGAGGCCCTGTAACCAAGGTAGCATTCCTGAGCAGTACGTGCCTGCTGAACTTGCAAGGCTTCAGGGACAAGTCCTTTCCTCCCTCCCTCTCTCCTTCCCTAGAGGTCTGACCCCGGGGCTGTGCAGCATGTTTAATAATCTACAACTTGGCTCCACTGGCTGGGAAAAGAAAGCGTTCTTCTTGGAAGTCAATAGAAGATGAGACTGAATGTACTGGTGGGGGGTAAATTATTCCTGAATAGATCCCCACCCCACTAAAAAAAAAAAGCCCCACACCCAAGGTGGACTCCAGAGTAGCTTTCAGCCAAGAGGTATTTTTCCAGCACTCCAGCCCAGCCACCACTTTTGTGGGTGGCATGGAGGAAACCTTAAATACCTGTTTACTAACATCTCCTTCAACGTCCCTGGATCATAGAGATGGGGGGAGGGCTGGGGCAGGAACTAGGAGAAAACCCTGGAACAGAGAATTATTATAACCTACACTTCATTTGCCAGGTCTCTTTGCTAATGCATTTTTCTTAAACATCTGATAGTAACAAATGAAGCTAGTTGCTCCAACTGCGGACCCAGAGTGGCAAGGCTGGTCACACGCAGTGGCTGTCCCTCCTCTCCCTCTCTGGGGTCTTAAGTGTGGGTCCTCTCCCTTGAGCATTGGTTCAGAGAGGGTCACCCAACCTGAGAAAACGGCTCAAGGGGGAGCGGGGATTCCTGTGGGAAAGGAGACATGGCACCCCAGGGTCTGAGCTGGGGTCCCTTCAGGTTCTCAAGGCAGGCGGGCAGAGATGGCCTCAGATCGCCAGAGCTCTCCCTTGTCTCATGCTCGCTGGGAATCCCCAGGAGCGGGAGAGCATTGCCGGGGAACCCCTCCCTGCTCCGCCCAGGAGCCACCTTCAGCCCCATCCTCTAGCAGATTGCTCTCCTGGCTGCGGGCAGAAATGTGGGTAGAGTCAGAAAGAAGCACCCAGCAGGAGAGTGGCTTCCAGGCTACAGAGCCCGCGCTCCAGCCGCAGAGACCACAAAGATCCAGCAGCGGAAATGCAACGCACAGGCTGGCCAGCACCTGGCAGGCGGACGCGAGCTCCTCCTTGGCGAGGAGCCCCTGGCTTTGGGAGCTCTGCTCCCTAAACTTTCTGGGAGGGCTAAAGGAGGGAAAGGAAACCGGCTAGCGTTTCCTGACGCGGGGACAAGAGATGCAGGAGAGGCAGAGTCCCCGTTGGCCTCAGCCTACTTGCTCCCTGCCGTCACTTGAGATCCCAGGACGTTATCCCCTGGCCCTCGCCAACCAACTGTCCGATTTTGAGAATGCGCATTACCTGTCTGAGTCTTGCAAAACTTCTGGGGACGTCCAGCGGGGCTCAAACGTGCAGTTCCATGTCTGGGTAGATCACGGTCCAGGGCGAGATGGAGAGCTGGGCTCCAGAGAGAGCGGGCTCGAGCTTCCCGGGTGACAAGGAAAGCTGCCCAAAGGCGAGGGGGTGGAGGAGGTGTGGGGAAGACGGTGTCTTCCAGAGCAGCGCACAGGGCAGCCCCGCCCGTTTTCTCCACTCCCTGTCGTAGCCAAAGAGGATGCTAGAAAACTTATCCCCGCCCAGGGAAGATTTCTAGAGTTCAGCAGAGCTTCTGTGGACTTTAGGGGGAGCTGGCCAGGGAGAGGTTAAAGAGGGTTCCTAAATCACTAGAATGGCAGGTGCCTCCTCTTGGCTCCGTGGCCAGAGTCTCCTAAGTCTCCTGCCTCCCAGCCTCTTCCTTCTTCGAGACTTTGCTTCGGAACAGCCTTGCTCCAGCCCCACCTCGTCTTGGCCAAATGGTGCACCTTGGGGGAGGCAGGAGCCTCAGCCTGTGGCCCTCACGCCCCTCAGGAGGCACGCATGCCCCAGAGGGCAGCAGCCCTATCGCCCTGACGGCAGCACAGGCGGCAGGTGCGAACTCTGCCTGACTGCCGCTCTTCTGCCTGTTCGCTGCTCCAACCTTGCCCGGGAACGCTCTACAGCCAGTGCGCAAAAGCCTATCTATCTCCCCTAACTCCGAAGAAGGAGCGGTGCCCTGGAAGCGCGCTCCAGGCTCTCCTCACATCCTGCCACCGCTGCTGCCGCTCCAAAATATGCCTAGAGTAGGGGTAGGAGGGTAGTGGAAATCACCTACAGCTGCGTCTCGGTCGCTAACCGTTTGATGCCTCCGGGCTGACTGATTACACAGGGGAGGAGGCGGGGATTAGAGAAAAGTGCTCCGGCACGTCACGGAAAAGGGTTACTGCTCCTCCTCTTCCACACCCCTTCGGATTTGGGAGAGCGGGGAGGGAGAGCGGGAAAGGCTTCCAACCCCGAGTTCCCCCATCCCCTGGTTTAAAAAAAAAAAAAAAAAAAAAAAAAGCACTTCCCTCTTACCTTTCCCGGGAGAAGGAAAGCGCGTCCCAGCAGCGCCGTCTAGCGTCCGTACCGGAGTAGGCCCGCCTACAGGGTTGGGGCGAGCGCTGAACTGGGTGAGGGAAGGCGGGGAAAGCCGCTAAGCAAAGTTTTTCAGCTATCCTGGTCTCCAGTTGCACCCACTAAGCAGGTATCTAGTTCAGCCATGGGCCAGAACTTAATGTTATTAAAGACGCAGGCCACCTAATTGTATTCATAATGTGAGCTTCCTAGTACCAGAGAGAACTCCTCTTTTCCACCCCTCCCACGTTAGAGATCCTTAAGTCTCAGGGTTTTCCAGCCTCGCCAATCATACGGTGGGAAGGGAGGGCTGGGACCCCAGGATGGGCTCGGAGATAGAACCCGGGCAGCGAACCCAGACAATGATTGTTTATGCCGCGCGCCTGAGGCTCGCGAGCGGTGCTCCTGACCACTCGAGTCTCCAAGGTCACGCAACCCAGGAGCTCCACTCTTTCAGAGTGATGGGAGAGAGGGACTACGACTCAGGAACTGACAGGGTTTGAATTGCAGCAGATGAAGAGACCGTTTCCACGCCAGGTATCTCCCAGAGCGTTCTGCTCGGCACACGGGCGCCTCGCTGATTAACATACTTAACAGGATTGCTCATTGAACGGGTCAGCTGAGCACTATGCTCCAGCATTTGCTGCTGCGCTAGGCTCCTATTAATTTGTCTTTCTCTAAGCTCTCTCCAGCTGTTCTCCTGAGTCTACTCCATCGCTCTGTATTAGCTACAGAGAGCGCGGCGAGAGAGCGAGCGAGCCAAAGACGGAGAAGGAGACCGGGACCGAGAGGGGAGCAGCTGAGCGCTCCATGCGCGCTGCTCGCAGCGCAGACCCGCTCTTTCCTTCTGTTTCCTTGGCCATTTGGCCTCGATCCACCATCCCCTGGACTGTTAAGGCCAAGCCTGTGCACAGTTAAAGTTACTGTCCCTCTCTCACCTCTCATGCCAAGTTTATGCATTCTTTTCTCCCTTTGACCATCTCATCAAATCTGGCGAAACCCCACCCTGAAAAATTCTTTCTGCAGTTGAGGTTAAGTCGGGGAATCAAGAGAGGTCAGGTGTGGAAGGTAAGGTCCTTTTGGTAGGAATCAAGTTATCCTCCCAGGATTTTCTTGTTTATACGCACGGGGTGGTGGGGGAAGGGCTGTATTTTGAAACGGAAAATGTCTTACAGTTTCTGCTTCTGTTTTCTAACAGCTCCTCTTTTCAGATAAAAACTCATTCTTCTGATGGGGCCTAGACAGCCAGTTCTCCCTTGCTCTTTGCTGTAGAGCTCCTGCAAACGTCCCTCTGCTTGTGTGCTTGCCCTGAGCCGGCTGATCACCACCTCCAGCCATCCCTCCGCGCCTACATTAATGTTACTCGGATTCAACGCCAAGTGCTTCCAACAAGCAAGGGACTGCAGCAACTCAGGGTGGAAGAACACGTGCTCCTCACATCTCACCTGCCTGGTGCCTCCAGTCTTGCCTTTAGCATAGCACCAAGCCCTCATGCCCTGGGCCCAAGCTGAGCAGCTAGGCTGTCATAGGTGAGGCCATTTGGCCAAACCAGGAAATCTCACTTACATTAGGGTGTTAAGGAGCCAGGAGTCAGGGTGAAGGGAGCTCGGTGGGGATAGCAGCCAGTAATATCCCTAAGCAATTTGTCAAGTAGTCAACACAGTTAAAAAAAATAAA
Organism: Physeter macrocephalus; assembly: GCF_002837175.3. NCBI lineage: Eukaryota > Metazoa > Chordata > Mammalia > Artiodactyla > Physeteridae > Physeter > Physeter macrocephalus. The sequence goes on along the minus strand of NC_041234.1, from coordinate 80,189,402 downwards.
ACAAAAAAACCCCAAAAAACCTCTCTTCCTGTCCTGTTGATTCCTTTTATCATCTTTCTACGCCCAAGTCCACCCAACTTCACTCTAACACTCAGTGCCTTTATGTATCCAAGTTCTGTACCTGCTGCCCCATCAAAACTTACTCTCCTGCGTACCGACCATTCTTTCAGTACTCTTCCTGCTGATGACAATGTGTTGGTGTCCCAGTGTGATAAATGCCTAACTAGTCTAGCTAACCTTACTCCCCTGGGTAATATCACCCTTCACCGGAGGCTTTAAGAAGACTTTCCAGAGTTGGGGAACTAAGGCACTATGGCAGATCAGTGGATTTTCTTTGGATGGAGAAAGGGCTCTTGGTATCCATCAAAGAGGGCTGCTCTTTGACATATCCTACTGGTCTGGCTTACGGTTAAATGAAGCAACTGCAAAAGAGTTCAGGAATATAGGAATAAAGAGACCAAATAGGAACAAAATGCCAAGAAAATGGAGAAGGAACCACTGACTTCTCAAAAACAATTTAGTGAAACTTTGTGGTTAGGGCCTTTCTCCTCAAAGTGATATCCATGGACCAGCAGCATTGTGGCATCACCTGGGAGCTTGCTAGAAATGCAGAATCTTAGGCCACAGCCGCAGAACTATTGAATCAGAAACTTCACTTTAACAAGATTCTCAGGTGATTTCAAACACATATTAACAATTGAGAAGCATTTTAAAGAAAATCTTTCAACTCTGCCTAGCCCAGGAGACAAAAAAGGGCAATTAGCGTGATCACCCAAGGATCTAATAATAGGGTCTGGCACCACCATTGTCAGATGACAAGCACCAAAGAACAAGGCCAGAGTCATCTGTTTAGGCCAATTAGGCCCAATCTATTTCATGACTAGGGACATATATCAAGTTATAGTTAGCACCCCTACCTACAGATGGCCTTTTTGCAAAACTGCCCTTAGTTACATGAAGAAATAGGTGAGAGTGTGGCATAGCTTAATATAATTCAATCACTACTGCTGAATAAACAAATTGATTCCCATGTTCCACTAGGGAAGGGTAAGTATCATCATCTTCCTAATAATATTAAGAACAGAACTTTACAGAGTTCGGCAAATTATGGGCACTCAATATATGCTCGCCGATTAATGGTGAGAAGAGCTGATAATCATTTAGTGAAGCCAAAAGTCTTTACAAAATTAACAATTGGGATAAGTAGCTTTGCAAAAACATAACCAAAAAATATGCTGAACTTAAATTTATCTCTTCCCAAGGCAAATTTCAAAGTTACCTATTAGAATAATAAGGTGAGACTAGAGAACAGATAGTTACTGAATGTCTGCTCATTTACCAGGTGCCCTACATACTTGATCTTATTTCATCCATGTTTCTAGACCTGGCTGATGGCCAAAATTAGTAATTTAGCACCTTGTTAAAGATTCCTGGAACCATGCTGCAGATCTATTAAATCAGAATCTCAAGGAGTGAACCTCCTCAGGTGGGGAGCACCTTTCTAAGCAAAACTTAAAACCCATGAACCATAAGGAAAGAGATTGATAAATTTTAGTACATACTAATTAAACAGTTCTCCAAGGGAAAAAAAAAAAACCACAATAAGCAAAGTCGAAAGACAAACCATAAACTGGGAGAAAAATTGCAACAACTCAAAGGGAGAATTTTATTAATATATAAAGGGCTTTTACAAATCAGTTAGAAAAATAACCCAACAGAAAAATAGGCAAAGGACATGAATAGATATAGAGTTAAAAATGTGAATGTACATGTATACATGGGGAAATAACTGTGAACTAAACCATAATGGCAAAGAATAAAAATGTTCCATAGTACCTAGTGTTGGCAAGCATGTGAAGAAACGGATCCTCTCATTCACAGTTAGCTGGAGTGTAAATTAGTGCAACCACTTTGGAGAACAATATGGCAATGTCTATAGAAACTACTGATATGAACTGATTCACCATATACATACTCATATAAAAAGATATTTCTGTATGACTATTTAAGAAATTAGCAACAGTGGTTCTTTTTTGGAAGAGGGGGTTACTGGCAATGTGAAGTGAGATTCTGTTTTATTGTTTTACTACATATTATGTGGTACATTGGAATTTGTCACACCCTCACTGTTAAAGAATTATCAATTTACACCCTTTACCTTGTGACTTTGAGTACCTCCCACTAGAGTAAGAGGAGTGTATTTCCCCTATTCCACTGCAGTTGGCCACATGACTTGCTATGACCAGAGGAATATTAGCAGACTTGATGCTAATGGCTTGGCTCCTCATGCTTCTGCTACCCACCAGTAGTCCTGGGTAGTTCCTGGTCCAAAGAGAATAAGATACACGGACTAAACCTGAAACCAGCCCACAGAGTGGGGCCAAGCCCAGGCAAGCCCAAATGAGATCAGTGAACCTAAGCTGACTTACAAACCAAGCTGACTTACAAACTTGTGAATAGGAAACAGATGTTTGTCGTGGTATGACATTGATACTTTGTGGGGGTCCTTATCATAATGCATTATTGCAACAATAACTGACTAATGCAATTCCCTTTACACTTAGAAATATTCACCATATGCATCTATTATTTTCCACCTAAGTATTTTTTAAATCATAATTATCTATCATTAGGATAAACTATGGAACATCTGTACATACTTTCTACTTCAGATTTATATTAAACTTAATTCCAGTGATAAAAAGAAATGTTATTCCTATATAGCTGTGTTCCCACTTTCCACTTTTTGTACCATTAATATTATATATATTACATCTATTCATGTCACAAACCCAAGAATGCACTGCTATAATTATTACAGTATATGATTTTATGTCTTTTTAAGAAGCTGAGAGAAGAAAGGAAATCAAATATATATTTATATTGTTTGCATTGTTAGCCTTATTTACCACTTCTGATTATCTTCATTTTTTCCAATGGCTATAAGTTACCTTCTGCTGCTATTTCCTTACTCTAATATAACATTGCTTCCACCAACCTCATTTGTGCTGTTATTGTCAAATATTACATTTCTACATGTTACAATCCTAGTAGCACAAATATACAATTGCTTTTTAAATCCGTGAAAAGAATAAAGGAAAAGAAATATTTATATTGTCTTTTATAATTACCTTTGCTGGTGCTTTTTTTCTCTTCATGTGGATTGAAATTACTTTGTGGGGTCACTTGCTTTCATACTGAAGAACCTCAATTAGCATTTCCTATAAAATGGATCTTCTGCAACAAATTCTATCATTATTTCACCTGAGAATGTTTTTATTTTGCCTTAATTTTTGAAAGCTCCTTTTGCTGGATATGGATTCTTAATTCATAGTTTTTTTTCTTCTTTCAGCGTTTTGGGTATGTCATTCCAATGCTTTCTGGCCTCCATTGTTTCTGAGAGAAACCATCTTTTTCTCTTTATTGGGGTTTTGTTGTATGTGATAAGTCATTTTTCTCTTGCTGCTCTTAAAAGTTTTCTCTTTGTCTCTCAGCATTTTTACTATGATGTGTCTGCATGTGGATCTCTTGGTGTTTATCCTTTTTATAGTTCATTGGCCTTCTTGGATATGTAGATTAATGTTCATCAAATGAGGGAAGTTTTCAGCCATTATTTCCACAATTTTTTTCTACTCCTTTCTTTCCTCTCCTTCAAGTACTTCCATTATGCATAGTTTAGTGTGCTTTAATGGCATCCCACATTTCACCAAGGCCCTATTCTTTTTTCATTATATTTTTCTCTCTGTTCTTCGGATTGCATAATATTTAACGATCTATCTTCAAGTTCACTGACTTTTTTTCTTCTGCCAGTTCAAATCTACTGTTGGGCTCCTCTAACAAACTTTCCCTTTTGTTATTGTACTTTTCAGTCCCAGAACTTCCATTTGGTTCTTTTCTTAAAAAAATTCTATCTCTTAATTGTTATTCTCTATTTGATTACATTTTCATCATAAATTATTTTACTTCTTTAAGCAAGTTTACTTTAGTTATTTAAACATATTTATAGTGACATCTTTGAAGTCTTTGTCTGTTAAACCTGACATTTTGGCCCTCTTACAGGCAGTTTCTATTGCCTGGTCATTGTTTTTTTCTCTTTATTGTAAATGAGTCATGCTTTTCTGGTTTGTTTTTGCATATCTTTTTATTTGGAGTTGAAAATTGGAGATTTAAGGTAATGTAGCAACTCTGGACACTGATTCCCCTCCCCACTCTCTGAGGCTCGTTTTTGTTTTTGCTTGTTGTTTATTTGTTTAATAACTTGGATAGGCTATTTTAGTGAAGTCTATTTTTCCCACATGTGAAGTCTTTGGTGTCATTCCTCAGTGGACAAAACCTAGGCCATGCACACAATCATCCTGGAATGACTGTAGTTTTATCAGGGCTCTCTTTAATTGTCTCTTTCCCTGACCTCTCTGTTAGGCTGTGTGCCTCATTAGGTATCACACCCAGCCGTTATGCTCCAGGAACTGGGTTGAATTTTCGATTGTTTTCAACAATATTCTATGCATAAACTGTTCCATGGTCTGCACCAGTTAAATTTGGCCAAGACTAGTTTTGGGAGCCAGTCTTCAAGGTTTGCTCTTACCCCAGGATGGCTTTTCACTGCTGTCTCTTACCATGGTTCTCTAGTGAACTAGCTATCCTATGGTTTATCTTGTTGTTCTGAATTAAAAAGAGCTACTAGCATCCTCTGATTTGTTTACCACCAAAATCTCCACTGTTTTTGAGTTCCCTTAGGCTCAAACTTCCCTCATATTCTATTTCAGATAAGTCATTTCATTTCAGGAAAGCTTCAGAACATTCTGTTCTTGTGTAATAAATATTGCTTTATTTACTGTATGCCTTAGGACAATTTCTAGTTTTTCTTTCAAAGTTTTCATCAGTTATGCTTGTTTTAACAGGGAATGGATCTGTGGAGCTCCTCATACTGCCATCCCAGAAGTGGAACTCTTAAATGAGTTTTTAAAGTTAAAATATTTGTGAAAGGAGTATGGATAGCAACACAAACTCTGCCCTCAAGAAGTAAATACATATCAGAAGGAAGAAGAAAACTCACAGGTCACAATGGCACAGGTGAGAATACAGTGAGTTCACTTCAAACAGGAGAAATTTTAGGGAGTCAGAGGAGGGAAAATAATGTTGGGAGGAATCAAAGAAGGCTTCATGAAGGAGGTAGCATCTGAAGATGGTTTAAAATATAGGTGGATATGAAGAGGGGAATTTCAGGCAGAAGACATAGCATCCATTTATTCATTGTTCAGTGAATATTTGTTGAGAGCGCACTGTACGTCAGACAGCATTTCTAGGTGCTGGGTATATAGCAGTGAACAACACAGACAAAAATCTCTGCCTGAATGAAACTTAAATTCTGGTGGTAAAGGGGTGGGGGGAGTGGGACAGAAAAGAAATTTAGTTTATAAGTAAGTGGTATAATATAGCAGAGAATGGTGCTTTGAGAAAAGTAAAGGAGGGTAGGTGATATGGAGAGGGCCAGGAAAAATTTAATTTTAAATAGAGTGGTCAAGGAAGCCTCACAGGAAAATCAAGGTTTGAGGACTGTCTTAAAGGAGATAAGGGAATAAGCCCCATTCTATAACTGGGACAGAATGTTCCAGACAGAAGGAATAGGAAGTGTAAAGGCCTTGGGGCAGGAGCATGCTCAGCAAAGGAAAACAGCAAATAGACCAGTGTGGCCAGGACTAAGTGAGTAAGGATTCAAAGTGGTAGAATTCAAGTTCAGTGACATAGCAAGAGGGCCAGAGAGGCTAAGCATGAGCAAGTGTGTATGGCAGAACTCTGTGGTGCATTTTATGAGAAAAGGGGGTCATATGGTTTGTGGCCTAGAGTTCCTAGAAAGGATGAGTGAGAGAGAGAGAGACCTGGAACAATAGACTGGAGCCAATATGTGGAGGGCCTCAAATGTCAGGCTGAGGATCTTGTGTTTAATTCAGTGGGAAAGACAGAGCTTCATAGGTATAATCTTCAAAACCCAGATTCATAAGGAGGCAGTATATGTCTTCTCTTCTCTCCTCATCTTCCTCCTTGTTTTATCACCATCTCCCTACTGAGGCCAGAAGTGGGCAAAAGCAGCAAGCTCAAGCACCAGAAGGCAGGTACAGGCCAGGGATAACCACTGAGCTGGCTCTCCCCTCTCACATCTCAAGCCTTGACTGACTTCTTGGTGGGGAGGAGATCCCTGTCTAATACTCAACAGCTTTCTTTGACAAAACTAGTTCTCATGTTTTACTACACTGTCAGGAAATTTCTCCTTACATGTCACCTAAATCCCTTTACCTTTGGTTCATTCCTTAGAGAAGCAAGCAACTCTTCCATCAGCTTGGGTTTCTGAAGAGAACAGGAAAAAAATAAGACTTTGACTGAAAAACCTCTGTTGCTCTCAAAGAAAGGAAGTCAATATTTATTTATTTTTATAATCATCAAGAAACCCCTTGTCAAAGGAAAGTCAGATATCACTAAGCATCAGCACATTTACCAGAAAGGGTAAAGTCAGTTATATATAGCCTTCTAAAGCAATTGATTGGAGTTCGGGCTTTTGTCACTAAAAGAAGAAAATCCTCTGCATTATAATAAAAGAAAATCCCAATCATAGAACAACAGCAACAAAAAAAAAAAAAACGTTAATCCCGTGCTTAAAGAAGCACCTCTGACACTTAGGGAAATGGTTTTGCTACATCAGGAGACAAGACTGTCTCTATAATGATGCTTTAAATTGGACTTGTACTTCAAATAGCAATGCTGTAGGTTAAGGTTTCTGGCTTTGACATGAGTACTTTTAAAGCACGGAGAAGTTGGGGCCAATCTTCAAGAAAGAGAGCATCATAAGGTAATTAATTATTGCAGTGTGTTTCTAGATAAACACTCTTATACAGCATTCTAGTAATTGAAACTCTCAGCTGTCATTTCAGTTCATTTATGGCACAAGGAAAACTGCTCCTTTTATTAAGATGCCCTGGCAACATCGTGCGATTCTGTAATGTGTTCTAGATCATCAGAGAAAATGTTAAGTATCCTCTACATCAATTTACCATCAAGTATATGACACTGTTGTCTCAGTATTTGAAAACTGGTATATGAATGATCATTTTTATTAACCAGACTGCTGGATTAACCAGAACATCATTTTCCTTAGCCATACCCAATAGCTGATACTTTAACACAATATAAATCATGTTTTACTAGAAATTGTTACAGAACAAGAATAAACACCAGGAGTAGCTTTATCATTGTATGCCATGGCCTTGTGATCTGCTCTAAACTTTAAGACAAAGATCTTTTTAACAAAATTTCAAAACTCTGTCTTAGACAATTCAGGCTGCTATAACAAAAATACCATAGACCTGGTGATTTAAACAACAAACATGTATCTCTCACAACTCTGGAGGCTGGACATCTGAGATCAGGGTGCCAGCATGGTCGGGTTCTTAGTGATGGCCTTCTTCCTGGTCTCTTTGTATCCTCACATGATGGAGAGAGAGGGAGAGAGAGGAAGAGAGGAAGGGGGATAGAGAGACAGACAGAGTGAGGGGGGTGGTAAAGAAAGAGGGAGGGAGGGAGAGAGAGAGAGAAAAAAAGGAGCTCTCTGGTGTCTCTTCTTATAAAGGCACTAATCCCATTAATAAGGGCTCCACCCTTATGACCTAATTACTAATGTTCCTAATGTTCCTAATTCCTAATGTTCTTACCTCCTAATACTGGGGGTTCAGATTTCAACATACACATTTTGAGGGGGACATGAGCATTTGGTCCATAACAAACCCCTATTCTCTAAAAGAGTGCCAACTTTTGACAGGCAGTTTAACTTAAAAACACCAAGAGCCATTGAAAGCCTCCAATAAGAACTGCCCCCAACACCCAGCCCCATACCACCCCCAATATAAATCTTCACTTCTTAGAATATAAGACATTATCTCAGGGATCTGGGTAGCTGTTATTTACTTCCCGTGAAGGTACCAAAGAAAATTCACACTTGTCAAAAACATCACTAATTAATTCTCAAAAAGTAAAATTTTACTTTGTTGGACTTTCACTGCATGCTGGTTATTTTGGATCATACACGTTGAAGCAAAGCAGCAAAGCTCCGTGCAGAACATACCCGGGTAGGAATCAGAAAATCTGAGAAATTTTTCTGTTGCTGTTGTGGTTGTTTTTAAAATCATCTGTTCCTTTTTTGGTATCTCTGTTTTTCCCTCTCTAAATTGCCTTGGGAGGAGGGGTGGGGAGTGATATTGTCACCTGACAGGGATATGATACAGAATAATAAAAAAGTTCCTGCAAATCATTTAGAATGCCTTGGAGATAAATACCAACTAGCTACTATTATAGTATCATTAATAAGCTAAAAATAATAATCAGACACAGTTAGTGGAAATGCTGTGCTAACATAAAATACACTGTTTCATAGCAGAAAGGACGGATTTGGATATTGATATTTTTCTTTCTCTTTTTCCTAGTATTGCCATTCCATCATGAATCATACTGGACATTCATTCTCAGGTCCTCTGAGTCAGTCTATTTATGTGATAACCAGGACTCAAAATTTGTTTCTCTTTTCCTTGTCATGGTCACAAGCTCTAGACACAACAGTGATCCTACCAATTCACTTCAGATCAACAAAATATCAATGTTGAATCTTTCTAAAATCTTTCAATGAGAAAATATCAATAAACAGAAATTTCTCTTTCATATGCCAAAAATTCATACAAGAATGCTAAGACCTCTTCAGCAATTTAGAACCTCTGACACTTTAGATCATCTTTCACTTCTTTTGTCAGGATTGTGGCATAAAAGTGTTATGCTTTAAATTATTTATCATGTCACTTCTTAGAGTTATCTCTTTTTTTAGCTGAATTAAGAGATTGGGCACATTGCAATAAAATAACCCATGGGCTTTGAAATATATAGTAAGGTGAAATTATTTTTAATGATACCTTTGATTTATATTTTAATTTTAAATGCACAAAGTGGCATCATTAAACATACTTTAACTTTTTATAATAAATCAGTGGTACCTTAATTACTATGTTATAAAGTAAGGACACAAATTATTCATACATATCTACTGCAAATTGAATTTTTAAAACTAGCTTTATTTTCCACATTCTGGTCTCATCTTAGCCACTAGTGGAAAATAGTCCATTTCACAGCCGCTGCTAATATGACACAGTTGGCAGTCTTTACTTGGAATAGGCTTAAAAGTGAATGAAAAGAGAAATGTCAATGTTGTAGAATACAGATAAGATGAGAACATCCTTCCAGCGAAATTGAGCATTTACACGATGACAGAATAAGGAACGAGTTTTCACAAATGTTACTGTTGGTTAAAGGAGAATTTAGACATCCAAATATTTTAGATTTTGTCCTTTGAGGTTTATTGATTTTATGGGGTTTTCTTATTTAGCTCATTATTTGAGAACATCACACTAAGGACCACCCTCTCCCTCCCGGTTTGCTCCAAGTCGCCTGTGCACTTTTCTCCTATTCCCTAAGGGCTTGGGTGAGCACAGAACTCTCACTTTATGCCTCGTTAGGTGTGAAGAACAGGCAAGAGTGAGGACCAGGAATCAGTGGTGTGATGGAAGCTATGGATCCAGCCCCTTACAAGGTCATGGTTTTGTCTCCTTGGTGCTCTCCTAGGCTGGCAGAGAAATTGAGATGAGGCAAAGGCCCTATTTAACCCCTCTCTGCAGTACCAGTTGCCCTGCCACAGAAACTCTCCCACTTCCATCGCTACCCAGGTGGGGGTACCTTTAGCCAAAACTGTCAATTTGATTCTGCTCCTCCTTCCTTTTGGTACCTAGGAGCCCAGGCTGCACCTCTAGCCGCACAAGGGTTCCCATTAGTCACCTCACCTGAGCTTTCTCTCCCAGCAGCACTCCACACTTGAAACCTTTCTCCTTCTCCTCTTGCCCTTCAAACTTCCCTTGGATCCAGCCCCTTGGATCTTTGCTCTCTATTCACAAACTGAGAAAGTGCTCAGGCGATAACAGGTTGTTGTAGTAGTATGTATAGTACTGAATGCTAACAGAAGCCCTTTCTTTATCCCCAGGAAGAGTTTGGGAATGTCCAGCTCTGTAGCAAGAAGAGAAGTCATCGTGTGGGGAATCAGACCCCTTCGATGTTATCCACCACAGTGCTAGATTACCGAAAGGCACAGAATATACTACTTAAGGCCCCAACAAATCAGCTGTTCCCACCCACTCCCATGCCAAGAAGGACAAATTCTGAAATATGTTAGTATTTGATAAATAAAGGGGGAAAAGCAATGATTTAGTCATACAGGAGAAAATTAGAACTTTAAAAACATTCAATTATTTTAAGGTTTGGAGTTTTTACAGGTGGAGGCATAATTTTAGAGCTTAGAACCTCTAAAGATCTTGTCCCTGCCCCAAGGCTAGGTGGACTGTTATTGCCATTGCCACAACCCTTTCCGCCTTGTAAGGTCAAGCACAGCTAGGATTCAGGGAGGAAGAGAATGTCAGCTGTAGCACATGGGACCAGGTGCAAGTGCAGGAACAATAACTCTAGCCTTCTTAATGGTTTCAGGCTCTCTCATTCTCATTAGAGGGCCTGGGAGGCCCTACGTTGCTCCTGGGAGCAAGCCAAAACGATCAGCGCAAGATTCTGTGATGATGCTCCTAACTCTGGCCCTTCCCCACAAGTGCCCGTCCCCTCCAGAACTTACTGTCCCTAACTGCTCCATTGAAGCTCAGCAGCCAATCAGGTTTATACTTCTTTCTGTCCTTGACTCTCCTCCCACTGCTCCCTGCCCTCCCGCAAACTCATTAAGGTAAGAACTAATTTGGTAAACTCATTTCTAATAATGAGTTTGAGAGGGCGATCATTTGCAGCAATAACATGAGCCTGGAAGTCAGATAAAATTGGATTCGAATTCTAGCAGCACCAATACAATACTTATGAGCTGCATGACCTTGGGCAAAGTAACCAGCCTCACTGTGCCTCAGCTCCTCAGCTGTAAAATGGGTATAATAATAATCATAGCCACTTCATTAGAGATTGTTTTGAGAATTAAATAATATATTATATGAAAAATATTTATACTGGCAGATAGACACTCAGAAAGTGTTAGTTCCTTTTCCCCTAACGAGAAAAGAAACACATGCATATTTGCATAGTGAGGTTACAACCCAATGTCTTTGGTTTTTAATTCAAGCAACAAAATATTTATGGACCATCTACTATGTGGCAGGCACTCTTCTAGGTTCCAGGGATTCTGAACAAAATAGACAAAATTCTACACCTTCATGCATGGTGCTTATATTTTAGTGGAGAGACATAGATCCTAAAAAATAAATAGATATGTATATAACATATCAGATGTTGATAAGTGATATGAAAAGAGATAAAGCAGTGGCAAGGGAATAGATTGTGTGGGGTATGTAGGGAGAGTTACAATTTAAAATAGGGAGCTCAAGGTGGAAAGCTCTATATAGATATCTGAGGAAAGTTCATCCCAGGCAAAGAAAACAAGTATAAACTGTCAGGTGGGAGTGTGTCTGGTATGTTCAGAGAAAAGCAAGGAGGCCAGGGCGCTGGAACAGTGTTAATGAGGGGAACTAACAGAATCTCACAGAGGTAAGTTGTGAAGTCAGATCATGTAGACCTCATGGATCATAGCAAGCAATTTGGCTCTTACTTTGTGTGAGATGAAAAGCCACTGGCAGGTTTTCGAGCAGAGAGTGACATGATCTGACATGCGTCTTAACAGTCAGCGGCTTTGTTGAGATAGACAAGGGGAGAAAAAGCAGAAGCACAAATCCAACACAACCAAGAGATGATGGTGGCTTAGACTAGAGAGGTAGCAGTGGAGATGAAGAGAAGTAGACTGGTTATGATATGTTTACCCATATCAAATGGTGGTAAATGCTCGGGAGAGTACTAACTTAGCATAAGAGGGAAAGGTTTCTGGGCTCTGGGTAAAGTTGTCAGGAAGTCTGATGCTCACAGAACACATTGCAGGGAAGGAGGACGACATTGTGGAAAAATATGTAGAAAATCGATTTGAGGCAGACACGCTTACAGGGATTTGTGATCCATCTAGGTCATTGTTCTCAACTCTGCATTGGACCTCCTTGAGAGAGATTTTTAATGTAACAAAACAAAAACAAAAACAGGAAACATCAATTCCCCAGGCCCCATTCCAGATTGATTAAAGCTGAATGTGTGAGGGTCAGGGGCTGGGTATCAGTATTTTTTACAACTCCCCAGGTAAACCTAGAATACATCCAAGGTTGAAAACCACTGACCTAGAATACAAGTCTGGCCCTGCTACTCAACTTTAGAAAGAGATCCAGATGGGTTCCACTCCTGGTAATACTAATGGATTAGTTGAATCCATTGCCTTGATCATCTGATACATAACCTCAGAACGTGGCCACAAATCGGGCGCTTCCAAATCCCTCCAAAATTGCTTACCACCAGCTCCCCTTTCCCCGCTAGTTCCTTCTCTTCCATTGAAGTTTGCTTTCACATGGCCATCCAATTCCAAACCTAGACTGAAGCTGCCATGCTGACAATTGCTCTACCCTATACCACATACCAAGGCTGCTGCTTCTAGCAAGTTTTGATCACTTAATGCACAGCAGCAGAATGCTCCCCCTACCCCATCTACAAACATTCACACTTAGAGTTTAAAATACACCTCAGAAGTGCTTTACTATTATGAAAGCAGTAATTCCCAACATTGATTGCACATTAGAACCACACAGCTTATAAAAAAAAAAATACCCAGGCTCAGGCCTCACCCCAGACCAATTTAATCAAAATATATGGTGGTGGGGCTCAGGGATCAGCATTTGTTCAAAAGCTCTCCAGCTTTGTTGACTGTACAGCCACAGCTGAGTATCACTGTTCTATATCTGTGCTTTTAATATCAGTCCTCTAACGTTATACCTCACAGTTTTGTTTTCAAATCTGTTTTCTAGAGGGTACCTAGGGAGCAAGATGAAAATCTCTTATTCTAAGAAATAATAACGTTAATAATGCTAACAAACAGTGATGTAACAAGGATATGGAAGTGGAGCAATTGTCCTGGGTGCAGACAATAAGGGGTATATTTTCTTTAGAGAATTTAAAAATAATAATAAAATTGACTAAAAGTCAGTTTGCTTTTTATTATCACCAAGTGCCATCATTTCTAAACAATATTAGTGATAAAATCTCCTCACAAGGCAGATCGCTCCTACTGCTCTCCCCTCTTAGTATGCCTCTGCTAACATAATCACTTTCGTAACCAGGTGTGGGAAGTGCAATTGCTATAAGTTGGTTTCAACTATAATTTCACAAAGGAGAGAACAAGAAAGACATCTTTACAAAAAGAATCTTCCAGAGTTGTTAAAGCAATTTAGGGAAAAAAAGGCATTCTTTAACTATACTAGCTTTGCATAATAAGCCCCCTCCTTTTTCTGCAAAAGAAATAGTGATGTTTGAATAAGAGCACGATAGATGGTTAAATATCATATCCATACACACTTCTTTGTACAACTGATGTAGTAGATATGATGAATTGGAACACAACATCCATTCCCACCTCCTTCTAGTGTGCCTGCCTGTAATACAGATACTAGAAGGCTGAAAACTCCATGGTTCTAGATGCAAATTAGGGAAATTTCAGTGAGGTAAAGACATCTTCCTGCAGCTTTGGCCATTGCTAATAACCAAAAGCAAGATCTGGAAGCCTTGGGTCTGGCTGCAGCAGCATTCCAGGATCCAGTCACTAGATCTTTATTAAGAGGTATTTGCAAAACAATTATTCTCCAATAAAGATGTTAAAAAAAAAAAGAGGTAGTTGTAGTAACGGCAGTGAATTCCTTATTGCTGGGTTGCTGATATGGCAATGTGGTCTTAAGGTCAACTTTAATGTTCTAGTCATGACCTCCTCACTGCGGTCATGCCTCACCTTCCTGAATGTAGCAGTGTTAAAAGTACCCTGATGGGCCAGTTAGTCCTTCCCAGAAGGCTAGCATACAGTCCACTTCTCTAGCCGAGAACTTTATAAGCACCTGCTTCCTTGTATTAAACAATTATCTGCTTAAAATAGCTCAAGTGGTTGTTTCATATAAATGAGTGCTAACTGATACAGTATTAGGTACCATTCAACCATTCGGCAAATATTTGTTAAGCAATTATTTTGGTGAACATGACAAGTAAAAATCCCTGCCCTCATAGAGCTTATATTCTAGTGGCAGGATACAGAAACTAAGAATAAATATATGTTTTAAGTAAATGATATAGTATGCTAGAAATTGATAGCGCTTTTGAAGTAAAATAAGAGAGATAGGGAGTGCCAGGGTTTGGAGAGGATGAAATTTCAAATGAAGTGACCACATTATTCCTCATTAAGAGGGTAACATTTGATGAAAGACTTGAAAGTAATGAGTATCCACACTAATTGACCAGATGTCCATTCTAATTGGTCAATGCCTCTGACATACCAATTGTAAAAGTTACTGAATATTACACATAGAAACTGGAACAATTCATAACAATATGAATATTCTGAACCTCCAAAGTCCATTAAATTTTCTTTGCCAACAGAAGAAGCCCCTCCTCATAAGCTGGTAAATGTGGTCCTGCCTTGCTGAAATACCCCATAGCGCTACCGCCACTCAAAGTCTCACTGGAGGGGGGAGAAGAATCACATGCAAAAAGTATTCCAAGATTCTATTAATTTTTATCTGCATAAACGTGAGGAATATGTGTAAGGATGGATTAAGACTCTAATACAAAGGAAAAACATACTTTTTGATAGGATTTGTAGAAACGGCTACACTTAAAATAATCCCTGATTTAAATGTACTAGCTCAGAGAGCACACATGATTTATCAATATGTCCAATCAAGAGTAGAAGCTCTGGTAAAACTCCTGCAGTTTGGGCTGCACCCCTACAGAATAGCACCCTAAGATTCAGGATGAATTAGAAGTAAAAAACCTCTCACACAGATTACAGCTCAGTTCTGAGTCATTTCGGTGACCCAGAAAATCTCAATCCTAATATTAGATTAAGATGATCCCAGATTGCTAGTGTTCTCATGTACCTGGCAGAAGCAACAGAAAATACTTCATTTCTGGAAGATAACATTATCTCAAGCTTCACATTATTTCTAAAAACAAACGCTTTAATAAAGTATCTGGCATACATGAAAGATAAACCAAACCAGGCAATACAAACAAGAAATAAAAGCAATGACAGGGCATAGAAACAGACCCACAGGATTCCAGCTATTGAAATTTTCAGACACAAAATTTAAAATAACTATGTTTGCTAGTTTCTAGGAGATAAGGGGCAATGATGGAAAATTTAAACAGAGAACAGGGACAGAGAAACACATAGCAGATTTTTAAATGGTAGAAATTCTAGAAGTAAAAACTACAATAACTGAGAATAAGAATTAGTAGTTGAGTTAAACAGAGATTAGATGCAGAGGAAGAGAGAACTCATGAACTAAAATATAGTTCTGAAGAAAATATCCAGAAAGATTCATGGAGAGGGTATGAAGTATGGGTAAATAGAAGGGAGGACAATTCTGCTTCTGAGTATATACCCAACAGAAAAGCAGGTACATGTACATTGAAAGACATATGTAAGAATTTCATTACAGCATTATTGTAACAGCATCAAACCAAAAATAACCCAGACATTTTTCAACAAAATGGATAAATTGTAGTATATTCATAGAGTGAATAATATACACCAATCAAAATGAACTATAGCTACATGTGACAGCTTGGGTAAATCTCACAACTATAATCATGAGCAAAAGAAACCAGATAAAATAGTACATATATATATATATATTCCCATTTAATGTATACTCCCAATATATGCTTTCATTTAAACAAGGTTCAAAGTCAGGTCAAATATTATGTGATTAGGGATGCACGTTAAGGTAGTAAAAATTATATATAAATGTAATTTAATGCTTATCATAAAAAGCAGGATAATAGTTATAATTTGGAAAGAGGGAGAATTATTTGACTAGAAAGTAGCATACAAAGGATTTCTAGGGTGTAGGCAATGCTCTATTTTGTAATCTGAATGATTATTGTATAAATGTTCACTTTATCATAACTCACTAAGCTGTATATTTTTGTTTTATGCACTTTTCTGAGTGTTATATTTCACTAAAAAAATGGGGGGGAGGGCTTCCCTGGTGGCACAGTGGTTGAGAGTCTGCCTGCCGATGCAGGGGACACGGGTTCGTGCCCCGGTCCAGGAAGATCCCACATGCCGCGGAGCGGCTGGGCCCGTGAGCCATGGCCGCTGAGCCTGCGCGTCCGGAGCCTGTGCTCCGCAACGGGAGAGGCCACAAC
>NC_041234.1:80156662-80173036 GCF_002837175.3 Physeter macrocephalus | reverse complement strand
GCTGAGCGTGCGCGTCCGGAGCCTGTGCTGCGCAACGGGAGAGGCCACAACAGTGAGAGGCCCACGTAACGCAAAAAAAAAAAAAAAAAAAAAAAATTGGGTGGGGGGAGTTTAAAGTAACCACTATAGTGGCTGTCCTCTGTAGTTTGTAGAGGAAGGTGGGAGATTCACTATTGAAATCGTCTCCCTTATTTCAATGGGAATGATGGTATCAAAGATACCAAGTGGCAGCACTGAACCACCAGATGCAAGGTCAGCATGCTTAGTGTGATAAGCAGCAGAGCTAGAGTAACATTCAGAATGGCTTGACCTACAGAGGACTTAGGTAGTAGCTAATTATTTATGATGCCATTGGACTAAAATAGATGAGCAACCTACTAAATTCCTACTGGATCTATATAACACAGTCCCTTACCCAATTCTCAAACCTGAGACAACTGACAAAACAAAAGCTCCTTTAGGGAGAATCTTGTAATATGACCATAAGTACGTACTATACACCTTTATTCCTAGATTTACCAAAAGGAAGTTGTAATCATTTACCAGGAAAACTGCATACTGGGGAAAGAGAAATACCCAAAACCTTTAGAGATCATTGGACACTGGTTTTGAGCTATGCTAATCCCTGGAGATCCAAAACGTCATTGTGGTCTACTGGTAAATGCAGGGACTTATAGGAGTCTGATGACAAAATGGGATTTGGGGCATCTCACAGTGGGCTCAGTAGGTCTGTGAACCAATCATGTGGCTATTTTTCCAGGTCCCAAATGCATAAATTGGAATTATTATTTGGCAACTGCTGAAACCCCCACATTGGCTCCCTAACCTGTACACCAAGGGCTATTATGGAAAAAAGAGGCAAGTGAAAGCCTGTGGAACTTCACTCTCTACCAAAAGAGTAAACCAAAATGAATACTGTATTACTGGGAGAAGCACAAACAGTAGTGACACCATCGAAGACACGTGCAGGGATTGTGATTCCTATCACTTCCCATTTAAGCGACCTATTTTGCCTTTGCTGAAGAGTCAGGTCTTAGAGACTGACAAGAAATCATCTTCAGCTTAAACAGTGAGAAAGTCCAATTTGCAGCTACTGTTCTACATGTAGTCCCTTAAAGAGACTGAAGTAAATCAACACAGTCCCCAGCACCTTGTATGCAGTTAGCAATCTGGCAAATACTTTTTTTACCCCTTGTACCACTCAGCAAGAATGACCAGAAGCAATTTCCTCTAATCTAACAAGAACTGCTCTTAGATTGACACTGTTTTATTTCAGGGTTACATCAACTTTTTATAAAAATTTAGAACACTGGAACCCTGATCATCCCACAGGACATCATGCCAGTCTACTATTATCGATGACATCATGCTGATAGGAACATGATGAGCAGGAACTCCAAAAACCTTGGTGCTTAGGAAATAAAATCCATGAAAATCAGATCAAGACAGTTTTATAGATGAGGTCTACCACACTTTCAAGAAATAGATAGTCTCAGTTTTATACAAATACTTTCAGATAATAGAAAACGAGGGAATACCACCCAACCTATTTTTCAAGACAAGTATAATCAGACACGAGAACAAAGAAATTATGAGAAATGAAGATTATGGATTCTCTTGACTCATGAATACAGATGCAAAACTCCTAAGAAAATATTAGTAAATCAAACCCAACAGCATATAGAAAAGACAGTATATCATAACCCAAATGAATTCATCCTAGATGTTCAAGGATGGTTTAATATTAGAAAAATCTATAAATGTACCTTACTATATTACTGGATTAATATGGAAAACTACATGATTATTTCAGTAGATATGAAGTCTTTCATCAAATTAAAAACTCTTTTATGATAAAAAGATAACAGTTCTTAAATTAGAAGTGGAAGAAGAGATGTCTTAACCTGATAAAATACCTGTAAAATAATCACAAAGTTAGCATTGCCTAAAGTGAGCAAACATTGGAAGCATTCTCATTAAAATCAGGAACAAGACAAGGAAACCCATTATTACCACTTTTAACCAATATTGTACTTGAAGTCTGATCCAGTATAATAAGACTGTAAGACTGTAATAAGAAATATAAGGATTGGAAAAGAAGAAATGAAATTGTGATTATTTGAAGATTATTTGTAGATGATGTGATAATGTCTTTAGAAAACCCAAATAACTCACATCGTTAGAAATAACAGAAGAGTTTAGCAAAGTAGCTTCCTATAAGATCAATATAAAAGAGCATTTTGCATTTCTGTTCACCAGTAGCAAACCATTAAAATGTACTTAAAGAGAAGGCAAAATTTACAATAATATCAGGAATATCAAGTATCTGGAAAGAAAGCTAATAAAAGATGTATAAGACATCTATAGGGAAAATTACAGAAACAGACCCATGAATGAAACTCTGATATAAGACAGAGATGGCACATCTGCTCAGTGGAGAAAGTAGGGGCAGTTCAATAAATGGAGCTGGTAAAATGGCTACCATGTGGAAAAAGATGAAATCAGTCCCTACCTCACACCACATCCAGAAAACCACTTTAGATGGATTAAGGATTTAAAAGTCAAAAATAAAACTTTAAAACACTTTGTAGAAAAAAATGCATGAAAATCTTTTAGCCCTTGGGGTAGGGAAATTTTTTGTTAACAAGACACTAAAATATTGATAATTTTGACTATAATAAAACTCATTAAAAGACACCTAAAAGAAAGTGAAAAAGACAGCTACAAACTGGAAAACTGTACCCACAGAACATACAATCAAGAAAGAATTAGTATCAAAAATATGTAAATTCTATATAACCATAAGAGAAGCACAAACACCCAGTAGAAAAAATGGGCAAGGGGTATTTCAGAGAAGAGGAGACACATAAGGCCAAAAATGTATGAAGCGAGTTTACCATCAGTGGTTATTGAGGAAATTCAAATCAAGACCTCATTCATATACCAGTTTATATGCATTTTACTAGCAAAAAAGTAAAAGCTAACAATACCTAATGTTGGAGATGATGTGTAGCCATCGTATGACTTACATATTGCCTCTGGAATGAAGATTTCTGCAACCACTTTGAAAAACAGTTTCACATTGACTACTAAATTTGAACATTTACATGGCCTGTGGCTAAGCAATTCCACTCCCAGGTATATAACAAAGACAAACTTTTCCATATATACAACTGGAAATATGTATAAGAATGTTCACAGCAGTACTACTTACAATAGTAAAAGCCTGGAAACAACCCTAATGCCCATCAGTGAGAGAGAGGATGAATAAACTGTGGTATAGACATAATGGATTAGTATAAACCAGCCAAAATGAATGAAATACAGTAACATACAGCAATAGGTATGGTTTTTAGAAAAATAAGTTAAAAAATCAAAATAAATCCTAAACATTACATGCAGCATGATATCCATTCTACAAAACACAACTAAATAATTAAACTCTTTAGGAATATATTTCCATGCAACACAACTGTATAAAAACAGAACAAGGAGATCATGAAAAGGAGAAACAGGTTGGTGCTATTTCAGATGGAGGGAAATGTGGTGCTGGGAGATGTTATTGTTAAGGCGCTAGCTTTTGTTTCCAGTGGTTGGGTTGAGAATGCTTATTACATTATTAAAAACAAGTACATTTAACTAAATAACCAAAAACTAAATAAAGGCAGGCTATATATAAACCAGTGATAAAAACGTGCTCCTGAAGTACAGTAAAAAAAAAAATAATAAAATGGAATTAACAGAAGGCTGCAGCAACCCAAGCCAGCAGAACCATGAAGGACCCATGTCCCTCAGGAACAGTTTTAGGTCACCTCACAAAGTTAACAGCCCAACCTGCAGAGGTGCTGGCTGAAGGCAAAAGAACACAGTAAAGATACAGGAAGATGCAATTTATAAATACTTAGGAGACCACGCCTTGTAACCAGTTTCAAAATGAGAATTGCTATAGTCATCTTATTTTATTCCTTGTTTACACACACACACACACACACACATTTTTTCCTTTCCCTTTCTCTTTCCCCAACCATTTTATGCAAAAATTTATTGGTATTAATTAAGTTTATTGTAGTCTTTAAGTTATATCATCTCCAGGCGGGATTATGACAAAAGCATATGATGAATGAACATCATGCAAAGATACATTCAGTTACTAATGAGACTCTGTATCTTCTCCCTTTTGGAAGAGGATGGATGCAGTTTTGTTTTTACCAGAAAGAGTTGCATTATATTAGGTATTACCATATTATCATTGTTGTTTTTGTAAGTATGGAAGGACAAATGTGTACCATGTTTAGTAGCAAAAAAAGGTGGTGAACATGGTGAATTGCATCAGCACCCATTCTCACCTCCTTCTAGCATGCCTACCTGTACCGCTTATCCTGGAAAAATAAAATCTACCTTTCTGAGACTCTCCTACAGTCATGTTTCTGGATGTAAATTAGGTTCCACAAACTAGATGTACTTTCATGAGCTTTAGAGGAGAGAAGTGCTTTGAGGATCATTTTCCTGCTGCTTTGACGATTGTTGCTGGCAAGCAGTCTTGAAGACCTTGGATTTTTCTGCAGCAGCATTCTAGCTCCCATTAGCTTAGCTGGTGTTGAGAGGCAGTTGTATTGGGGTGAAGGGTGGACTCAGCTTTGGATGCCCTGGCATCAGCTTCATGAGGTGAAGAGGTAGCTGCAGTAGTGGTGGCTTCCAGATCCCTCAAGCACAGTCATGGTTATGTCCTTGAACTCAACGGTTCCAGTGGGAAGTTCCTGATTCTCTGCCTTCCTGATGTGAGCAGAGGTAGCCTGTCCTCTGAAAGACCAGTTCTTCAGTGTTATTCTCAGATTCATTTCTGGAGTCCAGTTCAGAACTCATTCCTCTAGCCCAGCAAATATTTTGGAAGGCCCCTCTTCCATGTATTACATACCTAGAAAGGGAGAGTAGTTTTTGTTTCCTACAACTGAATCCTCACTGATACAGGTGCACTCCTCAGAAATAATTTTTACAACGAATCCTTATTTGCTTATTGAAGAGAATAGTATAAGACCCTAGTTTCATTTTGATTGAATTTCAGGGGAATGTTTGGCTTATAAAATGTTAAATTTAAATTTCTCTAACACCCAGCTTATCTATCAAGCTTTTAATTATATATACAAACATGTTTTCATAAAATAAATAATTAACCACATGACAAAGAAAAGACCCTGCTCCAAATATTTATGGATTTGTAAGTTACTCCTGTCATTTAAACTAAGCTTTTAAAATACATGCATTTTCACTAAAATAAATTGAATTAAACTTCGTCTAATATCAGCTTATATTTATTGAGGGCTTATTCTGAGCTAAGCAGTGTTCCATCATCCTGCTTTTTTTTTTTTTCTTCCTTACCACAGATCTTTGATCCCCAGAAAATAGTCTTATTTTCCAAAGACTAACATGGGATTATTTTAATGGTTAAAGCATACACAAGTGTGTTTGCAGCTTGAAGAGGTACAGTCTTCTATGGATTTGGGTTCATTTGTAGGCCTAGCTATCTTACCATTAGAAGTATCACAAACAATACAGAGAAAGTAAATTCAGAAGGCAGTAAACCCTTACTTGCATGTTGATAGTAGGAAATATAGACCTTCTCCATAGGCACTGTGCTATAATGAATTCATATAATGCTGATGCAGTTAAATACTTTAATTTCTAGAAACATATTCCCCATTGACAAATGAGGTACATCTTGTATTTCAAATATTTCCACCTTTCTCCATCTCCATACGACTACCCAGTTATAAGCTTTCATCATCTCTCATCTTGATTTCTATTGCAGCCTCCTAACTTGTCTCTCTGTTCTACTCTTCCCTTCCCATGTGCTCTTTACAGAGAAGTCAGGGTGATATTTTGTTAATGGTTAAATCAAAACATATCCCTGCTCTTCTTAAAACTCTTTAATTCCTTCTCTCTGCATTTAGGACAAAAATCCCCAATCCTTAACGTAGCCCTCAGGATCCTTCATGATCAGGTACCTGCTAACTCTCTAGCCTCACCCTCTCACTAATTAGACACCTCAGTTTCTCCATCTTGCATTCACTTTCTTGAATATCCAGTTTCTCTCCTGCCATAGTGCCATCTTACTTGCTGTTTCCTTTCCTTGAGACACTTTCCACTTCACATTGCTGGCTCCTTCTCATCCTTCAAGGTCTTAAATGTCAATTCCTCAAGAAAAGCCTCTTCTTTCTCATAGGACTTTGTGTTCTTCCTCCATTTCACAGTTACACTTATATATCTGTCTGAATGTACTTCTTTATTGTCTGTCTCTCCCACTAGACTATAAACTTCATGATGTTAAAAATGGGTGTACACACTACTATATTTAAAATAGATAACCAAAAAGGACCTACTGTATAGCACAGGGAACTCTGCTTGATAGTCTGTAATAATCTAAATGGGAAAAGAATAGGTACATGTATATGTATAACTGAATCACTTTGCTATACACGTGAAACTAACACAACATCATTAATCAACTATGCTCCAATACAAAATTTAAAAAAATTTAAAGAGGAAAAAAAAGTCTTCTCTACTTAAAAAAACTCATTAAAAATAATGGAGAACTCTGATTCCCTTGCCCAGTGGTGTTGGTGGGGGTAGATTGGGGAGTTAATTTTCCATCTCTTGCCTGATCAGGCAAATCTGATTTCCCCCACCTAGTGGTGTTGGCAGGTCAAGCGAGGAGCTGTTCCTCCATACCCTGCCCAGGGGAAGCAGGTGGTGCTCTGCCTGGGTGGTGTCACCAGGGTCTGGTGGAGAGCTGAACCTTCACCCACACCCAACATCAATGGGACTGAAGGAAGTGCTGTGATTTAAGACTAGTAAGCACTCTTCTCTACCCTATCCCTGGTGCCTGCAACACCCAGTGGGCATCTGAACCTCCACACATACCTGGTAGCAATAAGACTAAATAAGGTGATGCAGGACTAATTAGCATTCCACCTCCCACTTTCCCTGGTGACAGCAGAACAAGTGAGGACCTGAGCCTCAACACCTAGCTGGCATGAATGAGATAGAATTAGGTAGTGCTAGGCAGGGTTAGTTGGTATTCCACTTCCTCCTCTCCCTCCCCTGGTGTCAACAGGACCCAGCAGGGAGCTGATTTTACATCCGTCACCTGGAGGCGATAAGATGGTAAGTCAGTGTCCCACTTTTACCAGAAAGTGTTAGCAGAGTCGAGCAGGGAACTAATCTTTCACCCCAGCCATCTGCAATGAGGCAGTGTGAGTCAGTAATCCACTTTTGCCAGCTGGTATCAGTGGGGCCAAGAGGGAAACTGAGCATACACCCCACACACAACTCTCATGCTATGTCTCAATAGGGCATGACCTACTTAAAAAAGAAAGTAAATGGGATTGAGTCTCAAAATATCCAAAATTTTCAGGGTAGAATAGAAAATCACTTGTCATACTAAGTACCAGGAAAATCATAACACGAATAAGAAAATACAATCAACAGATGCCAACATTGAGATAAATCAGATGTTGGAAATATCTGAAAACTATTTTAAAGCAATCATCATAAAAATGATTGAACAAGCAATTACAAATTATCTGAAACAAATGAAAACAAAAAACCAGAACATTTCAGCAAAGAAATAGAAGTCATAAAAATAACCAAATGAAAGTTATAGAAGTGAAAAATACAATAACTGAAATTAAAAATTCACTGATGGGCTCAAAAGTAGAGATGACAAAGGATAGAATCAGTGAAACTGGGGACAGACCAATGGAATTTATCAATCTAAGCAACGAAGGTAAAATAGAGTGAAAAAATAAACAGTTTTGGGGTCTGTGGAACAAAAACAAAAGAGCTAACATCCATATCATTGTAGTCCCAAGGCAGAGGACTAAGAGAGTGGAATGGAATAAATGTCTTAAAAAAAAAGATTGAAGGGACTTCCCTGGTGACACAGTGAATAAGAATCCGCCTGCCAATGCAGGGGACACGGGTTCCATCCCTGGTCCGGGAAGATCCCACATGCTGCGGAGCAACTAAGCCTGTGCACCACAACCACTGAGCCTGCTCTCTAGAGTCCGTGTGCCGCAACTACTGAACCCGCATGCCGCAACTACTAAAGTCCGCATGCCTAGAGCCCATGCTCTGCAACAAGAGAAGCCACTGCAAGGAGAAGCCCATGCAGCACAATGCAGAGTAGCCTGCACGCACCACAGCTAAGCCCACATGCAGCAACGAAGATCCAACGCAGCCCAAAATAAACAAAAAAGAAAGATTTAAAACTTCCCAAATTTAGCAAAAGAAAAAGAAAATAATCAACCCTACAAATTCCAGAAGCTGAGCAAATCCCAATCATGATTAATTTTTCAAATATCCAAATATCAAATGTCTTATAATATGACACATTATAACAAAACGTCCATAAACAAAAGACAGAAAGAATCTTGTAAGCAGCCAGAAAAAATGACACATTACCTATAGGTGAAGAACAATTCAAATGACAGCAGACGTCATATCAGAAACCAAGGAGTCCAGAAGGAAATGGTGCATCATTTTTCAAATACTGAAAGAAAAGTATTGTCAACTGAAAATTCTGAATACAGCAAAAATAACTTTCAGGAATAAAGGGAAAATACATTCCCATACAAAGGAAACTAAGAAAATGTGTCATTAGCAAATATACTCTTAAAGAATGGCTAAATGAAATTCTTTGAACAGAAAGGAAATGATGATAGAAGGACTGGAACTTCAGAAAGGAAAAAAGAGCATTGGAATGAGTAAAAATAAGGATAAATATAATCAATTACCCACTTCTCATGAATTTATTAAATAATGTTTGATAGTTGAACCAAAAATTATAACACCCCTGATGTGGTATACAGTGTATAATTGTGAACAAACAATTATATTTTAAAGAGGGGAAGACAAAGAAACTGAAATAGAAGTTTTCTATACTTTACTCAAAGTGGTAATATGTCAATACCAGTAAACTGTGATATGTTTTGTATATATATTGTAATACCTAGAAGCAACCACTAAGAAAATTATACAAAACAATGTGCTTTAAAAACTATAAATAAATCAAGATGAGTTCCTCAAAACAATGTTCAAGTAACCCACAGAAAGGCAAGAAAAGATAAACAGAGGAACAAGAATGAGAAAACAAATAATAAAGTGTCATCATTAAAAGGATAATAAGGGAATTCCATAAACAACTCTATGCCTGAAAATTTGATAACATAGATGAAACAGACTAATTTCTTGAAAGACACAAAGTACCAAAACTCATGCAAGAAGAAATAGACCATCCAAATTCAACTGTACCTACTTAAAAGTAAAATTATTTGCTCTGCTATGTAAGCTATATATATAAGCTATATATACAGCAAAGGACTAGTATCTAGAATATATAAAGAACTCTCAAAACTCAACAATAAGAAAGGCAAACCATCCATTTAGAAAATGGACAAAAGACATGAGCAGGCATTTCACCAAAGAGGATACAGAGATGAAAAATATGCACATAAAAAGATATACAACATCATTAGCCATCATGGAAATGCAAATTACCACCACAATATCATTACACACCTATTGAAAAAACTTAAAAATAGTAATGATATCAAATCCTGGTGAGGATACTAAGGAACTGCATCACTCATACCATACATTGCTGGTGGGCATGTAAAATGATAAGCTGCTTTAGAAAACAAGAAAACAGTTTGGCAGTTTCTTATAAAACTAAAACCTTTAATTATCATATGACCAAGCAATAGCACTCTTGGGAAATGTATCCCAGAGAATGAAACTTATGTTCATTCAAAAACCTGTTCATGAATGTGCATAGCAGCTGTATTAGTTTGCTTGGGCTGCCATAACAAAATACCACAGACTAGGTGGCTCAAACAACAGAAGTGTCTTTTCTCACAGTTCTGGAGGCTGGAAGTCCCAGATCAAGATGTCGACTGGGTTAGTTTCTTCTGAGACCGCTCTCCATGGCTTTCTGATAGCAACCCTCTTGCTGCCTCTTCACATGGTTTTTCCTCATCCCTCTATGCACACTGTGCCCCTGGCATCTCTTCCTTTTCTTATAAGGACACCAGGCATATTGGATTCACAGCCTCATTTTACTCTGAAGTACTGGGGGTTGGGACCTCAACACATAAATTCTGGAGGAACACAGTCCAACCCATAACAGTAGCTTTATTTATAACAATAAAAAAGTGGACATTGTAAAACAACTATACCCCAATTTAAAAAATGGAAACAACTCAAATGTCCTTCAACAGGTGAATGGTTAAACAAGCTGTGATACATTCATATGATGGAATACTACTCAGCAATAAAAAGGAACAAAGTATTGATACAACCAGGATGAATATCCAGGGAATTATGCTGAGTGAAAATGTCAATACCAAAAGGTTACACGCTGTATGATTCAAGTTATATAACATTCTTAAAATGACAAAATTATAGAAATAGAGAAGAAATTCACTGTCACCAGGATCAGGGACAGGGAGTTTTGTGGCTATAAAAGGGCCAGGCATCTCCACAGGGAGATGAGTGTGACTATAAAAGGGCAACAAGAGGGATCCTTGTGGTGATGGAACTGCTCTTTACCTTGACGGAATCAATGTCAATATCCTGGCTGTGAGATTGTACTATAATTTCTGAGGATATTACCACTGAGAGATACAGAGGAAAGGACACATGGGATTGCCATGTATTATTTCTTACAAGTATACCTGAATCTACAATTAACTCAAAATAAAACTGATAAAATTACTTACTTAATTGTTAAACTTTCATAAAAATAAAGTTTAGTTATAGTTCTCTATAAAAAGTTATTTGTTGAATGAAGAAATGAATGAATGGTTTAACTTTACAGCCTGATCTCATAACCACTAATCATATTATTTAACAAGATGTGACCCTCTGCCTGGACATGTATCACTCTGAAGAGGATATTGATGTCACAAAGCCACATGAAAGCTGCCAAGTTCGTAACAGATAGAAAGGATAAGAAAATGAGTGAACAGCTATTACAAATGGTTGCAGGAAACTACCTTTGGGACTAGTGTGAAAGCCTGAGGGCAGGAATAGGAGAACAGCTAACTGGACGATATGTGCACAGGAATAAGGGTCTATTAGGGAAGGTTCCTGGGAGTAAGGCACTAAGGCAATTTGGCTCCACAGACTTTATTCTTAACAACTATGCCATGTGAGGAAACAGTTAAAATGTGGCCGTCTGCAAGGCAGGAAGAGAACTCTCACTAGAACTTGACCATGCTGGTATTCTAACCTTGGATTTCCAGCCTCCAGAACTGTGAGAAATAAATGTCTGTGTTTTAAGCCACCCAGTCTGTGGTATTTGCTATGGCAGCTTGAGCTAAGACAGGACTATATAAACATGCCTCATTCCTCTGCCCTCTTAAAAAACTGGCTCTAGATAAAATGCTCATAAGGAAAACAGAAAGGATATTTCCATGTACTAACTTAGATACTAGGTGGCTACAGGAGAACTTATTTAGAAATTAGTTTTAATGGGACATAAAAGATTCACAACACAGCAACATAATTTCACTAGGATATCAAATTTCAGCGCTTTTCTAAAAGGTAACCAGATGCCAAGTTAGCTAAAACTCAGAGCAATACAGCGATCTGAAAGGGAAAAAAGAAAGCCACAAAAAAGGGAAAACCAGGCTAGACCCCTAAGGAGGAATAAAAAGAAATAATATGAGACATAAAAGGTAACAGGAAAACCTTCCCAGATCACACAAGGTATGAAAGAAGGACCAAAGAACACAATGGCCCTCAGATAAATCAGGAGAGAAAGCTGAGAGTAGGTGACTGAGCAAAGCTGTTTTCCTGGTCTTTCTGAAAACATCCAGGTGTTATCAGTTACCCAGAATAAAAGCCACTAGTGAAGGGAGGATGGTATGTCAGACCACAGGAAGGAAGAGACCAGCTGAAAAGAACATTAAAATGCTGAACGGACCATTTTAGAAAACTGGCAGATGTGAAGCCGTAGAGAGATCTCTTTAAGAAGTGCCCAAGCCTAGAATACACAGTGGAGATTAGCAAGTTTACAAAAGGTTAATTCACTTTACCTGTGGCTCATTTACCCACTACAATCTGAAAAGTGAACTCCTCTTTCTTTCATGTTCTCTCATGTCCTTCCCCTAGGACCTGGAACAAAGTGGGAAACATGGTAGATGCTTAGTAAATACTTGATGATGTCATCATTTAGAAGAGCTTCAGATTCTAGGTAGCAACGAAGTTACTTCTGTGCAGAGCAATCTATAACAAATTATAACAATCCCCCTATGAATCAACCTCTGGAAAGATATGGGGAAATATTAGGTGCAATATAATTAAGGATGTAATTAAGGAGTTTTGTAGTGTAGCATTTGGTACTCTGCCTAAAGAGACAGGGAGAGTGGACTTAGACCAAGTAGCTTAAGCAAGATTAAGAATGAGAATTCACCAGTATCATTGATGAAGGGCCATGACAAATCTCAATCTAAATCTTATTTTAAAAAGAACAATTTAAATATTTCACTATTGTAATGAAAACATTGTTCTAACTGATGGTTTAAAAGATTGTCACATGTCTCTATTTTCTATATAATTTTATGTATTGAAAAGTACAGTTACAATTCTAATCACAAAATCATTCAATTCCAGGTGGTATAGGGATGGCCAAAAAGTTCGTTCGGGTTTTTCTGTGACATCATAAGTAAAACCCGAATGAACTTCTTGACCACCCCAATATTTTTTTCTCTTTACACTTGCTTCCTGGTCATACCCAAAGCTTTCAGGAGCTACACAAAGCCGGGGGGAGTGGTATGAGCAACCCCCTCCCACCTGGCCAATATGACTAGAAGCGGCCAACCACTATTCAAATATCAATTAACAAATATCAATTATACTTCTGTGCCAAGCACTATTCTAGGCAGTGGAGATGGAGTGGTGAATGAGATAGACAATGTCCCTGCCTTTAATGAGTTTATGCTCTGGTGAAGAAATACAGGTAATAGCAAGAAAATGTATAAGTAAAAGGATAGTTTCGGATACTGATGAGTATAGTGAAGAGCATGATAAAGTGATAGAAAGACATGGCCATGGTGGTCAAGAAAGGCCTTGTTGTGGAGGTGATATTGGAGGTGGGTTCTGGACGACGAAAATGAAGCAGCCACATTCTGGTGGAAGAGCATTACAAAGACAGATACACAATGAGTTGGAAAGATAGTTATTATTCTCCAGGAACATATTAACAGACCTCTGTCTACTCTTCACTTTGCTCCACTCTAGCCATATTGCACTTTTCATTTCTGTTATGTACCTTTGAACATGCCATTTCCCCTGCCTGTAACACTCTTCTCCCATTCCCTTTGGTCATCCTCTCTTAGCCTTCAGGATTCAGGGTAAAGATGCCTTCCTGAGTCAGGCCTTCACCAATATCCATCAAATGAGATTAGGATTCCATGCTAGACTTCCCATAGCACCCTGTACTTTCCTTTTGTAACTCTCACCCTACATACAATTCACTTAATGTTTGCATTCCTTGATTTACTGGAAGTCCCATGACAGTAGAGGCCATGTATTAACTATTGTTGTCATTATGCTTATCATATCACATTATCATCTGCCTTTTGATGATTAAAATGCCTGGAATCAGGAATCTGAGC
This sequence comes from Physeter macrocephalus, assembly GCF_002837175.3. Lineage (NCBI taxonomy): Eukaryota > Metazoa > Chordata > Mammalia > Artiodactyla > Physeteridae > Physeter > Physeter macrocephalus. Next base: position 80,159,360 of record NC_041234.1, on the reverse strand, counting down.
TTAATAATATCTTCATGGTCCTGTGATTAACTTAATATGCACATAAAACATTTTTCACAGATGCTTTAAGGTTTAAATATTGTATATATATTTTCCATTTAGTAAGCTGCATTCATTCCCATCTCTGTTTACTATCTTCACCATTCCACAACTAAATTCACTGAAGTGACATTTCCAAGATTTTGAAAGTGTCTGCCATAATCAAGGCTTCTCAAATTACACACAATAGAAGGGGTTGAAAATTCCTTCAAAGCCACTTTGGATTTTCCAAGCTTTATGGCGCAAAGTAAAATTTTAATATAGTAAAGTTGGCTTGAAGTTCTGCAGAAAGTACTGGGTGCAGATCAACTTTAAGCATGTTCTTTAATTTAAAAAGTCAATAATTGGAAGATGAAAAATAATGAGCTCTATTACAGTGCTAACAGCTTAATGAGAAATTTGGGGTTTGTTTATGCATTTGGTATTGTTTTTCTAGACTGGCCTTCTGTCGAAAATCACTTTAAAACAATAGTACAGAGTGGATTGGAAAGTGAGAGGCAAATTCAGATCTACGTGAATATCCTGCATTTAGCATCGATTATTTTCACATCACATTTAATGTCTGACCCTAGAGCCTGAGTGTCCATGGAATTTGTGCTCATAGCTCATAGGGGCTGCTTTACTGTGCTGGAACGGAGATGGGGATTTCCTCAATACCTGATGATTCCAATCCTGAAAGCCAAGGTTACACTAAACAGAGTCTAAAGGAAGCCACGCAGATGTGCAAGAATGACATGAAAACCCCTCCTTCTTATCAAGAAAAGGAATAATTTCCATCTCACAATACTCTTTGCTCCCAGTGATGTTTTTTGGGGGGTACATACAACTGCTCTTATCGAAGGTAAGATGGCTGGGCATTTTGAGAAATATCCACAGTCACTTACCACCAACTAAAGGGAGGAATAGCTTTGAAGAGCACAAGAAGGAAGTGCCCAGCAGTCAGCTGCATGAAATGTCCATGCTCTGAGGTTGAAGGGAAAAAGCTTTTCCAGTATAACTGTCCACAGGAGGCACTTTTCAATGCATTCTGAAGCAAGGAAGACTAAAGGGCTCTCTTATTCAATAAACGCACATATACACATGCATACACACACGTACACACACATGCTCACCAGGTCTTCAGCAAAAATTTTAAATGGATAAGGTTGTCTTTGGCTCTCAGCGAACCTTTCTGTACTCACAACTTTCTTTCCATTTGGTGCCCCCAAGCACCCACTGCTTGCCTCCCCCATTTCCCTCATGCTGCCTCCTAAGGTGAGTCCCCTTTAGGAAGCACCCTAGGTACTGAACTGTTCCCTCCCTGACTCCCAAATCACATCACCTGTTCTCCATCTTCTATTCCACTTCATCAGAACCCTGCTCCCTTTTTAAGCTAAGCTGACTCCCTCTCTCTCTCTCTCTGTCTCTCTCTGTCTCTCTCTCTCAAACCAGCTTTCATGCTGTGAGCAGCACTATGGAAAGGCCCACATGATGAGGAATTGAAGGCTGCCGCTAACAGCCACATAAGTGAGCTTGGAAATATATCCTTCAGTTGCAGTCAAGCTTTCAGGTAACCACAGCCCTAGATAACAGCTTCACTAAAACCTCTTGAGGGATCCAGAGACAGAACAACTCAACTAAACCCCTCTTGAATTCCTGACCCTCAGATATTGTGAGATAATAAGTGTTTATTGTTTTAAACTGCTAAATTTTGGGTAAATTTGTTGTTCAGCAGTAGATAACTAACAGAGCTTCCAAAACATCACCTATCTTAGAATATCTCCCTATAGTGCCTAAAATGTTCAAAGCAGGTATTTAAATCTCAAAGACATTGTCCACTCACAAATGTTTGTTTATTTGGGGGGAGGGTTGAGTGTTACATTGTTATTATTGGCCCTTAATACCTCATATAAAATAATTTTTCCAAATATTTTTTACCTACAAAGCCTTCCGAATAAGACTTGGGGAAATTCTTTGCTTTTATCTTCTTTGTTTTGCCTAATTTCAAGCCTTTCTTTTTTCAGTTCCTTATTATAAACGTAACGTTTGTTCACTGTAGAAAATTGGGAAAATATAATACCAATCCAGAAGTGACCACTCTTAATAAGAGTCAAGCAACAGATGAGATCAAATGTGGGAATGAGAACTAAAAACCAATTTTCCCGAATTAATAGTTTTGTCTAAGATAATGATTTTCAACCTATCAGATTCAACATCCTTTTTTTTCTAACAAATATTTGTCAGGTTCACTTTAATATTCCAAAATGAAATTCATAGATAATGTGACTCTGGTATGCACCTAATTTTAAAAAATAACATGATGAGAAGCCCCTTCGCGGGCGGAGACTGTGGGTGGCGGAGGGGGAAGCTCCGGAGCCTCGGAGGAGAGCGCAGTAACAGGGGTGCGGAGGGCAAAGCGGAGAGATTCCCGCACAGAGGATCGGTGCCGACCGGCACACACCAGCCCGAGAGGCTTGTCTGCTCACCCGCCGGGGCGGGCGGGGGCTGGGAGCTGAGGCTCGGGCTTCAGTCGGATCCCAGGGAAAGGTCTGGAGTTGGCAGAGTGAAAACAGCCTGAAGGGGCTGGTGCGCCACGGCTACCCGGGAGGGAGTCCGGTTGAAGTCTGGAGCTGCCGAAGAGGCAAGAGACCTTTTCTTCCCTCTTTGCTTCCTGGGGCGC
>NC_041234.1:80149000-80149790 GCF_002837175.3 Physeter macrocephalus | reverse complement strand
AGTATCAATGTTGTGAAAATGACTATACTACCCAAAGCAATCTACAGATTCAATGCAATCTCTATCAAATTACCAAGGGCATTTTTCATAGAATTAGAACAAAAAATTTCACAATTTGGAAACACAAAAGACCCCAAATAGCCAAAGCAATCTTGAGAAAGAAAAATGGAGCTGGAGGAATCAGGCGACCTGACTTCAGACAATATTACAAAGCTACAGTAATCGAGACAGTATGGTACTGGCACAAAAACAGAAATATAGGTCAATGCAACAGGATAGAAAGCCCAGGGACAAACCCATGCACCTACGGTCACCTAATCTATGACAAAGGAGGCAAGAATATACAATGGAGAAAAGACAGCCTCTTCAATAAGTGGTGCTGGGAAAACTGGACAGCTACATGTAAAAGAATGAAATGAGAACACTCCCTAACACCATACACAAAAATAAAATCATAATGGATTAAAGACCTAAATGTAAGGCCAGACACTATAAAACTCTTAGAGAAAAATGTAGGCAGAACACTCTGACATAAATCGCAGCTAGATCTTTATTGAACCACCTCCTAGAGTAATGAAAATAAAAACAAAAATAAACAAATGGGACCTAATTAAACTTAAAAGTTTTTGCTAAGCAAAGGAAACCATAAACAAGACAAAATGACAACCCTCAGAATGGGAGAAAATATTTTCAAAGCAACTGACAAAGGATTAATCTCCAAAATATACAAGCAGCTCATGCAGCTCAATATCAAAAAAAACAAATAACCCAAAACAAAAATGGGCAGAAG